>NC_064276.1:5233260-5544456 GCF_003254725.2 Canis lupus dingo
TCCTATCCAGTGCTGGGATATATGCATGCTTCCTGCCTTGGAAATTGGGTGGATATTTGTGACTGTCTCAGTCATAAAGGTAGAGCAGTCATGATGCTAGCTGACAACCAAGGCTACATTGTAACAATGACACATGCTTTTAGAACACTTGCTTTTGGAGCCTAGCCTCTGCAACGGTGAGGAATCCCCAAAAATGTTTGGGTGTGCAGATAAAATCCCTTGTGTAGGGGCCATATGCAGTTGTTCTGGTTGACAGCTCCATTTGGGTACAGGCTGATAACCATTCTTACCCATCAGCCATGTGAGTAAAGATGCCCCAGATAATCTAAGCTACCAGCTAAAGTCATCTATCTTTATGAATCTTCCTGATGGAGGTTGTGACATCGCTGGTCAGAGACAAACCTCCCCTAAACAAAATACTGACCTTCAGAATCTATGAGTATAATAAAATCGTTGTTTCAAGCCACTAAGTTTTGGGATGGGCTATTAATGCTACAATAGAATCTGAAATATTTCTGTAACATCTGTTACTGTGCCTTGCCTCACTATATATTCTGCATAATATCTTCAATTCTATCTCCAAAGACACCAACTGCTTCTTCAGCCTAGCCTAATTGACATTAAATGCATCGGTTGAGATTTTATTACTAGTGATTACATTTTTTCACTGTCATATAGTTTAGTTATTTTTCAAATCTACTTTGCCATTTCTAATAGTATACTGCTGCTTAATATTTGATTTCATATTCTATTTTTTAGATCTTTTATACATAGCATTTTACATTCTGGTTGTAATTTTGATATCTGAAGCCTTTTGAAGAGTTTATTTACTTTGGATTGTTTCTACTGACCATGGCTCACTGGTGGCTTGTTTCTTTTTGCAAATGGTGGTATAAAAGTTTCTCCCTGGTTATTAAACTTAGTCATGGAATGCTAAGGGGGACACCGCGTGTCACTGTATCTTAAAGAGTGAACCTTTCACAGGTTCTGGCTTAATTTCCTAAAACCAGACCTAGGGCCAGCACTTTTCCACAGCAAACCCAGGCTTTATATTTTGGGTATTCCTGAAATTTTAAATTTGTTTTTTTTTGCTCTTTAGATATTTACCTTACATGTAGGAGCTCCAGAATACATTTAAAGTGTATTTATTTCATTTTATCTAAGACCTAAACGTGTTGTGTTTAGTCTGCCATATTGCTGGAAGTACAAGACCAGGGTTATCATTAAGTACAGATGCAGATATAGACACATAGGTTAGTTATATAGAGAGATATTTAATGCAGAACCTTTCACAGTGAGTGTTAATTACATGGCTCATATCTGTGCATCAACAAGGAGAACATAGAAGGATTTGCAGATTATTTAGTAATGACAAATTAAAGCTCAATGGCTTGTTCATGTGGATTAGTAAAGAATACAAGTTTTGATCAATAAAAAGGGCAGAAGGCTAAAAGTTTGAAAGTCCATAAATTAGACATTTGGTATTGGCTTTATTCTTTAATGATTTCTCATTCCTTTCTCCTAATTTTCTAATTGTACTTTTAGGAGAATTTGAATTGGATAATAAAAAATGGATTATAAAATTCACTTGAGGTGTTCCTGTAGTTCTAAGTACATGAGAACTGGGAAGTCACCAATAATTATCCTCTTCACACACGGGCATTTAATAATTCTCTTTTAGTTTATATTTTTATTTTATAGGTTACTTTAATTATGCATCTTACTGCGTAAGAGATTAAATGATTTTTTAATTTAACCTTTACAATGACACAGGAACTTTGATGCATTAGTACTGCTGCTTTGGGATAGTTTCTTTTGTCTTTATATAAAATACTATTCTGTCCATTATGAGTAGTTCTGCAGTGCTTAGTTTGTTTTCTGCTTAAGATGATAAGGAATACACTGTGTCATTCTTGGTTAGATTTTCTTTGCCCATTTCAGCCTTGCAGAGCCACTTGCAAAGGAAAGCTACTTTGCACTCATGTTAAAGATTATACGTAACTTCTAGGATAAATTGGAAGACTGAATTCAAGCAGTTAGAACTTGTTGGGTGCTGCTCTCAGCCTATTGACAACCATGGTCATGGCTGGACCAGCCCTTAGGATTGTAAGATGTCCTCAGCAACAACCATCAGAAGTGTTGGGGGGGGGGGATGGTTTATTAGTCACAGGGCCTGGAAATTACAAGGTGGCCCCCGGGGCCAAACAGTGTGGTTGCTGTGAGAGAGAGAGAGTGTAGGCCTGGGGTTTTGCTTTTATCCTGTGGAGTGTGGAGACCTAGAGTTTCATAGATCCATGAACTTATTTATTTATTTTTTAATTTATTTTATTTTATTTAGATTCAATTAATTACCATATAGCATATTATTAGTTTCAGAGGTAGACTTTAGTGATTAATCAGTTGCATAAAATACCCAGTGCTCATCACATCACCCAGTTACCCCATCCCCCCACCTACCTTCCCTCCAGGGACCCTCAGTTTGTTTCCTAGAGTTAAGTCTCTTATGGTTTGTCTCCCTCTCTGATTTCATCTTATTTTATTTTTCCCTGCCTTTCCCTATGATCCTGTTTTGTTTCTTAAATTCTATATATGAGTGAAATCATAAAATAATTGGCTTTAGATCATTAGAGAGAAAATTAGAGCATGGAAAAGAGAAAAAAAATAAGTCATCCTAAAGGTCAGTTATGGAAATCAACCAAGATCTCTAAAACAAAGGAGCCTGGAGGGAGGTCAAGGCAGAGGCGAGCCCTCTTTGAGTAATGCCTGGCAATCAAAGCTTAAGTCAGGCACTTACATTTCAAAAAAGAAACACCCTACTGGCTGGGTTTATGTTGCAGAATTAAATCGGTTCCTTCCAGAAATCACTACCAGACTAGTTTTTCAAAGACACAGAACACAAATATGGTGAGCACACGAGAGGTGACAGCAAGGAGGCTTTGGAAGCTGGAAGAAAAGGTTAATACCTGGCTGACTGAGGCGCCTGAGGCTTGCAGGTCACAGTGTTGAATGAAGTAAAAGTCCTCTGCTTTAAGAGGATGAGGAGAGCAGCTAGGAACCTTGGCTGACCCAACTCACAGGGTAGATTCTTCACATAACACAGCTGGCACCACCAGGTAAGTCACAACATGGGGCCCAGGGGACAAAAAAAAGGAAGGCTGAAGGAAGATTTTTCATACATTGTCACTATGCTATAAAAACTAAGTCAGTCGGTGAAGGACAAACATTATATGTTCTCATTCATTTGGGGAATATAAATAATTGTGAAAGGGAATATAAGGGAAGGGAGAAGAAATGTGTGGGAAATATCAGAAAGGGAGACAGAACGTAAAGACTCCTAACTCTGGGAAACGCACTAGGGGTGGTGGAAGGGGAGGAGGGCGGGGGGGTGGGAGTGAATGGGTGACGGGCACTGGGGGTTATTCTGTATGTTAGTAAATTGAACACCAATAAAAAATAAATTAAAAAAAAAAAAACTGACCTAGGCTTGGGGCCACCAGCTTCAAGAGGAAAAGTGAATACAGCTGGACTGAAAGAGCAGCTAAGAAAGGGGGACAGGGAGGAGGAGGGAGAGGGAGGAAGGAGCAGGGAAAGAAGGAGAAAGAGAGTGAGAGAGAGGGAGAGAGAGAAGATTGATCTGCTGCCATAGTTAAAAACAAAGAAATGCCCTTTCATAAGGTAAGACTTCCACTGTGGTCTGGGTGCCATGGAGAAACTGTGTGGACCCATATGGAATCTGATGTTTATACAGAGAGGCCACAAAGGCACGAGGCTGCAAAACCATGGCCGCTACTCCCCTTGACTTACTTGGATGCAGGTATGAACAGAGAAAATGTTAAAAATAATTCAGGCAGCAACCATGCCAACTGGAGGGCAATTCAGTGGGAACCATCTCAAACTAGCCATAAACAAAAGTCTTTAAATGTTTTCTCTCTCCCTCTCTCTGTGCATGAAGAGCCACATTGCTTTAAATATTAATAACTGAAAGGAGCTGAGTATTTTTCCTTCAAGCTTTTCAAATAAAATTCATTGTTGGCTTGAAAACAGATAAAGAAATTTTAGGCCAAAGGCTATTTTTTTTTTTTCAAGAAGTTATCAGTGGCTAAGAACAAGAGTTTAGTTAAGCTAAATTCTTTACTCTTCAAATGTAGCTAATTGTAGTTCATAGACTTTTCACACACGTTAGCAGCAGATTGAAGGTAGCAGATTAAACTCTGAAGCACTCTGCGGGAGGAAATGGAGGATTTTTATTTTTAAGATTTTATTTATTTATTCATGAGAGGCACAGAGAGAGAGGCAGAGACACAGGCAGAAGGAGAAGCAGGCTCCTTGCAGGAAGCCCGACGTGGGACTCGATCCCAGGACCCCGGGATAACGACCCTGAGTCAATGGCAGAGGCTCAACACTGAGCCACCCAGGTGTCCTAAAAATGGAGAATTTTTATTATATAAGATCAAAGTTTTCTCATTCAAACCTAGAAGTTGAATTCATTTGTTGATATATCTAAGCAGATGACTACCTCTATGTTCCAGAAGTGATATATTTATACAGTTTTATAAATTATAAATTACATAAACTTAGTTATATAATATTTACATACATTTCTGATGATAAATAATAAAAGTCCAATCAACACAGAGAAAGTAACAATCTTTCATAAGCAGCATTTCCAGGCACTCAAACTCCCTCTCCCTTCATGCTCTTGGATGATACAATTTTTCTCTTCATGCTATTGTGAAAAAATAGTACATTTTATTGCACAAATGTATAAAAATATTTTTAATATAATATAAACATATATTTTAAATATATTTTAAGATATATACATATACATTTTAGATAACTTTTATAAATTTTATAATTTAAATAAATTTTATAAAAACTATGTATATTTCAGAAAAGGTGGGGAAGGGCAGAGGGAGAGGGAGAGAATCTCAAGCAGACTCTGGGCTGAGTGCAGAGCTTGACGCACGACTCCATCTCATGACCCTGAGATCACAACCTGAGGGGAAATCAAGGACTGATTGCTCAATGGACTGAGCCATCCGGGCACCCCTGTACAAAATACTATGTAATCAGTATCTTATGGAAAGACATTTAGGTTGTTTCCAATTTTTGTTGTGATGGAATATGTTGCAGTGAAGTCATTTTGCAGCTCCTTTGAGTACTTTTTCTATTAAATGACAAGAGGTACAATTTTTGAGTCAAAGGGCAAATGTGGGGCAGCCTGGGTGGCTCAGCAGTTTGGCACTGCTTTCAGCCCAGGGCGTGATCCTGGAGACCCAGGATCGAGTCCCACGTCAGGCTCCATGCATGGAACCTGCTTCTCCCTCTGCCTATGTCTCTGCCTCTCTCTCTCTCTGTGTTTTTCATGAATAAATAAATAAAATCTTTAAAAACAAAAACAAAAACAAAGGGCAAATGTATTTTTCTATTGGATTACTATTTATTTTGCAGTTTCCTTCCCACCTCCTGCCTGGACCTATCCCAAATCCCCTGGGCTCCAGCATTATCATGGCCTCTGATGAAAGGACAAAAGAGGAATCCATTAGAAGCCCCAGAACTCTGTCTCTAAAGTGACCTCTATTTTGATAATTGGGATAATTTCAGTATGGACAGAGGTTGGGGAAGCCAGGGAAGCTGTGACTGGGGTGAGGCTGGAAAAGACTGGAGGGATGAGCACATTGTGGTTCTTCCATGCTACATCACAGTACAGGGCTTGACACTGATAGTCTACAGGGGGCCCCTGGCAGGATCCTGAACTGCCAGGGATGTGATCACATGTCTGCTCTACACTTATTGCCATGGCAACAGTGTGGCACAGTGTCTGGGTGGGATAAGATGAATGGCAGCGAGGTGGAAGGAGTCTGTTCCCCTGAGAATTTCTGAGGGAGCTGGGAACACAGAGGTGAGTAGACCTAAGACATTTTGGGTGGATCATCTACCATTAGCACCAGTTCACAGCACTTGGAGAAGAAGACTGCCCTACGAGCCCACAGTACACATGGCTGAATATAAACTGAAGTAGTTTTAAAGCTCTAAGCCTTGGCCACCCCACTAGTGCAGAAGTGATACCTGAAATAGTGTCCAGGGTGTTACTGGCTCAGATGTCTCCTCCTGTCAGCCCGGAGAGCAGAACAGGTTTGCTAACAGTCCTGCCAGCAACCATGAAAAGGGAAGAAATGAGCCCCCCACCCCCGCCCGCCCCATGTGGATGGCCATTGTCATCTATGGCTGAGGAAATAGATGCTGGGTGCCCACAACCCTTCAGCATCCGGTGGAGGATCAGGTCTCACGCCACACCAGTGTTCAGGTGGTACAGACCAAGAAAAACTACAACAAAATAGAGAACATTCAGTGGCTGAGCTCAGAGAACAGACACCCTGAAAGAAAAATAAAATTTTAGCTCCTTAAATTATGAGTAACAGTCTATCCCAATCATATCCCTCATCTGGGACTCATTGCCTTCTCTATGTATTAATCCACAATAACAATTTATTACAGCAAGATGTGGGAAGGTGGAGATGGTACCCATACATGAAGATGGCAGAAATGTTGCATGTACTTGCAGTAGATTGATGGACTGAGTTGAATCAAAACTTGCTTTCTAAAAACAGATGTGTCTGTAAAGACTGAAAACAGAGATTAATAGATAAATGTCATCTAGGACATCTTCTACTATGAAAAAATTATCTGTATTTCCAGACTTTCTGGACACCCTGAGGTGTGCTAAATAAACCATAACAAAAATGACCTTAATAAATTGCTTAGCTTAAAAACAAGGGAAACAGTGTGGTCAGGACATGTTACAGAATTCAAGCAAGGTGATATAGGAATTGGATATAGGCATGCAAAGGATAAGATTCAAAATCCCAAGGGGGGACAGGTTCTGTGGGCTTGAGTCAACCCAAGAAGGGGAAATAGAGCTGCCTCCCTGGCATACAACTGGGGATTTTCAGTGCTACCAGTCTAATCATTTAAAGAAAACCACCACCCCAAAAGAGCTTGCTCTTGTCCTGCGTCTCCATGATAAGAGGCCCACTCTCCTTGAAATTTAAGCATCCTGAGAACAGGCTTGTTGACTCTGGTTCATGCTGTATCTCGTCTAAAGCAGTATCTCACACATGGTTGGTGATCAGCAAATAGTTGTTGAATTCTGGAAAACTCTCTATTGAGTCCTTGCCATACAGAGGTGTGTAATCTGAATTTGCATTGTCTGCATGGATCAGGAATCCCAACCTGAGACATAACAATAAAAAGTAGCCCTGGATTGATGAAAGCAGTAACTCTAGCAGAATCAAGGTTAAAACCCCTGACTTGTTCACTTCCATGGAGCACAACTTAGTAAAGATTATCACCGCTAAATCCACCTAAAGAAGATGATGAAGAGAAAGGAGCTCTGCTTTGAGACAAAAGAATTAAACCAGAGGGGGAAAATTGCTCAGGTTTTGTGTTCTGTACCTGGTTTAAAAACCAGTAAGTAGGAAGAAGTGAGGGACAGTGGAAGGTAAAGATACAATAGATCTTTGGATGAGGAAATGTGGTCATTGAAAGCAAGGTGGCCAGGAAATTTACATCTATGGGATCAGGGACAATCTGCAACAGAAGAGAGGGAGAAAAACAAATAATTACTCAGTGGTCATCAAGGAGCTCACAGCCTGGTGGAAGAGCAGATATTGAAGGCTAGTGGAATAGGCAAGTCGCAGAAGCTCATAACACTGAGGTTGGCATCTTACATGGGTTCTTGAAGGAGTGTTTGTGAGCAGATCATGGAAGAGTTACTTGGGGTTTGCCAAGAGAGAAAAGAAAGCACAACTCGGAGGTGGATGTGTGTGTTGGGCCTTGGGGCCAGGGCAGCAGGAGGGTGGTCTTACTTATCACAGGGCTTCTCATATTTTCCTGCGGAAATCCCTGATAGTGGTGGGAACTGAATGGAAGTGGGGACACTCCACAGAGATTTTGAGGATAAAACTTAAGCAGTCCTTATGCCTAGGGGTCAAGGAATTTCTCTTTACAATTCTGTCTTTTATCACATAAATTCAAGTGCAGATGCATTCTACTTCCTAGCATTCCGGGTATTATTTTATTTTATTTTTTTTCCGGGTATTATTTTAATAAAACAAAAAGATATACCTAATACTTGTAAGTTTAATTGCCTAACATTTTATCCAAAATTTTGAGACAGATCAGGGCTGTAGTTTATAAACCATGTTTATCCTGAGGCTGCTGGCCACCTCACTGTACTCTTGAACTCAGAGGCCACAGTTGGGTGACAGTGTTTTCAGCACTGTTTCCTTTCTCTTCCATCATCCACCAAACTCTGGCAACATATTTAAGTCAGGCTAATTGTCTGTGGGGCATGAGTGTAATGGAGTCAATTTGATAAGCGACCAATTTAGCAAGAACTGATTCTGTCGTTCAGATCAAATTAACATTTTGCTTTTCTTGGGGAAGTAAAGGAATGTTATCTTCTTAGTTTACACATTTATTCTGAAATAAATTGATATTGCGGCCCATCTACAAATATGCTGCTATCTTTCTAATGAGACTCCATATTTTAGGGTGAAATGTTCCCCAGCAGAGAAGGAAATGCCTCCAGTTGAAGAGAAGTCTAAGCTTCTTTTGATGATGGCAGGTGCACTAATCTCCGTCCTGAGGCAAATAGGACAAATGGTTTCGATACATGGGGATGGTACACTTACTATTTTTAACAATATGACAAATTGGGTTTGAATTTTCTGAAATAATGCTTCTCAATTCAAAACTTAAGGAAAAATTAGGTATATCAGAGCAGCTAGTAGACAGTTGCCACAGAGGCATTTTGATGGAAAGATTAAGAACATTACTTGTTATTCCCTACCTAAGTGGTACAGCGAAAAGAAATGAGACACTTGGGTGATTCTTGAGTGTCATATATTACAAAAAACCTCAAATCTTGAAAACTTTGCCAAGTGCAATTCCAAGGTATTGGAGAAATGACAATTAATTCATTCAAATGTGTTGTGAGTTTCTAGGTGTCAGATGCTGTCAAAGAGAACAGAGCCATTTTTCATGTGCTTTAATTCCACTTGGGAGAGACGCCCCATAAATAGCAAATGTATCAATAATCATGCCAGTGATGATAACCATAATGAGAATTTCAGCAGGGTTATATGATGCAGTGGCCATTTTACAGAGTGTGGACAGAAATAATTTCTCTGAAAAATGACATTTAAATTGTGATTGAATGACAGGAAGGGACCAGCTATGTAGAGATGGGGCAGAGAAAACAGTTATATCCAAGGTCCCAAGAATGGCTCTTTGAGGAGGCTGAAGGGGAAGAGAAGTCTGTCATGCAGGGTGGCACTGGGAGAGGGGAGTGTGGTGTGGCTGGAGCATGAAAGGATGGCAGGACCAGACATCCAGGTCCTGGATAAGCCAGGGTGTGGCATTTACCCGAAGACTGATAGATACTCGGTGGAGGATTTTAAGCAACAAAATGATAGGATCTGATCTGCATTTTCAAAGTTCATGCTGTTTCATGAGAAACGGAATATGGACTAGAGGTGAGCAAGAGCGGATGCTCAGGCGAAGATGATGGCTATGTGGGAAGTGGCTACTAAAGTGGGGCAATGGGGAAGGATCCATCAGACCTCCTCATGGATGAATGGGGGTGGTGAGGAGTGGGGCTCTCTCTTGCTTTCCTACTGCACTTTAGCTTTCTTGTCCCACCTCCCTCCACCCAAGTCCATGCCCAGGCAAGTTTGCTCCCCACAGAGCCTTTCCCATTGCAGCTGCTAACACCCAAAATCCAGCTGCTCTGGCCCCAACACCCACCGTCTTTGGTTCTCTCTTGCTGGCACCCCATCACGTCTGCTTTGGCAGCACATCTAGTTGGCTTTACATTCGAGATGCATCCATCATCCATCCACTTCTCATATTGCAAATGGTAATTACATGGTCCAGACCAGCATTATGTGGTGCTTGGGGCTCTTCCACGCATCCTCGAGTCTCTGTGCTCCTCCAGTCCTACCTCCCTAGAACCTACTGGTAACCCAGGAGGAAGCCTGACCTTCTTAAACTGTCAATGAACACTGACACACCACTGTGATTTCAGGCTGAAAGGTGAGCAGGAAGCAGACTCCGCACGGTCTAACGGGGCTCATGGGGGCTTGCGTGTGTCTCCCCTCTTGGTCCTTTAGATGCCCTCCTCCTGCCTGTCACTGCCTTCCAGGGCTGCTGGCCTTTCTGCCCTCAATCTTGCCAAGTTTCTTCCTGCCTAAAGGCTTTCACACTCAACACTCCTTCCAACAAAATGCTCCATCTCCAAATACCCGCAGCACCGTCTTCTCTCATGATTCATGTCTCTTGTGCCCCGCTCTCTCGTGGGTTTTCCTGAATCACCCCCTGGAAACATTTCCCTGTGCCATTACATATTTTGGTTGCTCAAGTGAGTGCATCTTTGGGACTCCTATTCTTTGCTCTACCAAGGCGCCGCCTCAACTGCTTTCCTCCATTAACTCTCCCATGATCACTTTATAGAGGTGCAATACATGGATAGCAGCTCTTAAACGATTATGAGAGATTTAGTCAAAATCATCCAGGATGCCTCTAATGCATAGCTTGTCTCCTCTTCATGAGTAGTGACCCGAGAAGAGATACTCGGGAAGATCAGGAGTTCCGAGCAATCAAAGGAAAGGACTGGTGCCTAACTTGCAAAATAATAGTTTTCTGATTTTCTTGAACCTTGGAAGGATAAACTAAGTACTTTAACTTTAGGTTCTGTCCCCCCACCTAGACATCGCAGTCACCTCCGTCCCTGGCTGAGCTTTGTTTTATTTTCTTTCTTGGTAGCTTGACTACCTTGTGTGTTGGGCGGGAATGGATGGAGCGCGGCTCTACAGGTGAGGAAAGTCCGCTTCCAGAGACACGGAGAGAGGACCCAGGGGAGCCCAGGCCTTCACCCCGGTTCTCCAGAGGGAGCAGGAGGTGGAGAAGGGCCCCGGCTCCGGGGTCAGACACGTCCTGGCCCGGGGCCTGCCGCCGTGGGCCCCGAGCTGAACGACCGGGCTCACAGGGTCCCCCTCCCTCTACGGTCAGAGGCAGGTCATAGAGCTCAGAGGTCGGGACGGCAGGGAGAGTTAGAGGCAGGACCATGCGCAGGGGGCTCTGACCTCGCGACCGGCAGGAGCCACGCAGGGCTCGCCTTCCCCTCCTCCGTCCAGGTCTGTGCTCCAGGTCTGCGCCGGCTCTGCACCCCGCCCCCGCCCCTGGGCCGCCGTCAGAGCCGCGGTGCCACCAGCCGCGCCCCTCTCCGGGGAAGGCGCCCCTGACCTGGAGGGCGTCCTGGAGGCCGTCCTGGAGGCGGTGCGGCCCTGGGGGCCTCCCGGCGGGGGGTGAGACCGGGTGCAGCCCGGGGCGGGGGGGGGCGTCACCGCGCAGACTGCGGGGCCCGCGGGGACCCACGGCTCCGCTTCGGGGTCGTCCCGTGGCCCCCGCGGGGCCTCGGCAGGTGCGGGGGGGGGGCGGGGAGGGCAGCCTGGGGCGCCGGGGACCCCACCGCCACCTGCACGGCCGGGTGGCTGGGAGGCCTGGGATTCCTGGTTCCCATCAGCTGCGACAGTTGTCCAGGGTTTTAAAATACAGAATTTCAGCCGTAGCTCTCCAAGGATCCCTCTTTTCGGTTATTATCTTTTGATGACTTGTAGTGGGTGGGAGCCGGCAGTTTGCAGAATGATGATTTGGATGTTTGTAATAGTTTTTCATCTCAGATGATTTATTTTTCATGCTGTTGTGAAACCTCTGCTTATTAAACTTTGGCAGATTAGCCCAGATAGCACATCAGTCCCATAGAAAGAAAATCTGTGGACTTAACTATCAGTCAAAACAATGGCTAATTAACTCGCTGTTAATGTTCTCCGCAGAAGTTGTGTAACTGTGTCTTAGGAGACCCAGCAAACAGTTATGTTTTATGGCATTATCACTTTGCATTTGTTTTCTATTTCTAAATATTGGGCTAATGGTAACTGAGGCGGCACCCAGTAAAAAAAGAAAACACCCAGGGCTTCACTGGGAGAGGGTTCTAGATGCAGCCAGCCGCTGTCCCTCTGGGGAAGCTCTGGGGGGTGGGGGCACATCGGGACCAAGGACCTCCTGAGCAGATGTCCTGTGTCAGAGAATGATGGCAGTGACAATCTATGATAAATGAGGAGGAGGAACTCACGCTTCGCAGCCCTCTGATCTTCATGCCCTGTGAGGAACCTCTGTGGCAAGCAGCGTTTCCAAATCAAACCAAGGGAAGCCTCCCTCCCGAAAACAAATGCAACACCTTTCCTGAGGTGGTTTTTATTCTCTAGATGGTTTCTGATTGAAGGCCACAAGACATGCAAACGTAATTTCATGGAAAAAGGAAAATATCTTAAAGCCATTTCATTCCCTTCCACCTAAACCTTGACACTATCCAATTGAATTGATTGGGGTGACTTTATTCTTTTTTCCTTAAGTGAGCCTATTTCCTCTCTATTGCTTCACAAACCAGATTGTTATAACAGAAAACAAAATGATAGTAAAGCTTTGCTTGTATTTAATATCTCCTAAGCACTAGCAACATGGGTACTAATTTTATAGGGAAAGTGCAGTAAGATTATGGGATAGGAATCTATAGAAAATGCATAAAAAATACTTTTGGGACCTTCCTAAAACAATAGCATGAAAGGTATTTAATTGCAAACAAATTAATTTGTAAGGTCAGTAATTTTATTTCTGATTGTTGCATAGGATCACCACCTGGTAGATTTACAATCAAAGTAAGTAATCAAAGCCCCGTCCACTACCACTGAATCATTAACAGACCTTCTTTGCCTATAGATCAGAAAAAGAAAAGTTGTTCACAACCCATTCACAGTAATCTTTTTCAGAAATAATTTATTCAAACCTAAGATAATTTAATATGGTAGATATGGAAGGAGAGTGATTTATGGTTCAACCAAATGTACAGAAACAAAACTCTGGCTGAACCCTGTGGCAGCCTAATGGGTCACCTTGTACAGCAGCCAATCCACATTATCACCATACCAGGAAAATCACGGAGCAGCCACAGTTTGAGTGATGGCACCAGGAACATGTGAACTTCAAAGTCACTGAGGATGAGGGCTGGAAATCTTCATTGCTTTCCACCTCTTCAGACTTCTCATCCCAGCCCTGGAATGTCATCATGGCACATCTCCTTTTAGGAGAATCACAGAAACACAGACACCAGACCTCATAAAAAAGACACATTGGATCAGAACACTCACATTCCCAAATAGTGCTTTGTTTTCTTATTTCCAAGGGGCAGCAACTACAATGGTGGACTTCAATGTTGATTTACGTCATAGAAAGTGGTATTTCCACAGCCCATTGGTAGAATACTATGCTTAACAAAGGAGTGGGCTCTTATTGGTTTAAAAAAAGGTTGTGAAATTTATCCAGCATCTGAGTGAATTTCAGAACTGAATTAAATGGAATGCATGAAAGTGGAAACAGGTGTGACAAACTGCATCTTGTTGAGAAGGTGAGCTTTTGAGATGCCCAGATAGGAATTCAAATCTCATTCCTGCCCATTAATTGGTTAAATCCCCAGGCACAGAATAAATTAATTGTATTCCTCTGTAAAAAAAGATGAAAATAGCATAGTATTCAGATCTTGAGTTTTCTGTGAAGATTAACAATATACAGGAGGGATTTTGCATGGTGCCTGGGAAATACCAAGACTTGTTAATGTAACACTTTATTTTTTTTAATATTTAAGGATTTTAAAAATATATATTGACAGAGAGAAAGAGAAGAGAGTACAAGCAGGGAGAGCAGCAAGCAGAGGGAGAGCAGGTTCTTGGCTGAGCAGGGAGCTCAATGTTGGGACTTGATCTCAGGACCCTGGGATTATGGCCTGAGCCAAAGGCAGACTGAGCCATTCAGGCACCCCCTAATGTAACACTTTTATAATTTCTTTTTACAGTGATTCTTGGAAACAAAGAACAATGCCAGGGTCAAGTAAAGATGCTAGAGTTCTACAAACTCTTAGGGAAGATAGGTTTTGTTTGTTTGTTTTAAGGAAGATATTTCAACTCAATAAATGACCTCATTTTTTTCAAAGCCAATTTCATGACTACTTGGGATTTGAAATTTTTAGCCCAAGATGAATATAGTATAGACATCTCTCAATATTAATAAGATCTCCTGTGTAAGTTGGGATCATACCAAGGGCAACGTATTTTTCCAGTTCTCTAATCTTTTTCATATTAAATAGCCTCAAGTATATTCTTTACTTGCAGCAGGAAGATATAAGGAGCATTAGATGGTATTTTCATATTCACGGGTTGTATTAAAGGAGAGGAATCCTGAATTTAGGGAACCTGAATATTTTATAATAGGCAGTAAATGTGCCTGCTTTTTGTTTGGTGGAAGACACTCTATCTTTCTAGGTAGTAAGGAAGCCTACCCTCTATCACTATTATTCCAAGTCGTTTGCTACATAAACATCCTTGGAAAGACAGTCCAGAATAAAGTCAATTATTGTTCCTGTTCACAGACTTGCAGAAACTTGAGAAACATATGGAGGATTATCTCCCAACACTTTAGTTAATTCTGATGCTGAGATGGATTTCCAACTAATCAATAGATGTATATTTATTCACTCATCCTCCCAACAGCTTTGCTCTGCTTTAGTCATATTCTCTTTTCTCTGTTCAAACTGATGAATACTGAAAGTGAAAATCAGGAATATTACCTTCCTTTGCATTAAAAGCATAAAGATTGATAGTTTCCCAACACCAATTAGATTTTACTGTTAAATTTTAGTTTTAGTGCTTATTGTTAAACTTTAACAAGTATTGATTTTAGTATTTAAGAGGATGGCCAAATGAAAGACTGTTAGGTTGAAATCCTAGAGGTAAGCTGCTTAGCTTTACTAAGCAAGCTGCTTAATATCACTGAGTTATATGCCAAAGTTCTGGGAACAAGAAGTGACATAGATGTGTATATAGCAGAATTCTCCAAACTTGAGGAGTGATTTCTTTTTTCTTTTTTTTTTTAAGTTTATTTTTATTTATTTATGATATATATATATATATATATATATATATATATAGAGAGAGAGAGAGAGAGAGAGAGAGAGAGAGAGAGAGAGGCAGAGACACAGGCATAGGGAGAAGCAGGCTCCATGCCAGGAGCCCGGCGGGGGACTCAATCCTGGGACTCCAGGATCGCGCCCTGGGCCAAAGGCAGGCGGGAAACTGCTGAGCCACCCAGGGATCCCCTGATTTCTTTAAAGATAAAATAAAATAGCAAGGACATACAATCCTACCTTACAAGAGTCTAACTGAAGAATCTAAGGGTCCATTTTTGAAAAAAATGCTTCGACATGTAATATCAATTTAAAAAGAATGATTTTTCTTAATATAATAGGGGGAAAAAGACTCTCAGTGAGATAAACCCACAACCTGATAAAGAAGGATTTTATAGAATTCTGATATGTGAGAAGATACCAGGCACCAACAGAAACATAAAAGCCATGGTAATATTGTGATTTACAATACGAAATATGCATTTGGTCTTCATCTCCATTCCTGGCACAAAGCTCCTAAAACCTTTGGATTTTATATTCATAACAAAGCGTTTCAACTACACCTGAGTTTATGTTAGTGAGATGAGCTTTAGAAAGCACCTAGGAATTGAATCTGGCTCTCAGCCAAGAGTGGTTCCATAAAAACCCAAAAGAACTGGGTTCCAAAAGCTTCTAGGTTGGTGAACACAAGATTTGGAGCCAGTTGCATGCTCATGGAGCATGAATGTTCCAAGGTCTTTCAACTCCCCTGTTCTATGCCTTTCTCCATCTGGTCTGTTATAACCTTTCATAATAAGCCAGCAATCTGGTGATTAAGGTATTTCTCTGAGTTTTGCGAACCACTCTAGCAAATTAATGGAACCCAACGAGGGGGGCATTGGCACCTTTAATCTATAGTTACTAGGTCAGACACAGGTGACAACCTGGACTTGTGATTGGCATCTCAAGTCGGGGGAGAGACATAGGACGTGTAAGATCTGATGCTAGCTCCAGGCAGACAGTATTGGAATAGAGTTAATGATAGGATACCCAGGTATTCTAAGAATTACTTGGTGTCTGGAAAAATTCCATATTTTAGAACTGTGTTTGGAATTGTAGCCACAGCTTGAGAAGGCCTACAAATGCAGAGTTCAAAAGCATTTTTTTTTAATGGTCTGTAAGGTAACTCTGGCCACATCTAAAACTGGTTTGTGTAAGCCTCAACAGGCAAGTTGCCACTTTAGTTCAGACAAAACTATGACAGAAGAAAGGTCCTAAAGAGCACAGTGAAGTTTCAATGCCTATGTTTCTGATTGTGGCCACCTGTGTTTGCGCAAGTCCCAATCTGAGATCTTTTGTTTTTATTTTCTTATGCCAGTTAAACATAAGACCAAAGAACTAATGAAAGGGAAACAATCTTTTGCCACCCAGATCTTTTTGTTATTGAGATCCACACGATGGATAGATGATTAAAGTTTTTAGAATTTCAAAGATATCTTTCCTATGATAATAACAAATGACTCACATTCTATACAAAATATGAGTTACCTGGAGGTATTTCATTTTAAAATACCTGAACTTCAGTTCAGGTATTAAAAATTAAGCAAAAGTTAAGATTTTTGCTTCCCAGCAGCAGCTGGCAAAGCTTCTGATCAGTGCTTTATACAGAGTGAATGTGTGATTTCCCAAGTTTCAACACAGCAAGAGCAGGAAACGATGCTGCTTGAATTAGGATATCCATCAGCGGCCCCACTCCCCATAACCCTGGACCTGCCCAATAGTCTCCATTCAACCATTCAACAGTTTGGATGTTCTCAAGAGTGTCATGCATGGAGTTAGGGAAATGAATTATCCATTTATACCCCTTAGCCTCTGTATTCTGAATTCAGAAGGAAAACCTGCTGTGATCCATTTACCCTTGGGAATGATTGTCCCTCCCACCCCTGGCCCAGTAGTCATGGCATGCAGAGCTCACAGAAGCATCCAGACATGCAATATTCTGCTCTGTTGTTCCCAACTGCTTCACTTCGGACAAAGTAATAGCTTATTTCCTGACTGACACCTGAAAACGTATTTATGATTTATTCTCCCACAACTCATCTTCTGAAAGAGCTCAGCATTATTGACAGGGTGGTATTTGCCTTACATTCTTCAAATAACTAACTCTGGCAGCATCCTCCCGTGGGGCCTCCTGGAGCCCAGGTTATTACCTGCTGTTTTTCTTTGAGGGCCTTTTAACCCCAGCTATATTGGAAATGTAAATAATCCTCTGGAGGACATTGACATCTCCCTTTGAGATCTTCCTCTCAATTCAGGAACCGAAGTGTGGAAGAATCATCCAGCAAAAAGAAAATATTACCTGTGGAATTGATTTTTAGTCCAGTGCCTCAGTGCACAGGTTCTACCAATTATTCAGCATTTAGTGAGCTTCTACCACATGAATAGAACAAATAGAAAGGTCTCTAATCACTCAGGATCTTTCATGAGTTATTAAATGCTGGATGTCCTATATTTATGAGGCCTGCTGGCATTTTACCCTAGATAAATATATAAATAAACAGACATTTTGGATCATTCTGGGAGAGAATACTATATTTTATTTTATTTTTTTAGATTTTATTTATTGATTCATGAGAGACACACACAGCGAGAGGCAGAGACACAGGCAGAGGGAGAAGCAGGCTCCATGCTGGGAGCCTGATGTGGGACTTGATCCCTGGACCCCGGGATCATGCCCTGAGCTGAAGGCAGACCTCAACTACTGAGCCACCCAGGCATCCCTATTTTATGTATTTTAAACAAAATAAATTACTTTACTTGATTTATTTTTATCATTAAGTTTGTCATATTTAAAAAGAAATGCAATTATTGAACTAATGATTTTTCTATTTTCCCGGAATAGACAACTGGTAGTACGAACTACTGAATGGCTGAATGAGTCCCAAGACCAACAACATCCTCTCCACCCTTGCTTGGCCCTCTTCTCTACATCTCCTTTCTCTTACACTTTGGGTTTTCTCTTTCCACAGTGAAATAGTACCCAGTCCAACAAACTCTGAATACCAATTAGGAAACAACCTTTCTTGGGAGGAGTGTGGAAGTTTCATTTATTACATAGATTATGGCAACTCTTAGCATCCTGCAGCACATTTTCAGAGGATTCCAATCCAGGCTCTTGTTTGGATAAAGAATTGCTGGTTTATGTGGTGAGCTTATCTCAATAATTGTGGCATTGCTTCTGCTAGGTAAAGTTAAGACCATCTTTCATCCTGTCCTCTCAAGACAGGGGAAAATAACTATAAAGATAATGTCCTGGCATTACCAATGAAGAATGACCTGAGTTCAGTCACAGTCACAAATAGAAAGGCAGGTGATTTTCAGTATATTTGGTACAACCAGATATGATTACTAGTTTTATGAGAGTAAAGTGCTACAGTTTTGAATTCATGAAAATAATTTGTGACATTATTCATATTATGAAAAACTTTCTAAGAGAGAGAGATTTACTTTATAATAATGACCTCCACAATGCAATGTAGAATATTATTCATGGTGGTTAGAAATAACTGTAGAAGCACTGATTATACATGATTGTATTCCTTATTCTCAAAAATCTGTTTTTTACAAATATTGTTAAAATGACTCTACTACTGAAAGCAATCTACATATTTAACACAATCTCTATCAAAATACCAATGGCATTTTTCACAGAGCTAGACCAAACAATTCTAATATTTGTATGAACCACAAAAGACCTCAAATAGCCAAAGCAATGTTGAAAAAGAAAAGCAAAGCTGGAGGCATCACAATTCCAGACTTTAAGTTATATTACGAAGCTGTAGTCATCAAAACAATCTGATACTGGCACAAAAATAGACACATGGGTCAATGGAAGGGAATAGAAAATCCAGAAATAAATTTACAACAATAAAGCAAATCAGTTTTTGGCAAAGCAGGAAAGAGTATCCAATGGGAAAAGGACAGTCCCTTCAACAAATGGGTTGGGAAAATTGGACAGCAACATGCAGAAGAATGAAACTGGACTGGTTTCTTATAATAAAAATAAATTCAAAATGGATGAAAGACCTAAATGTGACACCTGAAGCCATAAAAATCCTAGAAGAAAACATAGCAGCAACTTCTTTGACATCAGCCATAGCAACTTTTTTTCTAGATCTATCTCCTGAGGCAAAGGAAACAAAAGCTAAAGTAAGCTATTAGGACTATTTCAAAATAAAAAGCTTCTATATGGTGAAGGAAATAATCAAGAAAACTAAAAGGCAACCTACAGAATGGGAAAAGATATTTGCAGGTGACATATCCAATAAAGGGTTAGATTGGTTAGTATCCAATCTATCCTAACCAAAGATTGGTTAGTATCCAATATAACCCTTTTGGGTGTTGATAAAACTCAACACCCAAAAACACATAATCTAATTTAAAAAATGGACAGGAGATATTTACAGACATTTCTCCAAAGATGACAAATAGATGGCCAAAAAACATGAAAATATGGTCAGCATCACTTATCAGATTAATGCAAATCGAAACTAGAATGAAACATAACTAAAATCAACAACAGGTGTTGGCCTGGATGTGGGAAAAAAGGAACCCTTGTGCACTGTTGGTAAGGATACAAGTTGATGCAGCCACTGTGGAAAACAGTATGGAGTTCTCTTAAGAAGTTAAAAATAGAACTACCATATAATTAGCAATTGCACTACTAGGTATTTACCCAAAAAATTCAAGAACGCTAATTCAAAGGGATACATGCACCTCAATGTTTATAGCAGCATCATTTACAACGGCCAAGATATGGAAGAAGCTCAAGTGTCCATCTGTTGATGAATGGATAAGGAAGATGCGGTATATTATTCAGCCATAAAAAGAATGAAATCTTGCCATTTGCATGATGGATGGAGCTAGACAGTAGAGTATTAAGTAAAATAAGTCAGACAGAAAGATAAATACCATTTGATTTTGCTCATATGTGGAATTCAGAAACAAAACAGATGAGCAAAGGATGGGGAGAAAGATAAATAGAAACAAGCCAAGAAAGAGGCTCTTAACTACAGAGAACAAATTAATGATTAATTAGCAGAGATGAGGGGAGTGGGTGGGATGAGGGAAATTGGTGATGGGGTTGGAGGAGCGCACTTTTGATGAGCACTGGGGGGATGTATGGAAGTGTTGAGTCATTATATTGTACACCTGAGACTAATATAATACTGTATATTAGCTAACTGGAATTAGAATAAAAACTTAAAAATGTTATTTAATGTCTGATTCCTTTTATATCAAGTACAATGCTCACTCTTTTCCCTGACAGCCTGACACTAAGCACGGAAGTGTTGTTGAGCAAATGAATTCCAGGACAGGTGTCTTCTCATTCACAGGTATATACTACGTCCACCTGCTATGTAGGGCATTCCCCTTTTTGCTGAACCAGTTCTCAGTCTTCTAACGCTGAGGTGCACCACCAGCAGTCAGATTTAAGCACTTTAGAAGAAAGAAAACAAAAAATGAAAATATATGAGCTGATAAAATATATTATAGGCAATGCCAAGAAGTCAATTGTGCCAGTTTGTCAATGTATCGCCCTTCCTCTTTAAATACACCCTTGTCTTTCTCTTTGATAAAAGAACTAGTCCCACTGCCTCTCCTCTCCAGCAGGGAAGGTATTAAACTAGGTCAGGAGAGCAGGTGCTAGAAGAACAGTGCATTAGAAAGGGACTTATTTTGATTCCAGAATGCTTCCCTTTATAATTTCTTCAAGGATGCCAAAGATGTGCCTGCAGTACACACAATGATGCTTACCTTCTCCCAAGTTTGTTGTCACTCCAGGAATTCTCACCGTCAGTCCCACCCCACCTTGTCAATTATAGACCAGCTCTCACAGGGGCTGGCATCCAGTGGACTGAGTTCTTGCTTGCTCCAGCAGGGTCCAAATGAGCAGTGGGGAGGGTGAAGGGAAGAGAGAAAGAGAGAAGCTGAGAGATGGTCAGGCAGGAAATTGGTGGTCAACAGGAAGTTGGTCAGGGAGCTGGTTTAGTCCTGAACTTGTGAGATTGGAATTAGGTGTGTTAAACTAAAGTGACAGGAAGATCTTCCAGAGTCCTGACTATTGTGAGTAGCACTGCAATGAATGTGGGAGTTTACATACCTCTTTTGTGATTCTTATTTGAATTCTTTTAGATGTCTGCCTGGAAGTGGGATTGCTGGATCATGGTGATAGTTCTCATTTTTTGAGGGACCTCCATACTATCCATACTATTTTCCCTACTGACTATACTATTTTACATTCACACCAATAGCATATAAGCTCTTCCATTTCTCTACATCTTCACCAACACAACTTTTTTGGGGCAGGGGCAGTAATAGCTATCCTAATAGGTAGGAGACAATATCTCATTATGGCTTTGATTTCCATTTCCCTAATAATTAGTGATGGTCAACATCTTTTCATATACCTGTTGGCCATTTGTATGTCTTTGGAGAATGTCTGTTCAAGTGTTTGCCCATTTTAAAAATTAGATAAGTTGTTTTATTTTTGGTTTTGGTTTTGGTTTGCTTTGCCTTTGTTTGAGTTGCAGTAGTTCCTTGTATGTTTTGAATACTACTCCCTTATCAGATAGATGGTTTGCAAATATTTTCTACCATTTCATAGATTGCCTTTTCAATCTGTTGATTGTTTCCTTTGCTGTGTGGAAGCTTTTTAGTTTGATGTAGTCTCACTTGTTTGTTTTGTTTTTGTCACTTATGCCTTTGGTGTCATATTCAAGAAATCAACCTAAATGGATATCAGTGGATTAAGAGATAAAGAAAATGTGGCATATATACACAATGAAATATTATTCATCCTTGAAAAAGGAGATCTTGCCATATTTGACAACATGGATGTGACAAGAACACATTATATTATACTAAGTGAAGTAAGCCAGTCACAGACAAATACTGCATGATTGCACTTACATGAGGTACCTAAAATAGCCAAGCATAGAAGCAGAGCATAGAATGGTGGTCGCTAGGGAATGAGTTGAGGGAGAAATGGGGAACTCATGGGGGTAAAGTTTTTATTATGTAAGAAATAAAGTCTAGAGATCTGATGTACAATATTGTGCCTATAGTTAATGATACTGTATGATGCACTTAAGATTCTGTTAAGAAAGTAGAGCTCATGTTATTCTTCTTGTAGACAGTAGATCTCATGTTGCTCTAATTGTTCCTACCACAAAAAAACAAATTAAAAAGAAAAATGGAACCAAACACCAAGGAGCAGGAGAAAAGTTTTGCAGGAGATAGATATGTTTATTACCTGGATATCATTGGTTTTGCAGATATATATGTATGTTGGGTTAACTGGGTTGTATACTTTAAATATGTGCAGTTTCTTGTATATCAATTATACCTCAATAAAGCTAATTATGAAAAATGACCTCCCAGAACCATTCCCCTGGTTCCAGTTCAAAATACTAAAAAAAAAGACCTCTAAAACGATTTGGGATTTAACATTACCTAATTTAGTTTAAAAAAATCCATGGAACATGTTGAATATGAACACTTAAATCAAATTTAATTTTATTGGCCTGGAGGCCTTTTAGTCCAAATTATGTTTAACTATACAGTCAAGATGTTACCTGAACAAATTCTAATATTAAATAACCAGTGGCATTTTCTAAGTGATTATCACATGTTATTTTCTCAAATATTTTTATATACCTAGGGAAATGGACAAGCCATGGCACATCACAGGTCATGCTAGCAGTTCAGATCACTAGAGAGTGGTATTGTTTCTCTTATTTCAACAAACTGTAGAATATGTTAAACAAATTATCATAGTGATTCAGTTAATCCTGTCTTATGTCAGAACCCAGGAAATGCTAGGTCACCAACTGAGGATAAAGTAAAGCGAAAACGGAAGGGAGGTCGAATTAGACCTTCATGTCTGTCACAGAAGTTTTGCTCTTAGGTAGTTTGAGACAGAGTCTCCTCTGAACTCATTCATGCAGCTGGCACATTCATCTCCTTTCTTCCCTTCTCTGCCTTAAGACCCTTTCTCATTGAAATGCAGCAGTGCAAAAAAAAAATGCAGCAGCACAAGTAATACTCATTGATGAGAGAGTGTCTCCCCTCGACATATGGCAGCCTCCTCTCATCATCCAGGGATGCTTTCTAATTCTGAGCACAGGTTCTTCTTCCTGTTCTCTGTGCAGATAAACTAGGTGGTACTACAGCTCCCTCCCTAAGTAAACCATGTATCACCAGCAATATTTCCAAAGAGTATTAGGTGTTTCCCCTGATGTTCTCCATTTACAACTAGCGTCTACATATTCTACAGCATGATTAAATACTCTTGTTCCATAGTGTGGCCTTTTCAGCAATATTATCTGCTCATTGCTTCTCAGAGTTTGGCACTGGGGCTTCAATGTGCCTACCCACACAGACCTACACCTCCAAACTCAACATCACAGGTGTAACTCCAGGTGTTAGGGGCCTCACAGAGGGTACAAATCCCCCTGGACTCTTCTGGGTTCAAATCCGCATGACTCAGGTATGTCTTTACAGGTACTCTAGTAGAAACTCCTAAAAAAATAGAGGATATATCAACAGCTAGAAAATACACAACATTATTTCAGAGAGCAAATACTCAACAATGTAAGGAAAACACCAATGTAAGGTCAAGACACTCACATGCTCTTTCAATATTAAAATGAAGTATTTAGTGAGTGTATTGACTTTAGAAGAGCAGTTCTCTCTAGAATCACTGACTCAGATTCAGGAAATGCCCTAGGTTTTTCGTGACTTTATTATTTTTTTTTTCAGTGATATCAGCCTGCAGCTGCATTGTCCACTGTGCTGTCTTCTCCTGGGCAGCATGCAACACTGGCTTCATACTCTTCCCTGCTGGCTCTGCTCCAGGGTCTTCACACTCTTCCAGGGCAACTTATCAACCCTCGCTGGGTCTCCTTCCTCATATGTAAGATGGGAACAACAATACCAAACTAAAGGGGTTCTTGTAACAATTTAATAAGACAGTATATTGGAAATACGTATGGTAGGTGAGTAATCACAAAGCCAGTAACTGAGCTCTCGTTTCACTTTCTTTGCCTTCTTCCTTGTCCTCTTCTCTGTCTCACTCTGTAATACTAACCTTTCACTCCATCAAGTTCCCTCTGGTTCCTTCACTTTCTTCCTGCCTTGAATCATTCTCTTCCTCACTGCTCCTTGCTTTCCTTATAATGAGGCACTACCAGCCATTTAAATTTGCATAAGACTGAATTATTTGCTGCCAAATTTGAATTTTTTGACCTCAGATCTCGAGAGATCGTCATCCTAACTGCTGGAGTAGAAACTAGAAAGCTATATGTTTAACAATCCTCCCTAGAGATGCTGATATAATTGGTCAGCTATTTGCATTTTGAGGAGGGAAACACAGCTAATAACTGCAATACAAAACAAACAAAAAGACTTCCCAACTTTGGCTGTACATTGAAATCAACGTGAAGTGTTTAAAAACCCTCTTGTCCAGCAACACACCAGAGCAAATAAATTAGGGTCTCTCAGTGATGGATCCAGGGATAGGTGGTATTTTAGGGAAACCCAAGTTCCTAATTTTCTGAGATTCTAATAGACGTTAGTGACTCTCACATTTAAAGAGATAACAATTTAAAAAGAGAAATTATATAACACCCTCAATAAATAATAGGGAGATTTAGCATACTTGAATATTATGAAATAAACTGTTGGTTTCTATAATAAACTTTTATTTTAAGATAATTTTAGACTAACAGAAAATGGCAAAGATGGTATAGAGGGTTTCTGAATACCCCAATCTGGTTTTGTGTAGTGCTAACATCCTTTATTAATTCATCACCACTAATGAACTAGCATTAAAAAAAGATTATTCTTAACTGAAGTTGCTTCATGCAGATGTTCCAATTCTTAAAATTTTCTTTATTTTTTAATCCAACATTTAATATCCTTTTATTTTCCAGGATTTCATCTAGGATTCCATATTTAGCTGTCAAGACTCCTTAGACCTTTTTTGGCTTGTGACAGTTTCTCAGAATTTCTTTGTTTTTTGATGCCCTTGACAGCTTTGAGGAGTATGGGTCAGGTTATTGGTAGAGTATTCCTGTTTTGGTTTGTCTGACATTTTCCTCATGGTTAGATAGTGGCTATCAATGATTAGGACAAAGACCACAGAGGTAAAGTGCTATCCTCATCACATCTTATCAATGGTATCAACATTATTTATGGTTGTTGATCTTTGACCTTACTCAGGTCAGTAATTGAGTCAGTCAGGTTTCTCTACTGTAAAGTTACTCTCTTATCTCTACTTTCTCAACTGTACTCTTTGGAAGTAAGTCACAATGTGAACCCCACTCGAAGGAGTGAGGAGTTATGGTTCATCTCAAAGAGGACAGAGGATAAACATAATTTATTTGAAGTTTTTCTACATGGGAGACTTGCTCTTTTCTCCCATTTATTTATTTATTCAATCATTTATTTATATTAATATGTACTTATGGATATTTATTTTATACTTCGGATTATAATCCATTAATTTCTTATTTTGTTGCTCAAATTGTTCCAGCTTTGGCCATTAGGAGCTCTTTTGGTTGGCTCCTATGCTCCTTTGACAACGAAGTGGTGGTTTTTTTGTTGTTGTTTTGTTTTTTTTTAGCACTTCTTTACTTTCTGGAACTACGAGATACTCCCAGCCCTCTTTAATAGGCTAGATCTAACTTACTTTTTTCCTGTACTTTTAGTTTAGTCATAAGGTTTTCCAGAACAGAACTGACACACCATTGGAAAAAAATCCCTCAATAGACAAATATACTTGACATCAGGATATGCCAGTGGAGAGAAAGAAGAGAAAAACCTAAAGAGCAAATGTTGTGACTTGAAGAGCATAGGACCAATAACTCCTGAGACTGGTTTTGTATTGTAGAAATCATTCGATATTTGATGTCTGTCTTGACATCTCTGTGCCTTTAAATGCTAAAATGTTTGGCCAGTTCTACTACGAATACATTCACACATACAATCTTTTAAAAAAACTATTAAAAGTTTTTGAAAAGTACCCATTAGAAATTTTAAATGAAAAAATAACTTTGTTCTTTGGGGAGTTATATTCCTTATATTTCAACAATCTATTGAATCCAAAAGAGATACAGATGGTCAACAGACACATGAAAAGATGTTCAACATCACTAGTCACCAGGGAAATGCAAATTAGAACCATAGTGAGATCTCACTTACATCTGTCAGAATGGCTAAAATCGAAAACTCAGGAAATAAGAAATAGGGAAGCCTCCTGCACTGCTGGTGGGAATGCAAACTGGTGTATCCACTGTGGAAAACAGTATGGAGGCTCCTTTAAAAATTGGGAATAGGGGATGCCTAGGTGGCTCAGTGGTTGAGCATCTGCCTTTGGCTCAGGGTGTGATTCTGGGGTCCCAGGATCGAGTTTTGCATTGGGCTCCCTCTGTGGAGCCTGCTTCTGCCTCTGCCTGTGTCTCTGATTCTCTCTGTGTGTCTCATGAATAAATAAATAAAATTGTAAAAAAAAAAATGGAAATAGAATTACATATGATCCAGTAATTCCACTACTGGGTATTTACCCAAAGAACATGAAAACATAGATCAAAAAGATATGCACCTGTACATTTATTGCAGCATTATTTACTTTTGTAAATGATATAGAAGCAGCCCAAGTGTCCACAGATAAATGTAGGGATAAAGACTATGTGATATGTATAATGAGATGTTACTCAGCTATAAAAAAGAATGAAATCTTGCTATTTGCAACAACTCGATGGATCTTGAGGGTATGCTGCTAAGTAAAATAAATCAGAAGAAGACCAATACCAGGGACATCTGGGTGGCTCAGTGGTTGTGTATCTGCCTTCAACTCAGGGTGTGATCCTAGGTCCAGGGATCAAGTCTCACATCAGGCTGCAGGAAGCCTGCTTCTCTCTCTGCCTGTGTCTCTGCCTCTCTCCATGTGTCTCTCATGAATAAATAAACAAAATCTTTAAAAAAAAAGAAACATACGAGGTCAAAAGGGTGTCCTAAACCTGTGAAAGATAAACATACTTAATTTTTTTTAAGTACCAAAGTTAGGTGAAGATGGAGTGAGGGCCACTGGGAAAAATATACTTATCATAATGAGCATTGAGAAATGTATAGAATCACTATACTGTATACCTGAAGCTAATGTGACACTATATGTTAATTATGCCAGAATAAAAACAAAACCAAAAAAATCAATCAATAAAAGCATAGAATTCATGGCCCAAACATATAAGTAAATAAAAATAAAAATAAAAATAAAAACAACTTTTTGAATCTGAACGCCAGAGTTAAAAATTCTTATCAAATAATACGAAAATGTCTGGAGGTCAGGACATTTTACACATAATCGTTGTTGTTGGGTAGAAGTGTGGCACATGTTCCAGTGTCTACTTACATTACATCTTAATACATATATTTTCAAATTAACCATTAACTGATGGTGAAATCAGATTAAAGAACCCAATCTATTCAAGCCAAGCTTGATGTCCTTGAAGACTGAGCACAGCTCACCATTCTCATGGTCTCTGAATCAAACACACTGTATAAAGCAAACTGGAATGATGAGAGAAATGTAAATAGGAACTAGATGTGATGCATTTTAAATATATCAATCACAGCCCATAATATGTATTCTGTAATCTATAAAACTATTATGTGCTTATGCAAATTTGTCACATATCCTTATTCCTTTAAATAATAAATATCAAACTCATAAACATGTTTATAAACTCACTATACTTCACTTTGTGCATTTTACACAAGACTTTTATACTATGAGAACCAAGGTTATTAGTTTAATAATGTGATTAATGCAAAAAATAATGTGATTAATGCATAATAGTCAAGAAATAGTATGGCAAACATTTTCATATTAATAAATAAATATTGCTTTTTATTTTTCTTGTTCCTGAATAAGTTGATTTCTTTTCTTTTCTCTTTTTTAACTTTGGGGAGTTAAAAAGTTCAGCTTTATCTTTTGGGGATCTTGTTACCTGAAGAGAGTGTGAGGTGACTACTTTTGGTTGTAAACATGGTGTAGCTTTGTGTCCACTGCTCTGCAAAGAGATAGGAGATGCTACATCTCCGTAGGCTGATGGGAAAGGCTTCCTTCTTCTCTTTGTTAAATTATTTAACTTGCTCTTTTCTCAGCCCCATCGGAGAACCTTCTGTCTTGTCCTTTGGGGTGGATTTGTTCCCATATTCCAACCCCAGGGATACTTCAAGTCCAGGAGCACAGTGTTATGGTTAATTGGATGGAAAAGCATTTGGAAGGTCCGAATAAGTAGGGAAAGAGGTGAAAGACAGGGATGGAGAAACACAGTCACACAGAGGGAGGGGAAAGAGGGGGACCTTTAGATTTGCATGATGTATATTCTTAATAACGAAGCAAAGAGATCAAAGCACTAGTGAATAATGAAGCAAAGTTTTCCCAGTGGAAAACACCAAACGTTTTCACAAAAATCCATCTCTCAAGGCATACAAAATATAAACTACACCCCTAATAACAATCATTACAACTAGAAGTCAATGACAACACTCATTAATGAGACAAATTGTTTCTATTATTAGCATCACAAGTGATTTCTCCTTTGCAAAACTGTTACCCAGGAACAGAGATAAGATTTGCAAATTTTTAGTTTTTCTATTTATGTGGGCCTTTGTCCCTGATCACTCTGAGAAACCAAAAGGCAAAGCATTACTAAGTTAAGAATATAATTTGTCTTGTTTCGGAGGGGATAAAAAAAATAACGTTGAGTCCATAGAAAGCAGGACCAGATTAAATACACTATGAACTGGGGAATACTGTGGCTGCTGAGAAGAGTGACAGTGGAGGTTATAACATTTACTTTCCAGTAAATTCTCCAACATGGCAGACACTGCTGAGGAGTGAGCCCTAGTTGAACTGTGTAGAGACAATATTTGCATTTAACTGGAGCATAAACCATTATTAGAAGAATAAAAACTGGTAGAAATATTTGATGGAGAAATAGAAAATAGCATATGGGAAATGATTACAAGTACCTATATGTATTGGGGAATAACATTCTCTCGGGTTTGTGTACGTTTGCACATGGATGTTCACATATACACACATCTAGAATTATGCTGTGTCATCAGATAGAAAACAGAGCATCAGATAGAAAACAGAGTATGATACTTCTCCAGTGTATAACTGAAGTAGGCTTTTTTTCTTTCCTTTTATTCCATCCATTCATTCATTCTCTCATCCATTCATTCACTCATTCATTCATAATTTCATATACATGGATGACTACACCATCCAAATATGAACTAGGCAACATGGCTGATTATTTAAGGTTAGAACTGAAATGAGATATGGTGCATCCTTTTGCATCAAGAATGATTACTTCTCTTTGATTATGAACTATGTGTGAGTGAAGATGATCTATGCTATTTGGCTTTACGATATAATGATAATCATTATAAAGCTAAAATTAAACTGGATTGAAACTGTAATACATTCAATCAGAGCAAAAGCACATTATGGGATGAGTTCTGACTTTGAGAAGTCACTCTAAAGATACATTATGGAGACCAAAGTGTTTCTTAGGGTAGGCAGGTTGAGCCAAAACCTCCATGCAAACAGACAACAGTGACTGGCATTTTTCGGTGACAATGTTTATTTTTTGGTGAGTTAAATTGTGAAGTAGAAGCAGCCCACACACCTGGGAAGTCAAATTGTATCTTCTATTTATGAAAACTGACATTAAGATCCAAACTTTTGTAATGAACTTATAGCAAACTTTTAAGTGAGGACATCACTTTAAAAAAATGCAGACAATTAAGAACTCACTGTTGTAAAACCAATTTAACCCCCCATCGGGTCTCATGTTAGAAAAATAACCTGAATCTATTCTGGCTGCGAAAGGACAGAAATAGAACAACAAAAAAACCTCATTCTTTAGAGTGCCAAATTAGTATAGATCAAGATAACTTTCATATGTCTGAAATGGATCATAATAGCTGTTAAAAAATTACTTCTAAGTGCTGCACAAGATAACAGTCTGTGACCGTTACTTGTGAGTATCTGCCTCTTACGCAAGTTTATGAGAATAACTTCAAGTTTATGCGAATAACCTTAGGCCATTCTTCTGGTTTTCCTTCTAATTTTTTTGAGTATTATCAGGGTGTTCAGATCAAATTACAGATATGATGTTTGAAACACTCCAAAAAAACATTCTTTTAGGACGAAATATAATGAGGAGTGCAAGAGCTTTTATTTATTTTTATTTTATTTTATGCTAATTTAATGTAATCTTTGTGTATTCTGGAATCTATGCACAGTGATCAGAACACAAGATTTGGATGAACTTAAATTTCTGTCTTCACCCCAAACATATGCTTATGAACTGGTTCCTAATCCTCTGTAAACGTTCTTTATGTGCACAATGGGTGTAAAAAGAGTGTCCACATTGTAGGTAACCAGGACGGTTTGTGACAAACTGAAGGTGCTTGATAGGTAAGAAAGGGTGTTGTTATTCTGGGGTAGTCTATTCTTATATATTAATTATTTTGAGAAGTCAGAAACATTTAAGCATTTCTGGAAAGGAGGGCTTCATTTATTGTGGTGTCTGTTGTCTCAAAGTTGGCCGCACCTTGTTAAATCAAGTTGTAAAAATATAGAGATATAAAGATAAACCAAAATATCGAGAGCTGGAGGGTACAGAAACTAAAACATACTGTAGAGTAGAGAGGAGATCAAGAAGAAAATATCTTTCCATCAGGATTTCACAAATTCATAGGAGATTTTGAGTAGGGGTAGTACACAGTCAAAGGAATGCATTATACTGATTTATCTTAAAACATACGGGTGTAGTTGTTACTCAAATAACTTGAAAACATGAGTGGTGGGGGGGGGTATGTTTGCTGAGAGACAACTGAATGCCCTTTTAGACCTGTCACCAAAATATCTGCCTTAATCCACATACAAACTCTATGAAGCAAATATAGCATCCCTCATTTTATGAAAAGAGTACAGGACAAGAGAACTGCTGTAGGTATCAGACCACTTTCAAGAGATTAAGTGGATTCTATAACTGACATCAAAGGGGCTCCTTCCTTTTTGTGATAGTGGGAATGAAACCCAAGCCCCTTGATGGCATGTACAATTGACTTACAGTCTCATCTCTTCCCTTACACCATCTTATCACCTGCCTCGGTTGGGAGACCAACAGTCATTGCAGGGATTGCCTGGCTGTGCCTCAGCAGGGCAAAGTCACAAGCATTACTTCTTGCGATGCTGTCAGGAGGTGGGTCTCTGTGGAGGTGATTGTATCATGAGGGTAGAGTCCCTGTGATGAGATTTGTGTCCTTCTAAGGGAAGACAGGAGACTTTACTCTTTTTCTCTGCTCTCCTTAACCTTGGGAAGATAGATAGAAAAGACAGCTGTCTATGAACCAGGAGGAGGGCTCTCACCAGAACCATGCTGCACTCAGATTTTGGACTTGCAGCCTCAGAACTGTGAGAAACAAATGCTAGTTGTTTAATACCTCCAATCTGTGGTATTCTGTTAGAGAAGCCTGAATGAAGACATTATTCAATGACATTCAAGGCTACCCCTGTGTGGGCATCAAATACCATCTCCATGTTGGTGACTTCTAAAGGCCAACCTCCAGCCTTGACCCCTTCTGTGAGTGCTGGACTAAAGTCTTGAGCTGCCCCTTGATGTCTCCACTATGATATCTTACTGACAGTGAGAGTGGCTGTAGGCATCAGTCACATGAGATGGGAACAAAACAAACAGAGAAGATTGATTATATCACCTTACATTTGATAAAGTCTTGCCCAGTAGGATGATTTGGGAAGAAAATCCTCAATAACTCAAGGATTCAATTTGGTGATGGTGAGGTTTAGAATATGGGCTAAAATAGCTCAGGAGCAGAGGTAAATACAAGCTAATGAGAACTGGGGCATATTTGAAAAGCCTATAGCTTTCAGGACATCACAAAACCAAAGGTTCACAGAAACATCCTCAAGTCATTAAGGAAGGGTGAATTATGTTTGCTCTATTTAATTTAAGCAATTAACCTGGGAATGCTTTTGGCACTGGTTATGCAAAGAGGTTATGTTCTCACTATATTTAAAACTGTCTAGAACACCTTCGTATGTAAAAATCAAGATAATATGAGCATTCCTGCTTTTGACCAACTTTCACTTAGCAACAAATTTATTAACATGTGAACTTTATTAGATCAACAAATCAGCAAATTTATTAATCATGTGAACTTTATTAGAAATTTAGTCATGTTATATTATCCATATGCTAGAAAGGACAGGTATCTTTCTATATCTGTTGCTCACTAAATACTCTTTTTGGAGGGTCTGACTGGGTTTCTCTATCATTCCTCCCTCAGTGCCTCTGTTTTTGCTTTCCTGTGATATAGTCACATGAAAATGACAAATTAATGTCATTTTTATTAACTCTTCACCCCCAAAACCAAACCTAAGGAAATATTTAGGAGAAAGTTTATAGTAAGATATTTGAGTGTAGCTTTTGATAGGATCAGTTAATACACATTTCTTTGGGAAATATGTGAAGGGTATATAAACATATTAAATTGAGCCCTCAAATATTCTCCAAGCGCCTATATGTAGCAGTGGCCTAGAAGAGCATTCAACTGCAACATTTCACTTTCAAATGCACGCACTAGTGACCATGAAATCTGTAAAATAGTCACATGATATATATGTGTAAATACCTACTACCCTTTCCACACTAATCAGAAACACAATAGGTGCCTGCGGGTGTTAGATGCCTTGGGATGCCAGACACCTGTTCTACCAAAGAAGAGGAACTTGGACTTGGCTAGTGAAATACAGACCCACAAGAATTCAAATCGATGACATTATACAAAGCAACACGCTGGGAAATGACCATGTCATTATAAAGTGTCTCTGTAGTCCGATGGAGCTGCTATGACTCACCCAGTCAAATAGACTTCATGGATGGCCCAGCACTGGTGGCTGTAATGTAAAAGAATCTAGCATTACTGCCTCTTACTGTCAGTGAAAGACAAACAGGCCGCTCCTCCTCTCTCTCCAGATGTCCGTGAACCTGTCCTGTCCTTCTATGCAGACACGTTACCGCAGCAACGACTGCCATCCCTTCGATGGTACAATCCCTCAGGTGGCCTGAGACATTTTATATTTGGAGTGAAGGACTGTGTCTAACCTGAGGATTCCAGGCAATGACATAATTTTATAAATCATATTGTGAAGTGACATTCATTTTACTGTATTTTATTTAAAAATAGGATTTTTATCAGAGGTAAAAGCAGAGCAGAGAACTGACATATTTATCAATATCTTTGTACTGAAGATTGATATTTTTTATGTCACTAACACAACTGTATGTAGTGATGCTCCAAACAGCCTCAGAAAAAGATTTTATCTTAGAAATAGTAAACATTATCTCGAGTATGCTGGATAATTTTAATGGAATACAGACAATGTAAGGAAATGAGCATTCATCAAGAAAAGTTTCTAACTTCAGTGAGTTGTCATTAGGACAGCGGTTATGTTCAATGTCTGAAAATATGCTTATCACCAAACAGTAATGTTCAAATAGCAACTCTGCAGTCTTTAACAATGGAAGAGCAACTTTTTAACTCCTAGAAATTTAACATGAAGTATCTATCTTCAAAATATATACTATTTTCTTTTTTTTTCTCTCTTTTTTTTTTTTTTTTTTTTTTGAGAGAGAGAGAGAGAGCCAGGGAGCATCCATGCACGAACAGAGGTGGAAGGGCAGAGGCAGAAGGAGAGAGAGAATCTTATGCTGGTGCTGAGCATGGAGCCTGACTTGGGAGTTGATCTCATGGCCCTGAGATGAGCCTGAGCAAAAATCAAGAGTCCGACACTCAACCAACTGAGTCCCCTAGGCACCCCTTGTCATATTTGTTTTAATACCATAAGTGACTTACTTAAAATATGACATGGAAATCCAGTAGAAAGTTCAGAAGCCCCTCACTCTTGAATTCTCATTCATAATGTTTTGCTACAGATGCCATTATCTCCAAATATGGAACATTTCCAAGAAAATTTCCTTTTAAAAGCACTTGGTCTTTTAAATTTTATAAATAAGCTTACAAACAGAAAACTGGCTGCAATTAGCATATTAAACAAAGAAATATATGTTTTAAGATTTTATTTGTTTATTCATGAGAGACACACAGAGAGAGGCAGAGACTTAGAGAAGCAGACTCCATGAAGGGAGCCCGATGTGGGACTGGATCCCAGGACCAGGATCATGCCCTGAGCCAAAGGCAGACGCTCAACCACTGAGCCATCCAGGTATCCTCCAAAGAAATATATTTATATGTAATTTTCAGTTGGTGACTAACCAATACTCAGCCCAGGAAATTAGAAGAATTAGGAAGTATCTGGGTTTAAAAACAAACTTGCATTGACCAATGGTATCCACTGTACCTGTTTGTACTTATCACCATCTTTAATAAATTCTTAACTAGGAGAATTAAATGATTGTTTACCAATTTAAGTAGAAAAATCATTTTATATTTATAAGCATTTAATGATATCTCAAACTTCAGTGGAGAAAACATGGAATAAGATGAGGAACCATGGGAAAATCTAATGTGTATATAAGAGATATATTCAGGTTTCAAAAGTATTCCATAAGCTTCCTCCAAAAATTAAAAATAGAACTACCATATGATCCATCAATACCATTTCTGGATATATGTCTGAAGGATAGGAAATACTATGTTGGAAAAATACCTGTACTCCTATGTTCATTGCAACATTATTCATAAAGCCAAGACATGGAAATAACCTAAGCATCCATGGATGGATGAATGGATAAAGAAAATGTTGTATGTATATGTTCATATATAGAGAGGTGTGTATGTGTGTGTGTGTGTGTGTAGTGGAAGTATATTATTCAGCCATAAAAAAGAAGGAAATCTTGCCATTTGCAACAACATAGAGAGACCTTGAGGGCATTATGCTAAGCAGAATAAGCCAGATGAAGAAAAACAAATACTGTATAGTCTTACTTTATGTGGAATCTAAAAAAGCAGAACTCTGTAGGAACAGAGGCTAGAAGTTATTTGCCAGGGTGGGAGGTTGGAGAAATGGAGAGATGTTGGCCAAACAGTACAAACTTCCAGTTGTAAGATGAGTAACTTCTGGGGAATCTAATGTTCAACATGGTGTCTATAGTCCACAATTCTGTATACTTGAAAGTTGCCAAGAAAGTTGACCTTATATGTCCTTACTTCATGCAAAAATGGTAATTATGTGATGTGATAGAGATGTTAACCAACCATATTATGGTAATCACTTTGCAGCATGTTTGTGTATCAAATCATCACATTGTATAATTTAAACTTACACAATATTATGTATCAAATATATATCAATAAAGCTGAAGGGAAAAAAAAAGAGTGTTCTACAGTTTCCGAGCTACTAAGTCAAATATTTGAAATGAACACTTGAAAACTCCATTCCCTCTCAGTGTTTGGCCTTGTTTATCTATCTTACCTGTGAATTGCTTCAGAGAGACAGACAAAGAGAGAAAGAGAGAGAGAGAGAGAGAGAGAGAAACACCATCAAAGGTGAAGAACATTGGGCAGCCCTGGTGGCCCAGCGGTTTAGCACCTGCCTTCAGCCCAGGGCGTGATCCTGAGGCCCCGGGATCGAGTCCCACGTCGGGCTCCCTGCATGGAGCCTGCTTCTCCCTCTGCCTGTGTCTTTGCCTCTCTCTCTCTCTCTGTGTGTGTGTGTGTGTGTCTCCCATGAATAAATAAATAAAATCTTAAAGAAAAAAAAAGGTGAAGGACATCACAGAGGATCTGAAACCAGATCATCAGCAATGAAAAAAAAAACCTATATACTTATCTCATGCAATAATCACTAAAAGAGCTTTTAAATGCTCACACAGATAAAATAATGACATTTTATTTGGATCATTTACATTTAGATAATATCAGAGTTAAAATATAATCTTTCCTTGGGCCCTCAATCCTCAGATAGACTCTCTTAGAAGATATGAGCCACTTTGATATTTGTGTTAAATAACTAGGAGATGAAGCAGTGACAAACTAAAAACATCAAAAAGCCAAATAACCCATAATTCACATGTGGATTTTTATATCCATTTTCATAACCACTAATGTATTTACATTAGTATACATAACTTCCTTTTTGCTTCTTTTTGTTTGTTTTTGTTGTTAACTCTATCCTTTCCTGAGAAGACTTAAGGAACCTGTGGCATATTGTGAAATTGTCCAAAATTCTTCATGTCTCTCTGTATGCATGAACTCTCCAATGTAACATTCCAAATTCTTCTTCAAGAGGTGGGCTCCACTTCTCTACCTCTTAAATCTGCCCTGGTCTTATGGCATACTTTGGTGAATGGAATTTGGTAGACTGAAGGTGAGTCAGTTCCAAACCCAGGCCTCAAGAGACCTTGCACTCTACTCACTCTTATGGAAATCGCCACTTCCATAGGTAAACAGCCTCTAACTCACCTCTGGATGAGAAAAACACATGCCCCAATCACCTTTTATTGGCCAACCAACAGCCGACTATCAAGCGTACAAATGAGATCATCTGGTCCAGCCAGAACCTAGCCACCTCTATAGCTGAACACAGATGTGTGTGAGCCAGTTCAGCAAAGAGCAGCAGAACCACCAGAATGAGCCAAGTCTAAATTGGTTACTCACAGAATCATGAGTCAAATCAATGATTGTTCTTGTTTTAAGTGGTTCTTATTATATATATGAATATGTGCATGCGTGTATGTGTGTGTGTGTGTGCGATTTGTTACACACAGGCAGCCAACCAATTCATCAGTTTACAAAGATATATGCAGTGCAATAAGATGAAATACTGTAGAAATAAGTAACACAAATGAATGGTAAAGAAAACTAGCATATAGAATCTATATCTTAAAGCTCGTATCAGTTTTTAATAAGGGGAGATCATCAGAACTACTTTAAAATGTGACCCAACATGTGATAACCAAAATTTCTCATCACCTGAATCACATGCAAGCAAATCTTGTTTCTTTATTATTAGGTTTGTTTTTTTGTGGTTTACAGGTACAATGATCCCGAAATTATTTTGTGTATGTTGTAGAATTGAGCAAATGCATAAGTGTGATAATGTTATTATAAGCCAGACTTCTCACTGTGGAAATAGCAAAGGGACAACAGTTAATTATACAGTGGAGAAAATAGATAAGATCTTAACCAGACAGTCCAAATTCAGATTACCAGTGTGAGTGTGGACAATGTTTTGTGGGCATACCATCATGTCTGATCCAGCTGGTCATGCATAAACTGACTCAGGTTACAACTACCTTTCAGATAAACTCAGATTGAGAAAAATTCCTAAAATACCTGGCTTGCATTCCAAATATCAATCAAGAGATAATAATGATCTGAAAAAGTAAAAGAGTCAAAAGAGAAGTGACAAAAGCAATTAATAGTCATAGACTAGATCTGTACCAGGGAAAAACAGAATATTAAAAATGATACTGTTGGAGAAAATGAAGGAATTAGAACATGGAATGTAAATTTGATGAAATTAAGTAAACATGATCTTTTTTGAAGTTGCTAACTCTACTATGGTTATGGATGAGAACATTTTATTCTCATAAAACATGCACTGAAGTAGTCAGAGAGAAGGACATGATATTAAAAATATATTTCCAAATGGTTCATAAAAGTAAAACACACATAGTCGTAGTATAAATAAATTAATGAAAGATGAGGCTTTCATAAAAAACTAAATGAGAGATAGTCATTATGGATCTGTTCTAATTATCCATCATTACTCAGGCACTGAGACTTCATACTAAGAATTAAAGTTTAAATAGTAAAATGTGTATATTGTGCATAACTAAAGTTAATAAAAGAAAATGTTATCTACTCACATAAAATTAACAAATTTCAGTCACTTGGACAGCTACGCTCAGCTTCTCAGAGAATACGTTAATATTCTTGGTAACTCTTTTTGATCCATTCAGTATGTTCCAGATCTATACCTCTTTGACTTCTTTCTATTCCATGTACTCTCTATAGTTCATAGCTTTGCATTTAACAGGTTCAAAAATATTTTTGCTAAAGGTGCCCCATTTTACTTTTTAAGTTGAAATGGTAAAATACCTTCCAGGGATAATTAAATTTCACCTGGTTTAGCAAAGGACCAAATCGCTGAGGCAGAAGCCATCAATCTCCAACATCATTGAGTTACTTTGCAAAGGACTATCTCTTTAAGGCTTACCATTATTTGACCTTAATCCTGCAAAATGCCTATATTTTGGAAGACATTTTATCCTTTGGAACATTAAGTTGTTTTAAAGAGTTCTAGTCTAATAAAAAAGTGATGCCGAGGCCCTTTAAAATCATAACTGTCACAAGAATATTAAATGCTATAATTTAAAAGTTTTAAGGGCTCCATTGCTCTGTAAAACATATGCTTGGAGAGAACATGTGGGAAGATGTGCCCGAAGCTCCGCAGACCTATTTAATCCAGTGGGTGAAAGGGGCGACAAGGCTTTCACTGTGGTACAAGGAGAATCTCAACTAAGAGATGTGAATAAAATGGTTGTAAAGACTTCTTTAGACGAGGGGACTCCACTGTAGGGGGTGCGTGTGGTTTGGGTCCCCGTGTCCACACATTCCAGACCCTGGAGCAAGAGGGCACACATCATGAAAGGACCAGAGTTTCTTAAGTCTTAGGTGTAATACTGTAAAAATAACAATACCTTCTGTTTTGGATATGAGCTGCACTATCAAGAAAAGATTCTGAAATTTAAAAAATATAACAAAGTACATCCAACGAGATAATTGAGCTCATAAATTGTAGGATTTTCTTTCATCAGTGTTGACCCATGAGGAGGCACTGATAAAGTGTTTTGAGCAACAGAAGAGGAACTTATTTGCTCCTCACCAAAGATATTTAGAAAAAGGCAAATCTTGTGTTATAGTTAAGGTTAAAGATTTTTTTGATGTTGCTGAGTTCACAAAGCAGGAAAGATGCATTCAACATGCTTTCATTAAGTGCCCACCACATACCAGGCACCATTACATGCAAACAGCAAGTGGTAGAGCCCCAGACCTCAAATCATTTCAAGTCTATTAAAACACATAAACTATTATTTATGCCTTGATAGGAAAATATATACCAATGGGGAGGAGGAAGGGCAAAGACTTATCTCTTCTCACAGTTGAGTGATATTATAAATTCTCTGTAACATTAAGCTTTTGATATACTGTCTAATGCTCAATTTATAGTCATCCCTATCTGGTGCTCAGAATTCACCAAGGAAGAGCCATTAGTTTATTTTCACTTATTAGGCTAAAAAGAATTTTCCGCCACTACATTTCCCCTCTTACTTATAGAGGAATTTTATTACGTATAAAACCACTCCTTCAATTTTGTTCATCTTCATTTATCACCTATATCAATGCAAGAGACCCTAGTAAATAATCCCTTTACAAGTAAATATACTTTATGCCATACATTCTGGTAAGAGAATGGGTTGATTCAGTCTTTGGGAAGAACAATTTAGCAACACATGTCAAAAGTTTCGTTAATGTTAAGACTTGTAAAAAAAAAAAATGTTAAGACTTGTTACACAGCAATTACTTTTTCAGGATTTTATGTCAAAGACATAATTGTAACCAAAAGGGTAGACAATTCATGTTAAACAGGACAAAATGCTAGAGAGAAAAGTGCTAAGGGGTAAGCTCATACTTTGCTGCATGCCCCTCTAAGCATTTGCAAAATTCTTTCACTGCGCAGGTGCAGTGCATGAGGAACTAGGTAGACAAAAACCAAACATTAGGGTGTAGCTTTTGGTAGATTTCCAGGGCATGGGAGATAGAAATCAGAGCTGAGGGATCCTTGGGTGGCGCAGCTGTTTGGCACCTGCCTTTGGCCCAGGGCGCGATCCTGGAGACCCAGGATCGAATCCCACATCGGGCTCCCGGTGCATGGAGCCTGCTTCTCCCTCTGCCTGTGTCTCTGCGCCTCTCTCTCTCTCTCTGTGACTATCATAAATAAATAAAATAAAATAAAATTTTTTAAAAATCAGAGCTGAGCACCTAAGGTGGGTTTGGCACTCTGGCACTACCATAACCCTGTAAGTTTGGTCTTGGTGGGGAGGGAGGGCTATGCAGGAGAAACAGTGGAGAATCAGAGGTCAGGAGAGGTTTCAGAATTTCAACCCGAGTTGAAACTCAAGGGTTGAGTTTGACAGCTCAGATCTACATTGGGATGAAATGTTTTGTTCTACCCCAGCTGTCTACTGCAGGATAGGCTAAAACTTCTGCCAAACCAGAGAATGTCTAGAGCTTCCAAGTGAGGGGTTGAGCCGAAAGGTCTGACTTACATATACTTGGGATCCCAGAAGAAAACAAGAGACCAAGACAGAAATGTGATAATCTCCCCAAACCCAAATCAATAAGGAAATCACTCTACAGATTTAAGAGGTTAAGGGAATGGAAGCAGTTTCATACAAAATGACCACATCTAAAGAAGTCATAGCAAAAACACTATGACTGTTACTACAATCACTAGGGCTCCCCTGCTACCACCAACTGCTGCTGTTACTACTACTGCTACTAGCACCACCATCGCTGCTACTATGCTACTACTACTTCTACTGCTGCTTTTACTTCTGCTTCTATTAACCTAGTAATTATTTACTGCAATTACTACTGTTCTGCTTTTACTAGCTCCTACTACTATTCCCACTATTGCTAATACATCAACTACTGCTGCTGCTCCTATTATTACTGCTGGTACTGGCACTACTGCTTCTCTTACTCATGCTAGTACTATTACTACAACTATTACTGTTGTTACTGCTGCTATGACCAATATTACCACTATTGCAAATATGACTACTGCTACTATCTCAGCCACTCCCACCACTACTATTATTACTACTAATTAGCTTAATAATTATAAAAGTGGACAGGTTATAGTGCTTACTATGTGTCTGACCCTATTTGCTTTACTCATATTAACTTACTTCATCCTCAAAGAAATCCTAGGAAGTGGGTGCCCTAAAGTATTGTAACTCTTCTACAACATGCCAAATATTGAAATATGTTAAATACTGCTATGGCTGATTGATATGTAATTTTGCATTGAAGCACAAGAAGGGCTACACAACACAGCCTGTTGCTGAGCCACGTATCTACTTTTAGTCACTGAGCTGCAACACATACATTTGACTGCCTCGGCTGGCATGGCCTCAGCCAGTATGAGATCTCCACTCACTCTCTGCTTCAGTGATGGCAAAGGTCTCACGTTCCAGACGTTGTGGCCAGAAAATGGTGAAGATGAATGATTCTTTGGGTTAAAGTCCCTGAGTGATCCTGTGGAGTGGAGCACCTGGCTCAACAGCTTTGCCTCTGTACCTTAAGCTAAAAATTGACCCTTCTGGGGCACCAAGTGCTTGGTTTTTGGGTCAGGTCATGATCTCAGGGTCATGAGCTTGAGCCCCACTTTAGGCTCCAAGCTGAGGGCAGTCTACTTCAGATTCTCTCTCCCTCTCTCTCTGCTCCTCCCACTCATGCTCTCTCTCTCTCTCTCTCAAATAAATAAGTAAATAAATAAATAAATAAATAAATAAATAAATAAATAATATTTAAAAAAAAATCAACTGTTCTCGGTTAAGCTACCGACACTAGGGGTTTACTCATTGTTTCAACATACTCTAGCTCCTCCAGACTAATATAAGCTAGCACTGAAGTCTGAATTTTTATAAGATGGAAAGCTATAGAGCAGTTTATGAATATAAAGACAAGAATCCTTAAAAACTTTAAAATGGAATCCATAAGATATTAAAAGGACACTCCATAATGACAAAGTAATGTTAATTCTAGAAGCAAACGTGGTCCAATGTTAATAAAGCTATTAGTGCCAGGCAATAGTTCACGGTGTACACTGAAAAACATTTCCTAGAACTCCATGCCCATTCTTGCATTTAACCAACAGTATAAAACAAACAAACAAAACAACCCCTCTCACTAAGCCAAGGATTTAAAGGAAATAAGAGTGCCACACTAAAATTTATCTAGCCTGCATCTCTTCTTTGAAGACTTTTAGACACAAATGGAAGCTCAAGTGTGCAGAGTTGCTGGGCTGCAGAGTTGCACGTAAGCAGAAACCCAGAAGTATCTATTCTCAGCTACTACATGAATTGAACTGCACACCAAATATGACCATAAGAGCACAGATTTGCATCAATTCTAGATTAATAAGACATATCAATTTACCTAAACTAAATTAGAAATGACAATGAACAAATCAGTTAAAACCAGGCACATAAATATACTATGTAATGATGACTTTACATTTATTTGTTACATATGTGTGGATCACTTTTTATATGCTAAACATTATACTAAGTTCTGGAAATGTAAATAAGAATATATAATAGTCCCTTGAAAGAAAATGACAAAATCACCTTGGTTGAGGGATAGATGCCAACCCAAATAATCACAGCAGGATACCCCACTGGGGGGTCTGTTAAGGATGCCGTGAAAACACAGAGGTGCCAGTAAGCTCCTGGAGGAGAACGTTAAAAATGACTTGAAGAAAACATGTCATTTCATTTCTGCTGCTTCCTGTGCAATGAGACAAGTCTTTCAGCATCTTTGTACCAAAATGACAATGAGGCCCCTTTTAACAATTGCCCACAGGAAATAGAACTTGAGTTGACAGCACTGGGAAGATGAGCTGATCTTGTGGATTTTCTTGGTGCCATATCATCCTCTGAAGAGCTTGCCTTTTTCCAACAAGAGTAGTTACAGATCACAAAAGTGTAATTAATGTCAAGTATTTTCATTCGATATGACAAGTGCCAAAGACAAAGTTGTTTAAGAAGTCAGGGAATATGGCAAGTTATGGTCCAGCACTTAAAGTCTGTGTTCTCCTCCCTCCACCGGAGAGTGTATTGGTCTTGTCAGAACACTGTTGGCTATTGGTGAGTAGAAATATCTAAAGCATACACTCAACAAGCACTGGTTTCCATGTAATATTAGATTATATGAAGACCTTCAGGACACCATGAATTAAGGAATACAATTTATTTTAAAAATTATTATGATAATTTTCAGAACTTAAAGCTTTACATATGAATTTATGTCCTGATAGTAGCAAATGTAATATATAGTTGGATAAACTTGTTTCAGAGGAAGCTAAGATACCTATGGCATGCTGGCAGTTTCTGGACTCAAAGGTTATGAGGAATGGAGGTGTTTGCCCTAGAGATGTCTGTAAAGTCATTAGGGGGTAAAGGTGTAGATCAGCCTGGATGATGTGGGGCTTATCATAACAATCCAGACCAATACAACATACCTAATTTAGGAGAAAATATTCCACAAGACAGTAAGACATCAGCTGAAGACCTCGTTTAGATGTAAAAGTTGTGCCTTGCATGTCGCAGATATGAAGTCAATACTTGGTAACTGACTGAATGAATGATGCAATTCAGATTAAACACACTTGAAAATACATCCAGTGAAACAGAATTTGCTGATAGGCCAGACAATCCAAGGAGCAGAATTCTTTGGATTTGACAGCTTCACTAAGATACATTTTCAAAGCACTAAAATCTCAAACTGGATCGAGAAGATAATTCTCAGATCTTTTTCTCAGTAAATTTATGAAGAAAATATTGAGTAGAGTTATGGATTTTGAATGGCTCAAGGAAGCCATAGGCAACTCAGAATCTTCAGAAAACCCGAGACTTACATAATAAACAAGACACAAATTTAATATCATGCCATTTTCACTATAATACACACACACAAAAAACATTTTGGCAATGGGTTCCATGAGTCTCAGAGAGTTAATTTAACTTTCTTGGTATACAAAATATTCAATGGGAAGGATAACGGAAGTGGATAGTACTGTTTTGGTGATTTAGTCACTTTATTTTAATAGCAGATTTAATGCATTAATAATGTATTTGTGGCAGAAGCATGAGGGGAGAAACATGCTTGCAAATCACGAGTAATTTACAACGTTGCTGTTGAGAACATTATTACCTCCACTACAGAAATATCCATTTTAAGCACTTCGTATTTCACTAAGACTCTGAAGTGCATCATAAGCCTTTATTGGGAAATCAACAGCCATTAAAGAAAATTAATTTCTATGAGTTGTTGACACTTTATAACTATTTAATAGTCCAATCACTATAAACTTTATACCCTACATATAGATAGGTATAAATATTTTAATAAATCTTATGAATAAATATGCAACTTTTGGAATAAATCAATTTGCTAGGGTTGGTAGACATGTGACACTGTTAATGACCTGAATGTATTATAAATCACTGGTGATTTACTATCTTATTGTTGAATATAATCAATAGGCTGTAAACAAAAGAGTGTGCAAGTCCCTCTCATTGATGCTGTAGACCATCCTTAGTTCTTTACCATTTTTGGTGGCACTGACATATGAGGGCTGGCATTTCTTAAAAAAAGGATGTATGTGTGGTAGGGAGGGGAGGTTTTAAAAATACCAAAAGAGTGATTTGTGAAACCACTATATTCTATACGGGTTTACAAACCAAAATCTGGAAAATGATCTGCCTCAAAGTGAAATTATTTTTTGGGAACTTTAGCATTCTTCAAATCTATCTTTAATGAATCTTTTAAGAACTTTAGGAAATAAAATCTGTTTTCCACATTGTGCTCATTTTCATTATAAATATTTATCTTTATCTCATTTGCTGTGGTGTCCACATGAAGGAATATGCTGACAGCAACGTTCCTTCTGCCAGGAATGTTGATGTGAGAGCAGGAGGGTTGTTGTTTTAGCTGCTGTCCTGGTACGTGAGGCGTTCTGACTGCTGGAGGTGAGGTACAGATGGAAGATTCAAGTACATCAGAGCCTATCATATTTGCAGAGCTTTTTTCCAAGCCATGGACAGATGACTTCCATGGTCCTTTAGTGTGAGGGAGTGAGTCCCCATGAGTCCCGAACTCTGATGTCAGGCTTTGTTATTAGTAGCTGAAACAAAATCCTGATATAGGAAAGTCAGAACACTATATATGGAATTCACATAAACTATGATCATAACCGAAATGAATTAAAGATATTTTTAGCTAGGAAAAAGAAAACTTGGAAGCTATCCAAGGAAGTCTTCGTAAGTCACTAGTAAACGTGGCTGTAAGTCACTGAAATCATCAAGGTAAAATATTACCTTGTTGAACATAAAATGTCATGACAAGAAAATCTTAAATAAGTATTCCTAAAAATCATCTTAACTCTGAATTTATAGAATGTAATGACTGTATAATGCATTTGGTGGTTAAATGGTTTCCCTACACTATTTTGGAAAACTATAAAATATCTCTTCTAGGAATCATCACTCATTTATTAGTGAGAACTTAAAATACTACTTTATGAGAAAAATATACAGTGAGAGACTTCTGCATTAATAATACCTTGAAAACACCAAATGTATTAGAGAATAATGTTATAGATGTTTATTTTCTTACCCAAATATATAGTCTAATTACTACTCCTGTAAAGACCCTCCAGCTCTGAACAGCGTTCTAGTGTAGGAGGGCAGCTGTCTTCACATGTGCCTTGAAAAACAAATGAGTAAGGCAAGTGGTGTTTTGACATTTTCCCAGATTTCAGAAGTATGTAGACTGAAGTTTTTCCTTCAAGTCCTAGAGAGACAAATTATTTATGTGCATTCTTTTTTTTTAAGATTATTTTTTATTTTTTAAAAAAGATTTTTATTTATTTATTCATGAGAGATACAGAGAGAGGCAGAGACATAGTCATAGGGAGAAGCAGGCTCCCTGCAGAGAGTGCGATGCAGGACTGGATCCCAGAACCCCAGGATCATGCCCTGAGCTGACGCTCAACCACTGAGCCACCACTGAGCCACCCAGCCGTCCTTTTTTTTTTTTTTTTTTTGAGAGAGAGAGAAAGAGAGAGAGAGAGAGATTAAGAATGTGAGCTAGGGGGAAGAATAGAGGGACAGGAAGAGAGAGAATCTTATGCAGACTCCCAGCTCAGCATGGACCCAGATGCAGGGCTTGATCTCACAACCCTGAGATCATGATCTGAGCTGAAATTGAAAATTAGACACTTAACCAACTGAGCCAATAAAGTAAAAGATTTTTATTTTTAAGTAATATCTACACTCAATATGTACACTCCATATGGGGCTTGAACTCACAACCCTGAAATCAATAGTCACATGTTCCACTGACTGAGCCAGCCAGGCGCCCTATTTATGTCCATTCTTAAGCCTCTCTCATTTTGCCACTAAGGTGATGTGGGGTGGGGTTGGGGGGCAGTTAAAAGAAAGAGCAAACTTTTATGACACATACAGTGCATGAAACACAGGGGTGTCATGTAACAACCCACAACCCTATTTGAGTATGGAAAGCTAAAGTACAAAGTGCCACCAATGAGGCACTAATCGAAAAACTCATAATCCAACCATTTTTTCCAGTTTCAGTCATTTTTGTATATTTATAGCATTTTTACTTAAGTACTTTGAAGCCGTTTACAGCAAACTACCTCAAAACAATAATATTCACAGAGAAATTTTTAAAAATCTGGTTAACAAAATGAAGGAAGGGAAGGAAGGACAAAATTTAAGAAAATACTATGAAAAGAATCATCTTCAACTGAAATAAAATTTGGGTCAGTCATCAGAGCGCTAAGAAGTTTAGTGTTTTTATTCTTTTTGATCCTTCCACATCAACTATTTGCTGGATTCAATTTTTTAAAATTTTTATTTATTTATGATAGTCACAGAGAGAGAGAGAGAGGCAGAGACAAGGCAGAGGGAGAAGCAGGCTCCATGCACCGGGAGCCTGATGTGGGATTCGATCCCAGGTCTCCAGGATCGCGCCCTGGGCCAAAGGCAGGCGCCAAACCGCTGCACCACCAAGGGATCCCTGGATTCAATTTTAAATAATTCTTAAATAGTATAGCTAATTTAAGGAGAAAATTTGAAAAATCTGCAATTCCAAAAACACATGAAATGTATTGAACATTTCAATATATTCGTTGATAAGGAAAACAAAGAAAATAATGGTCTAATTCAGGGTGTGTTTGGTTTTCATTTTAAACCTCTTCATGAGGGGATCCCTGGGTGGCTCAGCGGTTTGGTGCCTGCCTTTGGCCCAGGGTGCAGTCCTGGAGTCCCGGGATGGAGTCCGGCGTCCAGCTCCGGCATGGAGCCTGCTTCTCCCTCTGCCTGTGTCTCTGCCTCTCTCTCTTTCTCTATGTCTATCATAAATAAATAAAAATACAACTTAAAAAAAACAAACCTCTTCATGGAAGTTGAGTAAATACATTATTTGTATTCAGTAAATACATTGTTTTGTTTATTGCAATGGTAAGATTGGTCTCTGAAGAGATGGTTTTGAAAATAGAACTAAATTTTAGTTATTTTGGCAAATAATGTGGAATAGGAATCCGTTTAGATAAGAGCCATTTGGGAGAAATTGTTTCAACTATCTCTAATAGGCACAACTTGTCTCACAAAAATAACACATTCTAAAGATTTGGAATAATGTTCTAATTGGGTATTATGGGAAAGCCGTTACCTTTTGGAAAACAAACAAAAACAAACAAACCTAACCTTGTCATTTAATGCAGGTGTTGGGAGAGAAAAAACACATCCCTAGTTGTTATAAAAGTGAACAACATTTTTTGGAAGATAATACCCATTGCTCATGGGTTTACATGAAGATGCTCAAGGGATTAGATGTGTCAGAGCAAGGACAGAGTGCTCTCCAGAAGGGACACTTATCATCCAAATCATTAAAAGTCAAGACAATGCCCTCACATCTCCTTCTCGCCCCTTATATCTCCATGCTTTCTCTCTTTCATTCTCTTACCCTCCACCCCATTCCTACCTTGTTTCCCTGTCTTTTAGCTTTACCAGGGGTAGACTAATAAAGTTGGGTCTCAATCCAAAGTCACCATGGGTCCCTTCTTTGTATAGAAGAATGTAAATCCTGCCATACATAAGTATATGACTTTGTTACCAAAACCTGTAAACTTACTTACTATGGAAAATGCAAATATTTAAAATATAAAGAAACAAAAATAATGTTTTTTAAAAGTTAATTCTTATTATTATCAATAAAAATTTTAACTTTAGGAAAATTTGAGGGTTGTCGGACAATGGTTGGCATTATTAGAATAATTCACAGCATTTGAAATCTTATTGTTCTTGCAGGTTGAACTCTTATACTGACAGGTACTAACACTGCTCGATATTTTTTAACATAATGTCCCTAAGGAGTTTTACAATTTAATTCATGAAAAAAAGTTCTCCTATGTAAATATATTAAGGAACTGGCAAAAACACACATCAGAAAATAAAATACTCAGATAAGGCGGTATTAAACACTGAATAGTTCATCCATTTGCATATTAGCTTTTTTCAATTTTAGTAATGATCTGATGCAGACCAGAGGTTATACTGGTATTGATTCTGCTGCAGTACTTAAAATTTGAGTTGCACATTCTATCTAGACTTTTCTGTTGACTTTCAATCATTTGAATTGATTGTTTTGAAGTAAAAAACTTTACTAGTTTGCTTTATTGCCATAGGGAATATGGAACTATAATAAATGCTAAGCTATAATTTCATTAATCTAAAAATCTACGAAAGAACAGAAAGTTGGCTTACCATTGTTTGTATAATAACATAGTGAAACATAACTGTCAGTGATGCTTTAAATATCATCAAAAACTGTAGATAAAAAGTAGGCTAACAATTTAGGGTACGAAAACATTAATTTTCATTTCTTCATCAAGACAACATTTTGTTTTCTGCACAATGTTACATAGCTCCATAAAGCAAGATATTTCCTTGGTGGACAAATGTCAATTTCCTGGTGTTTGATTAACAGGTGCAACAATCTATTATAACATTCCTTTTAAAAATATCTATACTTATTAACATATAATTTAGTTTTCAAAATGTTTGGTCATCTGTGAGATAAAGTGACAAGACTCACTGCTGCATACCTTACATAATAATTTATTTCTCCATAGTTAATTAGAGAAAAAGCATGGATATCTCATATAACAGGGAATTTACCTTCCCTCTTGTCATGGAGGCCTAGTGCCAAATTAACAAATGTGCCAGTGACGGAAGACTTTGTCAGTTAGATGTTCGATTAAAATAGCAACATTAATCCAAGTCATTTATTTTTCTTATTTACTTCCTATGTCATACTCATTTTAAGATGCAGAATAATTTCTGTGACCCAAATAAACACTGCTGTAATAAAAATGCAAGAGCTGCTTAGGGCCAATGGTAGTCCTGCCCAAGATGCTGCCCCTAACCCCAAGAATCCACCTGCGTACCTGTAAGTCATAACGGAGAGTGCACCAGCTGTCGATTCTTCCTGCAGCCCCGTTTGAGAAGGCGTCTCCTCTCGAGGTCTATGCACAACATACATCTCATGTTCCTTTTTGGTAAATTCTACTCCATTTCTAGTCTTATCTCTCAGTCTCCATTTCTTTCACAAAAACAAAGTGGTAAGCACTCAGTGTCTCCCCAATTTCCTATAAGCTAAGATAGTCCCAACATGACCAATCCCAAATTCTATTTGTGCCCCCTTTTTAAAAATATATATTTTAAAAGATTTTATTTATTTATTCATGAGAGACACAGAGAGAGAGAGAGAGAGAGAGAGAGGCAGAGGGAGAAGCAGGCTCCCTGCAGGGAACCCGACGTGGAACTCACTCCTCAGGCTCCAGGATCATGCCCTGGGTGGAAGGCAGGTGCTAAACCGCTGAGCCCCCCGGGCTGCCCCTATCTGCGCCCCTTTCATTGGGCATCGTGAACGCCATTATACAGTCACATGCTTGAAAACTCCATGTATATAAAGTTGCTTTGCACAAATTATTTATTTTTTTTTTAATTTTTTTTAATTTTTATTGATTTATGATAGTCACAGAGAGAGAGAGACAGAGAGACAGAGAGGCAGAGACACAGGCAGAGGGAGAAGCAGGCTCCATGCACCGGGAGCCCGATGTGGGATTCAATCCCGGGTCTCCAGGATCGTGCCCTGGGCCAAAGGCAGGCGCCAAACCGCTGTGCCACCCAGGGATCCCTGCTTTGCACAAATTAAAAGACTACTCTGAACATTGAGTTATAAAAAAAATGTGCTTTTTATTATCTTGTGGATTTTTTTAAAAAGATGTTATTTATTTATTTAACAGAGAGGGAGAGAGAGAGAGAATGAGAGAGAGAGAGAGAGAGAGAGAGAGAGAGAGAGAACACAAGCAGGGGGAACTGGAGAGGGAGAAGCACGTTGCAGCCAAGCAGGGAGCCTGACTCAGGGCTGGATCCCAGGACCCTGAGATCCTGACCTGAGCTGAAGGCAGACGAATCACTGACTGAGTCACCCAGGTGCCCCTTTTTTGTAGTTTAATTGACTTTTAAATACATCTTGCCTAAAATTTTTAGATGCTGCATCTACAGTAAGACCTTTTTGCTAAGCTTATTTTAGAACAAGAAAAGTGTTTGAAAATCTATGATCTGTTAAATATCTTTCTCAGAGCTACAATTATGACCTAGCACAGTGCAGTTCTGTTAATTGTTCTCAAACATTAAACAAATTGCAGATAACCCCTGAAGAAGCTATAATTCAGGCAGCCACTAATGGTTAAATCTATTTAGGTGATAACTCAGATGACCTGGAGACATACAGTAAAATTCTACTTATGCCTTTAAAGCAGTAATGCCTCTTTGGGGGAAACACAGCATATCTATCTTCATAAACTTTCTTTTTCTATAGTATTAACACACGTGACATTGCCGACTACAGGAGCCCGGGCTTGGGTACCATGAATGGTGTGCATTTATTTCAATAGCATCAGGGGACTGTGGCGTCAGGGAAGAGCATTGCTGTGATGTGAATGCACAATTAAGATCTTTTTGCACAGAGAATTAGCATTTTCATTTTAGAAGAAAAGAGCTGATCAAGCACATCTGACAGTAATTTCCACTTTTATTCATTCACAAAAATTAATGTAGCAGATATCGTTAGGTGCAGGCAGTAAAAATAGCTGATTTTAAGAGAACTGGATGGAGACAGAAGTAAACACTTTACATAAATAATTCACTTCATTCATTCATTTGGAGACTATTCAGTGAGATTTATTTAGATGAATAAAATACATGACATGCTCCTCGCTCAGGTAATTCCTCAAATTACCTTCTAGAGTTAACTTCATAGAAGGTACTTCAGAAAACATAAATGTGTTCGATTTCTTGCTGCTTACTACTCGTTTCCAGTAGAAGTTCAGGTAACCTCTAATTTTTTTCATGATAATGAGTGCAAGCCAAACTTTCTTTTTTGCCAAAACAAGATTATAAGATGTGTGTATTTGTAAGATGTCACATAGACTTGCCACATGTGATTGAATACAACTCAAACGGGGCTCCTCTATGTCCCTATTAAAATCGCTTTCCCAAAAAACTTCAGAAAACTCATCGCGTTTTAGTAGATGTAGATTTTCTCTCAATTCCCAGTGATCTGATCATTTCCTTCAGGATGAGCACCAGTGTGATTGTCAGTAGAGCAAAGTTAATATATCAGTTCGAGGCTCTCATACGATAAAATTAGGGATCATTTTATCAGTAATATTCGCATCCTAGGAAAAACCCTAGAATGTTACAAAGGTATTGAAAGTAATCATTCATTAAATGAGAATATCTAAGATGTCAACAATATAATTTATGTTGACAAACTATGGTTTCACATTACATCCCAGGCCCAGCATTAGTCTTCTTCAACTGTAAAGTTTAACTGAATCTTTTCTGTAAATAATTTATTTGTGAACAACCTTTCATCCACATTTATGTTCCTCTGTCAGTCATATGAGTAGCCACTGAGAGGCAGCTCCTCTTACAGCCTGGCAGGCCATGTGACCTGTCCCCATCAATGGAAAATGAATGTGGAGTGGACAGGAAATATCATCCCTATCCTCCCAACTGTAAGACCCCACACCCACCAGGATCGCTCACATCCCTTTGCCTTGTTAGGTGAATATGCATCCTTCTCTGTTGTCTGCTACCCATTTATGCTTTGCTAAAGTATAGAGTGCTGTTCCTTGTCTGGGTCTAGGTTAGAGTTTGCCATCGGGAGAATAACATGCATGATTTGGGAGGTGGGTAGAGGAGATGCCATTGTCCCCAGAGCTGGCTGCAGGCAGACTCTGGCAGATGCAAGGTTCACTGTGACTCCCTGGGGACTGCCTGGGGACCCCTCTCTTTGCTGCCACTGCCTCGGAGATCAGACAGGAGCTTCTTAGAGATTCCTGAGAACCTCTACAGCTTCCAGGTGAGTCTGAGAAACACCCACTTCAGGGCATCAGGCTGACTGAGATGCCCATGGCAGCTTCCCTGAGGGTGCGCAGCAGCTTTCCTGAGCTTCTGAAGTCACAGAAGATGCAATTTCCTCTATTAAATCTTCTACCCCAAATGCTTAGCATACCCTCTGTTCTCCCAACTTATCCCTAAAATGCATTAAAAAATTTCTACGGTAAGCTGCTAACATTTTAGGTGTATGGGTTATCCCCTATAGCATTAATCTGATTAAAAGACAGCACAATGATTTCAGAAAATTTCAAAGAAGTGTTAGAAGTAAAATAAAAATGTTCACCCACATAATATTCAGCACATCTGCTTTCTTTTAATTGTGTCCTTTTTCAACACCCCGCATTAGCTGATACATATTTGAATTTGAATATTTCTCTAAGCTATGTACTTAAACAACTTCTCCTAATTTAAATGATCCATATTAAGCTAGAATCTACAATTCACACACACCGAGTTTAAATTCTTAGCACACATGAGCCCATTTACCATTCTTATGTCATCATCTCCTATTTTTGAATGTTTATAAGATAAAGCACTATGCTGTATCTTAATACTTATGTGAAATATCTTTCTTGAACAGTCTTAATTATTTTAAGAGAATTATCTTATAAATTCACATAACACTTCTTTGAAGTAGAGAAGAACTCAAAGAATTGAGAGGAATTCTCAATGAGATTTTTCTTAAGTCACTTTTTAATTGACATAGCAAAAAATAAGAGGTAGAACTGGAATCTGGTGAATTAATAAAAAATAATGTCTGTCTAAAACCAAAGGGACCTAGGCTACATGCATATTGAAAAGATACAAGTGAATAATGAATCATTTGCAAACAGGTATTTATGAGAGATAAAACTATAGATAAGATAGCAAAAAATATTCAAATAAAAACTCATGAATAAGTAATACAATTTAGTAAAGTTCCTGGATACAAAGTTAATATGCAAAAATTAGTGACTTTCCTAAATAGAAACTGTTCATAAATATATTGAAATAATATGATCTATTTTCAAAAACAACAAAAGCAGATAAATAGGAAGAAACTTTATAAGATCTAGTCACAATATACACAATAAAATTTATGTTCTTATAACATGTATCTTTGTAATAGAGTGGAAAGGTAATTTTGCTTCTCTTTTCTGTAATTGTTAACCCAATGACCTTCGGCCACTCCCCTACAAAATATGAATGACAGCCACACCAGCCTGCTGTCTCAGCCAGAGTATTGCTTCTCTGCCTAAAAGGGACAGAGGAAGTGTTCATAATTCTCAGGGCCTTGTGAATGTTGAATAAGATTTATTTAGAGCCCTTGTGAAATGGCAGAAAAACCATCAAAGAACTTTTGGACAGTCATAATTTTTTGGCTTTTAGAAATTGATTATATCTGGATGTACTGTATTTCTGAAAATTTTCATAAATAGTTACTTTTAGGCCTAATTTAGCAACCAACAGCATATTGATGTATTTATATAGCTACTATTAGATAACATTTTAAAACTGGAAATCACCCCGATGTTTATAGCAGCAATGTCCACAATAGCCAAACTGGAAGGAGCCTCAGTGTCCATCGAAAGATGAATGGACAAAGAAGATGTGGTCTATGTATACAATGGAATATTACTCAGCCATTAGAAATGACAAATACCCACCATTTGCTTTGACGTGGAGGGACCTGGAGGGTATTATGCTGAGTGAAATAAGTCAATCGGAGAAGGACAAACATTATATGGTTTCATTCATTTGGGGAATATAAAAATTAGTCAAAGGGAATAAAGGGAAAGGAGAGAAAATGGGTGAAAATATCAGTGAGGGTGACAAAACATGAGAGACACCTAACTCTGGGAAATGAACAAGGGGTAGTGGAAGGGAAGGTGGGCGGGGGTGGGGGTGACTGGGTGATGGGCACTGAGGGGGGCACTTGACGGGATGAGCACTGGGTGTTATGCTATATGTTGGCAAATTGAACTCCAATAAAAAAATTTAAAAAAATAAAACTGGAAATCTTTTATAGACATTTTTAGTTTATTCCTAAAGGCTGACTTCTCCTAAATTAGTAGGAATAAAACATAATGATAAGATAAAATTCTAATTGAAAGAAAAAAATATTATGAGAGGGCACCTGGGTGGCTCAGTCAGTTAAGTGTCCTAAGCACAGAGTCTGCTTGTCCCTTTCCCTCCCCCTCTGCCTTTCTCCCTTCTCATCCTCTCACTCTCTCTCTCTGTCTCAAAAATAAAATAATAATTTTTTTTAAAAAGTAAGTGACATAATACATAGGTTACCTATAATCAAATACCATGATTTGGCACATCTGACATAAGAATATGATTCTAATTAGATGCCAGTTACAAATGTGGTTATGATAAGGTTTATTTTATTGATCTTTCTCAAAATTTCACTTGCTTTTGATGTCTGAGCATGAATTACCTACTAGATAAAATTTCATCTTGTCTGCTCAGTGACTTTCACCTATGAAGCCTAGAGAAGGTATGATGCCCACCATAGGTAGATTTTTAATAAACAAGGGAGTTTAAAACATGTGTTCTTTCCCAAGATATGGAGAGTCTACAAATCAACAGAGGAGGGCACCCAGGAAGTCAGGTGTATGCCTGGCACCTACTCGGGCAGATGAAAACCACATCATATAATTTGGCTTTGCTAGAGACATCCCTGAATGAAGCCAACTCAGATTTAGGACTCTGGGAGGAATAGAATCAGGTGTAAAGTTGGAAGCTACCATCTTTGTAGAAGTTCAAGGAAATGAGAGGCTACCTAGGAGCTGAGATTTCAAAGAAAGACTGCAAGAAGGAATGGAGACATAAAATTGAACCATGAAGGTGTTAATGATACCCAGAAAATACAGGAGCAAAGCCTGGTGTGTGCACATGAGGGCAGGGGGAGGAGGAGTGCTTGATGATAGCCAACAACATAGAAGTATAAGTAAGGCCTTTGCATACACTGATTCATTTCATCTTCTCACCAGCTCTGGGAGACTGGAACTATCATCTCCTTCAGAGTTTGGTCAACTACCTTCTCCATGGCCACACTAAGAGTGACAGGATCAGATCCTACATCTGTAAGAAAAAGTAGCCCACGATCCTCCTACCAACATTTTCAAGGTCAAGCAAAGGTGGGAGAGTGGTGGTAATGAGGACCACATGAGGGCACAGCTGGGAGAGCCTGGTGTGATGAAACAGAAGCCCCACATCAAACCTGATGAGGCCTGATGGAATAAGAATGACCACAGCTGGATGGTAAACAGAAAGATCCCATGACAACTTGATGAGCTGCCCATCCTTAACGCCATCCTAATTTATTGCGTGTTTCATTCATACACAGAGTGAGAGCTCCGCAGCATGTGTGGCAGTGCCAGTCATTACAATGTTGAGAAGATAAAGCAAAAGAAGGGGGTGCACAGGATGCATGATTGGGACAGGCAATTGAGTATTAGTGAGGTGGTGAAATTGGGATAATACGCCTGGTTGACTCCCATCCTCTCAGCTCATTCAAGAAAATTAATAGTATCAAGATGAGAGGGAGTATCCCATTAAGTCTGTTTTTTACTAGAAAATTTCTCTCAGCAGTGAAACAGTATCACCAGTGAGAAGTGTTTGTAACCATCATACTGCTTACCTAGTTTATTTATTTACCCCAGCTGACTATCTTGGAGTAGAGCTCCAAATTAATAGGGCATTCAAAGTACAGTCTTTCCAGCAAACAGAGTCAGAAGTGTAAAAGTGATATTATGCATTTAGCCTCATTCCAAGTTTGATTAGGAATTAATGCTCCCAGTTTCTCGTGGACAATTGCTCCCCAGATCCAGGTTAACATGCTAAGAGTAAATCACAGAATTTGATTTCACTCAGTGGGTTAATGAGTCTCCAGCTCTATTGACAGGAATTCAGTCTACAATGTAAGAGATAAGGCATTCAGTACTTCATTCTTTGTCCTGCTTTGTGCCACACCCCACATTTATTTGCTTTCCAAGATCATCCTCAATTAGTTGAAATGTTGAAATGTAGACTGGGCGACACAAGAGCTTGGCAGGAAGTCAGAAGGGTTCATTTCATCAGGAATAGTCAGAAGCATTCATTTCATCCCTCCGGGTCTTCTGGACTTCCTTTGGATGACTAGGCTCATTTCCCATCTGACTCTTCTCTGCCGCAGCACCAGAGTGGTCAGGAAGATCTTCAACTCAGGGCCAGGTCAAGATGAAAGGGTGTGCAGGGAGCAGCTCAGATGCCCCGGGTGCACGTAGCCCCGGAAAGTGCATCATCTCCATTTCCAGTTCTGAGAGGATAGCACCAGATGATACTGTGCTATGGAGTGACGCCTGTAGGTCCGGACCTCTCCAGATTTTCTTCAGTTGCCATGAAAAGAAGAGGATAGGATTCAGGGACTGGAGATCTCCCTGGCCATCTGCATTCTGTACTCCTCATTCCCCATTCAGGACGTTCACTTACTACAGGAGATGCAGCAGAATGAAGATGAATTCCCATGTCTTCCAGCTCCAGAACCCTTTCCAGGATGTAAAAGTCCTAGGGTATTATGGGGAAGCCCAAAAAAAATCCTTGTGGATATAGTCAACATTCACAGGTCCATAATCAGTTCTGAAAATTCCCAATCACCTGGGTCCTTTAATGTCAGGGGGCCCACACTATCACATGCTTTTGTTTTTACTATAGGATTTAAGGCTTTTATTTTATTAACATTAAAAGGCAGGAAAGGGAGCAAATAAAATATAGAATCAAGTTCCTAAAGATTATTCAAAGTAAAACTGAAACTCTACATTTTGGCAACTTCATTTGAAAACAGAGTTTGAACTATTCACTTTTTCATAGAAAAATAGTGACATCAGAATGCTGATAGCTTATCAGAACCTTACCTTGCTGTCTCAGCCCCCATTATCTTGGGTATGGTGTTCATATGTTTCTTATTTTTTCAGAGTTGTTTTTAATAAGTTATAGAAGAATATATGATAAGGAAAGTTTAAATTTAGAATATGGTACCAGAAAGGCTAAACATTCATGAGCAAGACTACAATGAACCTGGCTTTTTTTAACTTTGCCAAGAGTCACCAGGCAGGATCCCATTCATGAGCCACAATTCAAAAGTTTAAAATTACTCATTGAATTACTTTTTAATCATTTGTCACAGCAGCTATAAGTGAGTCAGCTATGAGAAATGGTGGCGTACTGCAACATTTTTAATATCTCTAGGGGATTTATCTAAAGGTATCCATATTTAAACATAATTGATTATCTGAATATCCTAAATGTGAAGAAAATTCCATTGTCTTCATTTAAGCATGAAAATGTTCTAAGAGAAATAGAGTGAAATTGGGTCTAAATTTCTACTTTGAAGAGTTGATTAATTTTGATCATCTATTATTCAATCTCAGAGCTTGAGCTGACATTCACTGCATTGACATAATTTTATTTGCAGCAAGCCTGTGGAGGGGGGAGGTAAATCCTTTTGTACGTGATATACAGCTGATGTAATTTACTTTTAGTTACTTCAACAGTGAGGAAAAAATAGCTAAGTTATAAAGTATTTTCAAATATTAGTCTTCAGTAACCTGTCATTTCTACAGATAATTTTACCCATACATACTTTTACAGTTTAAAATAGGTCCAAATAAAAGAGATTCACTTGAATCAACTTGACTCTCTCTTCAGTCCCAAAAGATACGGTGGATGCTGATTCTTATTCAAAAGGATACAGGTCTGTTTGTATCTAAAATAGTTCAATCTAGTCTTTAGGCATATGCCATTCTTTTGTAGAAGAAGTATGGGAAATATCAAAGATACTGTACTATGAAATTATTAAGATAATTCCAAGATGTTAATGCATCGATTTAAATAACTTGAAGGGAAAGAATAAATTGTTTAAATATCTCTGCTTGTTGACTAGTTCATGACTCTACTGAGCAAACATGAAACAAACAAAAAAGGAATAGAAATCTAAGCAAAGGATCATCACTTTTTTTTTTTTTTTCATAAAGTAAGACTTAGAAGTGGCCACTACCAGTGAGGAGGAAGAGAGGATTTAGGTTGCAGAGAAATCCTGCCAGGAAGGGAATTTTATATACTTAAAAATTAATAGAGATATAAAAACAGGTGAGCACTGATAGTATTCATAATGTACTTTTACATTATACTAACCTTCTATGTAAGGTAGTATTTCTACATATGGTGAAAGCTAAGTATAAAAGAAATGAATTGATAAAGTCTTCTAATTACAGATGTCTGATGTTTTAGGCAATTATTACATATGTCTAAATGTAAACATCATATCATACCATGGCATATAAGTGAATTGCTATGTAATATGTTAGCTCTTACACATAGGTAAAAGGAAATTATGAAAGTTTGAACTCACAGGGCCAGCAGTCTTGTGGAAAAGTTGATAGCCCTTAACGGGTTAATGAAAAATGGCTTCTGCTTTTATTATATTCTTGGTATATCAACTGATCAGTCTTTCTGGTCTAAGATCCAACTGTGCCTTTGTCAAGTTGGCCTCCAGAATGAGAGATCATGCTGGAACTTTCTACTTCTTTGCATTGATTATCCACCCAAGAGCACAGAGAGACATTACTCTTACTTATTATCCACCGACTTTTCATCTGGCTCAGCCTCAGCTCAGAAAATATTTGGTAAACAAGTGAGGTTTCATATTATTGAGAATAACTGTATTTTCTCCAATTCCTGTTAAAGCCTAGCAATTTCTCCAGGGCAGTGTTTAATAACACTAGTTTTTTGTTTTTTTTTTTGAAGCCTTTAGAAATCATCTTGATGGAGATCTTATCTGCTTTTGTCATATCACATTTGGCTACAGAATACATTGTTATTACCCACATATCATCCAATTTTGTGCTATTGTCTTAGACCAGGAGTAGGCAAACTATGGCCCATGGGCCAAATCTAGCCATACTCCTTGGTTTATGTATTGTCTAAACGTGCTTTCATGCTGCTATGACAGAGTAGCTGCAACAGACACTGTACATGCCTCCTGTAGTCTAAAATATTTACTATATAGGTCTTTTCAGAAAAGGTTTGGTAAACCCTGCCTTAGACTAAAATTGAATTATAACATTGCTATCTATTACTACCACCACCACCACCATTTCAAAGTGAAGACAAGGGACAGTTCTTATTCTTTGTATCTTTCATAATAATTTGCACACATCATGTTGATAGATATTTATGATTTCCTACCATACACATATGCATATAAGTTAGTAGATCACTGAGTAATGAGCTACAGGGGTACTAGCTTCATGGTATTTGTGGGGAAATCATGACAGACAATCAGGAATGAACTTAGAGCTAGAGCTAGAGGAGAGAGTGAATGAAGGTAAAAATACAGAAAATCAGAATATGTCAATATTTTAAGGTCTTTGATTTTTTTTTCCAATTGAAACTACTTTTAAGAATTCTAAATTTTCACTTACTCTTTGGAATAAACATCTGATTTTTCTAACTCATTTAACAATAACATATGAGTCAATATCAGAAAAATAATTTCAGATTTTAACCAATCCTCTGAAAATAGTTTTTTTTGCCCTTTTTACAACCACATTTATTACCCAACTCTTTAATATTCATAACATATTTGAAATTTGTCCTGTAAGATTATTTTTCTTTAATGATCTTAATATAGTTTCCACTGAATAAGATTAAAAGTGATGTAAAGGTGCAAGTCAACAAAGTTGTGTGTTGGGATGTGGAGGAATTTAATCATTTTCAAAAATTTAAAAATAGTAGAGAAAAAATAAGAACCCATGAAATGCTATTTTACTTTAAAAGTAAAAAGTAGGGTAGTTCTATTTTTAAATTTTTGAGGAACTAGGTATTTACCCAAAGAATATAAAAACGCTAATTCAAAGGACTATATACACCTCAATGTTTATAGCAGCATTATCTACAATAGCCAAACTATGGAAATAGCCCAAGTGTCCATGGACTGATGAATGTATAAAGAAAAAATATATATGTAGTGGAACATTACTCAGCTATCAGAAAGAATGGAATCTTGCCATTTGCCTCAATGTGGAAGGAGCCAAAGAGTATAATGCTAAGTAAAATAAGTCAGCCAGAGAAAGACAAATACCATGTGATTTCACTCATACGTGGAACTTAAGAAACAAAACTGATGAACATAAAGGGAAAAAAGAGAGAGGCAAACCATTAAACAGACTCTTAACTATAGAGAACACACTGAGGGTTGATGGAGGGAGGTGTGTGTGGGGATAGGCTAGATGGGTGATTGGTACTAAGGGGGCACTTATTGTGAGGAGCACTGAGTGTTGTATGGAAGCACTGAATCACTAAATTGTACACATGAAACTAATATTACACTGTATGTATGTTAACTAACAGGAATTTAAATAAAAACTTAAAAAAACAATAAAAGACAGATTTGGATTTTTAAGAATTCAGCTTTGCAGATTACAAGTGATATATTTAGTAAAATAATGCATACAGTTAGAAGATAAAGGAATTTAAAAGATGCATTTGTTAAATGTAAAAAAGTTGGAGGTAGTTATGATGAAATTCTATAGCACTTAATGTTAAATAAATGGATACATTAAAATATAATATTAATTGAAGTACAGCATAAAACAAGATTATTGTATTAAAGCAATAAAAGTAAAAAAGTAATTTGCCAGAAAAAATAAAGACAAAGGATAAGATTTTTAAAAACAAATATGTAATTTGTTTTTTGAGGAACTAAGGATGCTCTTTTTAGGGAAAGTCATCTTGCCATAACATGAACTACTTGACATGATATATTATATTAAAATTTGCAAATCTCTCTCCCTTCCTCTCATGTGCCTCCCCAGTTTCACCATGAAGACATTATTGCTTGGGTCTGGAAGAAGAGTTCTTGAGCTGCATCTCATAGAAAAGTTTTACATCACTTAGCCATTCATCATAGTCTTAGTGTTGAGTTTTTTGCCTCTAATTGGTTCTGACCAATTCATCATTTTACTAAATGACCACTGCAATTTGTTTCACTCTAGTTACCATACCCATGGCAGTAATTTATTATATGTATATTAGAAAGCACACAAGGAAGTCTGAGAAAGACATTCAAGTTTGAAGAAAGAGGTGCCAATTGTGAAAGTCTTAGGTAGACTTTGTCTTAGCTCTCCTGCGGGAGCAAGAGTAATGTACACGCAGACCCAAATAAATCAGCTGCTTAAGTCCTGCAAATATATGTTAATTTCCCCTTCTGTCTATGAAAACTTAAAATTTACCCTGAAAAGCCTGAAATGAATACTGGCTATCAGAGGATACCACATGTTCCCACTGTCTTTGGACATTTCTTTCAGTAATTCCTTTTTATTTCTCATTGCTGAGTGTTTTTTCTCTACCTGAATAAAAACCATATGTCATTTTGTTTTTGTTTAACAAAGCAAAATCTCTAATTACCAACTGCACATGAAGGCGGTTTCATTCCATATTTCCAATCTTCTTGAATTGCCTATATAGACAGATGTTTACTCATACCTTCTTCTGGTTTTAATTTTAATTTTACGGTGTTAATAAGAATCTGAGCTCATTTTGATGTACTTCTTAAACATTGTCAGAGTAATTTGACAAAATCTTGAGAGTGTTATTCATATATGAGGGTGACAGTGGTTTTTCTTCCAAGATCTTAAAATGATGGAATATTCCATTTTGCTAAAAAGTAGAAATAGTGGGTAAGGTATGTTAGATCTGTGCTAGGTTTCAGTAAGGAAGAATGGATGACCCAAGTAAACTGTGTCTCTGCATAAGGCACTGACTGATCTTGTCACCTCCAGATTGAAAGCAACACCATCCTTACACTGGCCACCCTCTAGTAAAATCCATCTGGCTCCATCTACATGTCTACTGTCTGAGACACAAGATAAAAACTATGGCTGCTCATCTGGTTATTGATGAACCTGGGGTATTTTGCCTCTATTTTTCTGGAGTAGAGCAGCTGAGTGCTGGTCAGAGACACCTTCCTTCTGCTAAGTCACTTTGATCAACAAGAAAAACAGCAATAAAGGTCTATGTGGGAGAGAGAAGAGTGAGGGGTCAGGCACTTCTTCTGAGACCCCTTTCTGGGGAGAATGAGCAGGAAACCTCGAGGACACATCACAGAGTCACTCTGACTCAGTATCTGGTACTGTTTTGCTCCAAGGCCTTCTCTGTCTCAGCCTTCATGAAGCTGCTGGAGCCTTTTGTTTGGGGCTTTTTCAAAAGCAATATGATCCCCACATGTCAGTGATCCACCTGAATTGGGACTGATGTGTCTTTCCATGGTGGGGAGGTGGGGAGGAATGAAACATGGGGAGTGAGTGTTTTTTTTCCATTTTAGGCACTTGTTTTACCATCCCAGTAAGTGATGACAGGCTCACCTTATTAAGTTTGGGCTTCCTGCTTGAATCAGCTACTCCCACACCTGACAGCTTAGTTCTCTCTCCCATTCAGCTGAACTACTGATACCATGCTTGCATCCCACTCTCTCCCGTCTTGCTTCTCTTTCCTCTTGTTTCTTGCTGCATATTTTAAATTCATTACATATATAATGTGTTTATCATGTATCTATCTATGGACACTTGTTTCCACATCTGAACCTGGAGGACATTCAGCTAAATGAAATAAGCCAGACACAGAAAGACAAAGACTGCATGATTCCACTTCTAGGTAGAATATAAAAAAGCTTAATTCATAAAAGCTGAGATAAAATGATGATAAAGGGTTAAGGGTGGGGAAAATAGGGAGACTTTGGCCAAAGAGTACAAAGGTTTGGTCATGAGGAATGAGTAAGTTATAGAGATTATATGTACTGCATGGTGATTATAGTTCACACTGTATTGTATACTTGAAATTTGCTGGGACGCCTGGGTGGTTCAGTGGTTGAGCTTCTGCCTTTGGCTCAGGGTGTGATCCCAGAATTCTGGGATCGGGTCCCGATCAGGCCCCCTGCATGGAGCCTACTTCCCTCTCTGCCTCTCTCTCTCTCTCTGTCTCTCATGAATGAATAAATAAAATCTTTAAAAAAAAAGACATTTGCTAAAAGATTAGATCTTCAGTATTCTCACCACAAAATAAATATTTATACCACATGTGTTTCCTCTATCTTAATTCAACTGATGCTCTTTGTGGTAGGGAGAGCCTAGTTGTCATACACGGTTGAGGCTACGACTGCATCAAGGAAATTTCTCAGTATATTAAAGAAAGGAAGCAAACAAAAACAAAAGATAGTTCACTTTATTTAAAATAGGGACTGGTGGGGGGTCACCTGGGTGGCTCATCCGTTAAGCATCTGACTCTTGATTTTAGCTGAGGTCATGATCTCAAGGGTCCTGAGATGGAGCCCCAAGTCAGGCTCCTTGCTCAGTGCAGTCAGCTTGAGATTCTCTCTCTCTATCCCCTACTGTCCCTCCCCCCCACCCCACTCACATGCTCCCTCCCTCTCTCTCTTTCAAATAAATAAATAAAATCTTTTAAAAATTATAATAAAATAGGAATAGGGATTCTCATTATTTTGGGGTTACAAAAATCTGAAAGAATTATCAAGAAAAAAGTGATAGATGAGAGGAAAGACAAAAGATAAAGGGGCAACTGATGGCTACAAGATCATAACTGATTAAAACTTCCTGGCTTCTAGAATGAAACAGGAGAAAATTGACCTTTATTTCTTTCATCCATAAAGTAATACTGATAATTGGACTCCATTAAATTAGGAGAAAATATTCACAAATCATTTATCTGGTTAGGAGTTCATAGGATAAAAAAAAAGCACTGTTATAATTCAATAATTAAAAAATAGATTAAAAATGAGTAAAAATTTTGAAAGAAAATTTTACTGAAGAAGATATGAGAATAACTAAAAAGCATATGAAAATATGTTCACCCTCATTAATCACTTGGGAAATGCAAATTAGAATCGTAGTGAGGTACTGCTATATACACACTAGAGAGGCCTTAATAAAAAGATGGAATATACCAAGTGCTAACAAGATCTGAAAAAACTAGATTTATCACTGATTGCTGGTAGAAATGTAAAATGGCACTTTGGAAAACAGCTTTTCAAAATATTGAACACGCATTTATCAGATGACCCAACAGTCCCATTCCAGGTATTACTCAAAAGAAACAACAACCTATATTCACACAAAGATTTGTAAGTGAAAGTTGACAGCAGCATCATTCGTGATAGCCAAAAATATGCCCATGCATCAGTAACTGGAGAAATAATATGAGGCATACCCATATATGGAAATACTGCTCATTAATAAAATAGAATAAACTGATATGCATGACAACATGGGAGAGCCTCAAGAAGATTATGCTAAGAGAAAGAAGCCAGACGCAAAAACTATCTACTGTATGATTCTATTAATATGAAATTTCTAGAAACAGTACAATTATGGAGACAGTCACCAGATTCATGGTTGTCTGGGATGGAGGTTAGCAGTAAGGATTAACTGAAAGGCAGAGACAAGAAATCTTCTAAAACTGAGTTGTGCTAAAAATTGCATGACGCTCTGAATTTTCTAAAAGCATAGAATGATAGATTTTCAGTAGGTAGAATTTTGCTATGTAAATTACAACTTAAGAAGTGGTTTAAAACCATAGCTTGGGCAGTGTAATTCAAGAGAATTAATTGCACGATAGCAGGGATCCTGTTTAATCACCTTTGGGTCTTCAAAGCACTGTCATCGTGGGGAAATGACCAGCGTCGAAGCTCAAACTACTTCATTTATCCAGTGATTCAAACTATATTTTTGAGCTGGTTGTTTGTTTGTTTGTTTTGTGCCAGGCATTGTTTTCAGTGTCAGCAAATGTGACCAGAGTGGATCAGAGATACATTCATTTGTTCATTCATTCATTCATTCATTCACTTATTTGTTTGTAAATCCCAAATAACACAAATATTCCTCTTCCGGTTACTTTGTATTTCCTCCCTGTATATATGTGGAGAATGATGAATGACAAAAAAGGTATCCTGAGAGAAGCAGGGTATTAAAAACATGTCCTCTGTGGATTTGGGTAGCATTTCGAGGTGTGGACTGGCACTCATTTCTCCAGTGGAGTGCATCCCAGTTCTGTGTAGACAAATGAGAGAGTTGGGAATTGGGCTTTTCACCCCAGGTTGTCTTTGGCTCAGCCCAGGCTATACCCCAGGACCACTGAGTGCTACAGGGTGGAGCATGTGAGAGGTCACCTGCCCTTACAGAGGGGAGTACTGCTACTGTTCACCAAAAGCTGTCAACCCTGGTGCAGTCCTAGAGCAGAAATCTGCTCCACTGAGACCAGGGTCACCCTTCCAGGGGGTGTGGGGATGGGTGGCTTCTGGTGCTTTTCTGAGGACTAGGGAAGGTTGGAGTGTAACTATCAATCCAGAACTGAGTTAAATGAACTTTGGATTTTACTCACATGACAATGATAGTTTATCATATACTTGAGCCAGAGAAAAGCACGTGCCATCTGATCATGAAGTCCAATTCTGATGGGGCTCCATTAAATGATCCCCACTGTACACTGCCTGGCAAGAAGGGATGCATTTAGCCACACAGTAAAATCCATAAAAAAGCAAATTCTCATTTAAGGCAACACTCTAGCAGTCTCTCTTCTCCTTTTAGCCCCTGCGGTCAAGATGTGGTTGGGCTCACGCTGTTGACTTCAGGGAACTTGGTAAGAAAGTGAATGCCCCCGGTCCTGTGGCTTTCCTCAGGTCAGAAATGTTCCATGTGTGCCTTGTGCTTTACTGTCTTTTCTTTTGAGCTTTCTTTGTGAGAATATAAACTAACAGAAAATTTTTTCTTCTGATCTTAGAAAAATGCAATCTGCATTTTTACATGATTGAATTTGCTGGGCCTTACTTAATGGCAGATGACTTTATTTGATCCCTAAGGTAGGGATATGATCTTCTTAGACCATTCTTAATGAGTTTAAGAATTATAAAGTAAGTAATTCTTTCATTTTAATTTATAATTAGTGAGTAGGTGTAAACTCTATGTCCCTGAACTTCCATCCTGTAAATACTTCATAACAAAGACATTTTATTCAGTTTAGAAGTTTCTGTACTAACATAATAATGTTGGTCGATGCCTTAGGGCAATGATCATTTTCTCTCCAGAACAATTAACCAAGTCTTGACTGTACCTTTGGCTGACATTTACTAAGGACATGGAGCCATTTTCCAAATGCTTAACTTTTTTGAATGCTTTTAGAAAGCTAAAGTGTCAATGAACTGTCTTTATTAATGTACTTATGAAAGACATTAAAATACACATCTCCATGGCATAGTGGGCAATATGGCCAGTGGAGAAGGCATTAAATATACTCCCTTTGGGACACCTGGATGGCTCAGCGGTTGAGCTTCTGCTTTTGGCTCAGGGCATGATCCTGGAGTCCTGGGATCAAGTCCCACATTGGGCTCCCTGCAGGGAAACTGCTTCTCCCTCTGCCTATGTCTTAGCCTCTTTCTCTGTGTGTCTCTCATGAATAAATAAATAAAATCTTTTAAAAAATTAATAAATGTCCTGTCTTTGGTCAGGAATTTGCTCATTATATGAGCAAACATTTATTGAACAGTAACTTCGTGTAGTGACTAGTATTTTATTTTAGTTCTAAGTATTTTTACATGTGTATTGTATCATTTAGTTTGTCTTACAGCAACCTTATCAGGAGACACCATCATTACTTCTGTCTTCTAGATGAAGGACCAATGCTCAGAGAAGTGAAATAATGGGCCAAAAGGGATATAATGAAGTTGTATTACAGCCGACATGAAGCCAGTGTCTTAACCATTCCTATAAACCAGTTCTCAGTAATTATGAATTTTTGTCCACCCAGTTTTTAAACTTCATTACTAAATTTCAAATTCAGGAAAGTTTTATTAATCCAGAACTCACTCCAGTTCCACATGGCGAATGGGGCATAGGTTTTGAATTTTAGAGTTTTTCAATATTTCTCTAAAATATGTTATTAGTAGCTCTTTTGCTCTTTATTCTGAGGATATTCCATCTCAGTGGGGGCAAGGGGGTGTTTCATTGATGGCAACATTTCTATTCCCATCTTCCCATGGCAATGCCTCCACATGTGGCACTGAATGACTCCACGACCCTGTAGCACAGTGAATGCTACTGACTTTAGAAAAAAGCCTATCTGTTCCTCAGAAAATTCCCATTTAAAGCAGATAGCATACTTTAATTCATACTCACTGTGCTCTAAATTGCTGGTTTTCATTTTAATTATCTTCAAGCATTTCTGGGTATATAAGCTTCATGCTGAAGCGAATTTGGGTGATTGCAAATGATTTTTTTTTTAAATCTGTGTGACAGATTGTCAAAGTCTGGGCATATGGAAAGCTGTAAACAAAACTCAAACCATGTAAGTAAAGGCTCTATGGGCTTCCTTCAGCTAAATGTAAATTTTCTTTAAATGACCCTATGACTCATTATAGGCATATGTGTGGAAACCAGTGTAATAAATGTGTAAACCTATATATTGTGGTTCTCAAAACTACAACCAGAAAATGTAGGACCATAGACCAAGGGGAAATTATTCAGTTACCAATGTTATGCCTTACCATTGGGATTGCCCATAGTGAGTACAGGAAGTAGTATATTTTGCAAGACTTAAAAAAAAATTAAATTTCCCTCCATTGTACTCACTTCTAAAGAAGGCAAATCTCATGCATTTAATGATTAAAAATCATTTTCTTTGCTGCAATTTTTGTCTTCCAGCTAGGACAGATGAGGATGCTCATGGTTTGAGAAAGTCCAAAGCTTCCTAAATTCCCTCAAACTCTCAGGCACCCCCCATGGTGATGGACAACACTGATTGTGTCCTTGCATTTTGGTCATCTCTGAGCCTTAACATGGCAACTCAAACTTGAAACTTAAAACTCTTCTGAACTGAGCAGAACGATGCTATTCGAGCAGAGAGCGTTAGTATAAAAGCAGACTGTAATGTAGATTTGATGGGTCACTTTTAGGAAATATTTATGCCATATACCCACAGAAGATACAGTTCATCATAGACATTTCAGCTCTGCAAGGTACCATTTTGCCCACCTTGCCACTGGGCAGCCTCTTTGTCCTCACTCTCAAGAGAAGTCTCCCTAATATGCTAACTCCGCTACCTGCCCTCAGGGCTTCCCCCAGGAACTTAAATTGCTTGTCTCTCCCTTAAATTACCAATTTGTTTATATGAACTCAAAGGTCTTCAACAAAGAAGAACAAAAAACAAGCCTTTTAAAATATGCTCAACTTCACTCAAGGACAATTGAGATAATAGATTTTTTGGTTCACTTTTTCTGATTACCTTCAGATGTCTAATCAACAATATGACACAATAATTTATACATCCATGCATCCAATTATAGAGTCGTAGAAAGGAGAAAGACACATCCACAATTATAGTCAAAGACTTCAACATCCATCCTCCCCAAATTGAGAGACTAGGTAGACAGAAAATCAGTAAGGACAGAGAAGACTTACAGAAAAACTCTTAACAAACTTGATCTGATTGACATTTCTAGAATATTCCATCCAACATTAGAAACACAGTCTTAGTGAACATGGAATACTACCAATATAAATCATATTGTGAGCCAATACCAAGCATCAATAAGTTTGTAAGGATTTCAAAGATACATACCATGCTTTATGACTCAAATGAAATTAAATTGTAAAATATTAACAGAAAGGTATCTAAAAAAATCCCCAAACATTTAGAAACTAAGTAGCACATTTCTAAATAACCCATTGTGCAAAAAAGAAATCAAAAGGGAAATTAAAAATTATTTTATACTGAAAGAAAACGAAAACACAACATAAAGAATTTGTGAGATACAGCTAAACCAGTATATATATGGAATTGTATACTAATAAACTCTCTAGTAAAAAAGAGTAAGGCCTAAAATCTATGACCTCAGCTTTTACTGTACAAAGCTAGAAAAATACCAAATTAAACTTAAGTCAGCAGAAAAATATGATCAAGATAAAAAGCAGAAATGATGAATTAGATAACAGAAAAACAAAAGGAATTCTCTATGAAATAAAAACCTGGTCCCTTAGGAATATCAATAAAATTTATAAACTTCTAGCTAGACAGTTTAGAGGTAAAAGAGAAGATGAAAATTATCAAAATACTCACTAAAAAAAGAGATATCACTACAAAATCTTTAAATATTGAAAGAATAATAAAGGAATAATCTGATTGATTTTGTGACAAATTTGTTAGCTTAGGGACACCTGGGTGGCTCAGTCAGTTAAGCATCTGCTTTTGGCTCAGGTTGTGATCCTAGGGTTCTGGGATGGAGCCTGTGGCTGGCATCCTGCTCAGCAGGGAGCCTGCTTCTCCCTCTGCCTCCACCCCTCCCCTCATCTCATGCTTTCTCTCCTGTTCTCTCTCAAATAAATAAATAAAATATTAAAAAAATTTGTTAGCTAGATAAAATTGAATAATTACTTAAATAAACAACCAAACATATTTAAGAAGAAGTAAAAAATTGAGTAGACCTTTATCTGTCAAAGGAATTGAATTGGTAGTTAAAATCCTTCCAATAAAGTAAACCCCAGATCCAGATGGCTTCAATGAAAATTCTATGAAGCATCTAATGAAGATAAAATACTAAATCTATGCAAACTCTTCTAGAAAACTAAAAAGGAGGGAATACTTCTCAACTCATTCTATAATGCTGAATAGTTCGATATCAAAAGCAGAAAAAGAAATCACAGGAAAAGAAAACTATTGACCAAGATCCTTTATAAACAGAGGCAAATATTCTAAAAATTTTACTAAGTCAAAGTTATATACATATATGTAGTTTTTTTGTGTATATATATTATATATATTATATAGTGTCTATATATATATATTATATATATATATATAATATATATATATATATATAGTATACATATTAGGATCTTCTAAAATAGCTAATGAATCCCTGGCATTCTACAGGTAAAGAAGCTAGACTTCCAAGAGTTGAGTGAACTACTGATTGTTTAATGATCAGTTAGTTGAAAAGCCAATGGCTTTTCCAATGGTACCACTTTCTAACGGCAGGTGAGCCTTGTCTACCCCCACCTCTGTAGACATATTGGCTATCTTTCGACACACAGATAATAGTCTTTACCTCTCAAATAACAGCCACTAGATTTGTTCCCATGTTTTTCTATCTTGCCTTACCAGCCTGTGTGCATCCACTGGGACTTCTGAATTTCTGGTATTACCTCATCGTTTTACATGAGTTCATTTCTTGACAGTTTTCTATACCTTATCTTTGTTTTATTCCTTGTATATTGTGTGTGGGAGGGCTGTAGGGGGAGTATAGATAAATACTAATAACTATAGTTCTACTTCCACAAAGTACCTATAGTTAGGAATTTTAGTATGGACCATGGGCTAGATTTCAGCAAACTCCTGTCACTCATGCAGAATAATACCAAGAAATAAAATGTAATAATAATAAAGTCCACTAGAAAAAAATCACTAAAGTTATTTGCTTTATTCTTGAGAAGTAATGACTATCCAGATAAAAAATAATTTTTCAGATACTAATGTCCAACTGATATTTGGTAGAGGTAGAGGGATGTTTTTGTGGAACAATCCAAATTGGTAAAATTAAATACTTTCAAATCAGAGCCTCATAAATGTTTATAGCCTCAAGTGTGTTTTCATGATTTGGCTTTTATGTTGGGGTTGGAGCTTTTAATCAACTAACACAATAATTTTATACATAGCAAAGACAGTAAAAAGGTGTTTTGAACCTTGTATATTCCATAATATTTTTGAGATGAGAAAAATCCATTTGGAAAATAAATACTGCAGAAATTTGTATGTGCAGCGGAAATAGCTTTGAAAGGTTACTGCATTATTGCACTTCTTCACTCTCCACAGATATTCTTGGAATGTTAAACTAACCCATTAGCTTTACATGTCAAAGCAATTGAATGTAACTGAATATATTGCGTTTATATCTTATTTTTATTCATAGATTTGTGGGTACATACACAGAATATACATTATGTAGCTATAAAATGGATGATCTAAAATGAATGGTCTTTATATATGCCTTGACAAAAAGGTACTGGCAAATGTTACTGCATTAAGAAGATTTATCTATTTGCATCATGTCAAAGAAATATGAGGCATTGTCAAAGTGTAAAACTGTATTCTTGGAGTAGAGGGCTTTGAATTCATTAAAAGTATGAAAATATCCTGTTCTTTTAGTAGGAGAGAGAAAGAAGGACATCTGATGGACATCTCTGCCAAAAGGCTTCCTGGTGAGCTATGGAGGATGTCCTTCCAATGGAAGGCAAAAGATGGAAGTGTTTCCCCTTCCTTCCACTAGAACTCCTATTCCTTAGTCTTAGGGCAAGTCCTTCAATTTGGAAAACTCTCTACATTACCTTTTGTTTCCTTTCATTTTGCCAGTACTTTAAGATTCATACTTTTTGGCTAGTTAAGTTTAATATTATTTTCTTTTTTAAACGATGTTATTTATTTATTCATAAGAGGCACAGAGAGAGAGGCAGAGACACAGGCAGAGGGACAAACAGGCTCCCTGCTAGAAGCCTGATGCGGAACTTGATCCCAGGACCCCAGGATCACAACCTGAGCCCAGGGCAGATGCTTATCCACTGAGCCACCAGGTGCCCCTATGTTTGATATTCTATTTAGGATTTAAAATATTTACTTTCATTTCCTATGATAATGAAAGGGATCCTCTTTTCGGTCTCTAAACCAACTTTTCTTTGTGTAGCTCATTTTCCCTTAGTCAAGGACCTGGATCTCTTTTCTGACTTTACTAAGTCCTATATTGTCAACTTGTTTCCAGACTCCATTAAGGAATGTAAACATGCTAAAGTATGTGCTATCTTAAAAAAGAGTAAAATGAAAAATCAACACCTTCTTTTGGTTTCATATTTGCCTGAAATTGTGGTTTTACTTCTCAACTTCACAGCTAAAATCATGACTTAGCTATGCTCATTGTCTTTATTTTTTTCTATCTTATTAATTCTTCCACCCACTGGTTCTCTTGAAATTCCATTTGAGGGTGCCTCACCAAGGCTAACACCAGCCTTATCAAAATGGCCTGCTGTCTTTCTCATTCCTCATCTTTGTAAACATCCAACAGCACTTGATGCTAATCACTGGACATTCACCTACCTGGATAATGAGTGAAGGATAACCTTAGAAAGGAGGACCAAGGATTTGTTTACAAAATGTGTCTCAGATGATCCTTAAGGGCTTTATCCCATCTCCACTGTTATCTAAAAAGGAAAAGGAAAAGATATAATTATTTAAAAATGTAAACAGAAACTATATTTTATTGAAATTAAATATGTTCAAAGCATAGAAAAAAGTGTTTTAATACTCCATTATCAATTAGCTAATTGAATTCAATTAAGATATGGGAAAAAGTGGGCAAAAGGGACCTATGGTATCAATGGATTAATTGGGTTTTTAAAAAAATTTATTTATCTGAGAGAGTGTGGAGGGAGGAGCAGAGGGAAAGGGAGAAGCAGACTCCTCGCTAAACTTAGTGCCCAACGTGGGGCTCAATCTCAGGACTCTGAGATCATGACTTGAGCTGAAATCAAAAGGCCAATGCTCAAGTGACTGAGCCACCCAGGCGCCCCTAGATTAATTATGTTCTTAAGAATGTATTTTAGAGGGATTTTAGTTACTATGACTACAGAACAAATGAACACTTATTGGGATATAGCTATCATTTTTTATGCTTACAGACTCTGTGGATCAGAAATTTGGACAAGGTAGAGAAGATGGGGTCATCTCTGCTAAATTTGCAGTAACTATCACAGCCTTGAGTCCTGGGGCTGGAAGTTGCTGAAGAGGGTTGATGCTCAGTCAGCTGGGCACTGATGAACCTAGGGCATCTATCCTTGTCCTCCTCATGAGGCCTCTTACACACAGTGGCTGTAGGGCAGGCAAGAGTACTTCCCTGTTGGCTTAGGCACATATCCGAAGAGGGGAAGAGTGCCATGCAAAAACAGTATCATTTTTTCTAATGTAGCCGCAGAAATAATGCAATCTTATTTTTGCTTCCTTTTTTTTCATTACAAGTGTCCATATTCAAGGGAAGATAAATTAGGCTCTGCCTTTTGTGGAAGGAGTTTCAAAGACTTTACAGCCATGTTTAAAGCCATCACAATAAAAGAGCCACTGAAATTCGAAGACAGCAGCCTCTCCAGGAGGAAGAACAATGAGCCAGATGACCAGCAAGGAAGAACCAGATGCTATGTGTTCAAACTATTGCTGCTCAGGAAGATCAATTTGGATTTTAAGAATATTCTAAACAAGAATCTTGTAATGATGATGGTAATAGGAGTGGGGCAGTGACCCAGCATTTCCAAATCTCCCCTGTTTCTGTAGTTGAATACTGACACATCAGCTCAGGATAGAATTTTTTCAGATACAATTAATGTTTGCCATAAAAATTTCATAATTTTCTGAATAGTCACTGAATATACTGGTCCATACCAATATTTAATTCTAACAAAGCAAGAAGTTTTCTCCTACACTTTTGTTAAATGTCAGAAAAATACATTTCTACTTCACTTATGAGCATGGATAAAGACTAAAGCACTAATTAAAGGAACTTAGCGATACCTTTGAATTTGAGCTGTTATAACAGAAAGGTCATTTTTTTCTAATACCGAAAAACTTTCAAATTCCAATAAAAAATTAAAAATGAAAAACATTAACTCATGTAATGAAAAAGAATATTCACGGTTTATCCAGTGTTCATAGATTTTTAATGGTGCAGACACTTGGAAAAATTGTAATGGAAACTGTAACCACAACCACAGAACAATAACAGCCAAGACTAACACCATCAAAAACAAAGGTACTATGTCATTCACGTCTATAAGTATTGGTTTATTAACTGTAAGAATAAACCCTACTCAGACATAACTAATACAAATGTAAAGCCAGTCAATTTATAGCTGCTAATATTGTGAATACTGACTTGATATACCTACTATAGGAGAGAATTCAATGCTCAAATAAAACATAAATATTAGACTATTTCAAATAATGTAGGTGAAAAGTTATGAAGCAAAGATATATTTAACAAATTAATTATATAATTAATTCCAACAGGCTTCTTCTTTTTAAAAAAGATTTTATTTATTTATTTGAGAGAAAAAAAGTGTGAACAAGCCAGGGAGAGGGGCAGAGAGAGAGGGAGAAGCCGACTCCCCGCTGAGCAGGGAGCCTGACTTGGGACTCCATCCTAAGACCCTGAGATCATGACCTGAATGGAAGGCAAACACTTAACTCACTGAGCTACCCAGGCGCCCCATCCAGTAGGCTTTCTCTTATAAGTGTTTTTTTTAGGGAAAGCAGAAAGTCCAATAATGGTAGGCAGACAGAATAAAGTCAGTTGTAGAAAACAAAGTCATATAAGTATCTCAACATCCAGGAAAGTAAAGAGTGGTATTCATGACTTCAATTGAAAACATGATGATATTCCATGCAATTTTATTTTTTATGAACACTGGACTAAAAAGTACTATAGTGTCATGTACAGTGAATTATACATATTTCTACATTTCCAGAAAAAAAATGAGAATCAATGAAGTGAATAAATGTTTAAAAAATCATGAGAAACAACACTATCAGATCTGTGTTTCAAGAATATAGAAGCACATTTGTTTATTTCCTGCATAAGATTTGCTCAAATAAGATTTGCTCATATTATCCTGTAAATGGATTTAGTAACTTCTTTCCCAATAGATAAGAGATGCCATTAATTGGACTGATCAGACGATTGCAAACATGTAGAGCCAAATTTTGCTTAGCTGGTTCATGGGCTATTGTTGTTAGGACTTTTATGTCATGTAGGCTCTTACTGCCTCTTAATGCCCCAGATCTCCCTGTTTAATTTAAATATTGAAATGCAGTGTGTTGGGATGCCTGGGTGGCTCAGTGGTTGAGTGTCTGCCTTCAGCTCAGGTTATAATCCTTGGGTCCTAGCATTGAGTCCTGTATCAGGCTCCCCGCAGGAAGCCTGCTTCTCCCTCTGCCTATGTCTCTGCTTCTCTGTGTGTGTCTCTTGTGAATAAATAAATAAAAACTAAAAAAAAAAATGCAGTGTGTTTCCATAAATCCATAGCCTCTGATTATGGCAAACTATAAAACATCTGGACTTAAAGTTTCTCATTTGGAAAAACAATGGTCATACTTCTTGACTAATAACTTCCTTTTCAGCTGTAGATAAATTTATAAATAGATTTCTAAGTAAATTCAAGAATAGAAAAATTCCTAAGGGGTTTCCATTGGAAGACATACCTGTTGAAATTTTATTTACAGATTAGAAAAGGAAAATATCACAATCTTTGCGTAAGGGCAAAATGAGAACCAAGCCTTTAAATAACACATACTACACACACACACAAAAAAATAAAAATAAATAAATAAATAACACATACTAGATTCTGAATACCCCTTGCTAAAATGTCATCCCTGGTGAACGTTCTATTGGCCATTTGACCTAGAAATTGCTATGCCAAAGAACTCAGCTGGTGATCTAGTCAACAAATTTTTCTGCACACTGATTTCATTCATGCCTTTAATACTTCTAAAGTTCTGTACCTTTAAAAATTTGGCAATATAGCTTGTAACTTGTATATATTTCTAGTTTCACCGGTTTATTGAGGGAAAATGTCCATACCACTGATTATCAGGGAAATGCAACTCAAAACCACAATGAGATAACATCTCATACCTGTATTTTGTGCTAGTCTCAGCCTATCGACAACCCATGTAGTTGATGGACTTGTCTCTTGTGGTTCTTATGAATCGAGATGACCTCAGTAATAACCTAACAAGAAACTCTGGGGAAAATAAGTAATACACCTTAATTTGGGGGGTATGAAAAAAAATTGGGGGTATGGAAATACACAACACACCTAGGGCCACACCTAGGAAGAGCCACCACACAGGAAGAGAGAGCACAGACCTGGGGCTCTGCTTTCATTGGGGTCAAGGCTGGGGACTTAGGCTTTTGCAAGCTCACTTTTTATTGGTGAATTTGAAACATAAGAGCAGGAATTAAAGTGCAAGAAAAGAAAAAACAAGCAACGCAAATGGTCAGTTATCAAAATCAACCAAGATCTCTACAACAAAGGAGCCTCAGAGTGGTGAGGCAACCTGGCTCTTTAGTGTGTGGCCAGCTGTGTGTTTAGTCAAGATAGTGCTCTTTGAAGTGGGTGCCTTAGTGTTCAAAACACAAATCAGGTACTTACATTATAAAACAGAACACCCAACTGTCAGATAGGAAGTGTATCACAACCTGTTCGGCATGGCTATATATAAAAAGAAAAAACAAAATGTTGGCAAGGATGTGGAGAAATTGGATCCCTTACACAATATTGGTGGGAAGGTAAAATGGTGCAGCCACTATAGAAAACAGTATAAAGATTCCTCAAAAACCCAAAAAATAGAGCAACTGCGTTATCTAGCAATCCTACTTCTGAGTGTTTATCCATGAAGAGGAATTTGAAAAATATAACACAATTTAGAATGCAATCAATCTCTTTTTTTGAGAATCTATTCTGAAGATAAACTGGCAGAAAATTAAAGACATATCCATAAAGCTGTTTATTGCAACACTATTCATAATAGCAAAAACTATGAAAAGTAGGTCCATGTGCCGCATAAACAAAGGTGCATTCTCCAGTGCAGAACTCTCATGGCATGAAAATGACGGAGAAAACAGCTCTCCGTCGGTGGAGTGATCATCTCTTATATATTAAGTATGAAAAAGCAAGGTGAAAAAAGTGTCCTCGGGATGGCATCAAATATCTAATAGGAAAGTATGAATATAGTAGATACATTTTAAGCTTTGTCTCAATCTTTTAATGAAAGGTAAGGACTGCATCATTCTGAAGGCCTTGAAGCATTGCAACTTGATTAGGCAATTCTCATCGGACTTTGATATAAGCCGAGGTTAAGAAATGCCTCAAACATGGCTTTTAAAGAATTATCTAAATTGGATAATGTGAATGAACTCAGTAAGGTAAATTTTACCAGAAAAAAAACAAACTTTTAGAAAACTGATAGCAATTTTTGTAGCAGATTTGGAAGTGAATTAACATGCATTGTTTCATTGGTTCAGCCAAATAACATATTTGAATGAATGTTCCTGTTGATAGAAAATTATTATCCATGGTGGTAAGTACTGGGAATGGAAAGATGTTCACAGAATTAACCCTAGAATGGTCGAGGGCATTGACACATGTATGAACTGTAATAACATGGGATGGCATAAAGTATACATAGTAATAAAATATAGATGAAGAGAGATAAGAGCAAGTAACTTTTGACCCCGCCCATTCTAAAAGAAGCAGGACTGCATCAGAGTTTTATTTGGGTAATTTGCAAATTCGTTCTGAAAAGACGGATGTTCTTTAGACAATGTAGATATCCGCATGAATCTTGATTTCTCATGAAGATGTCCTGACCAAAAGTAATACATTTTTTTCTCGCATAAAAAGGATTTTATTACTTTCAGTTAGGCTTAGATGTCACCCGTGTACCTAATTTTAATAGTTTAGCTTTTTTTTTTTTTTTTTACTTATTACTCCTTATATTTAAATAAGCCAGTAGCAAGTACAACCCTACTGCTTTATTCAGTAACCTAAAGGACAGTTTAGTCTAAATAAATATATTTTAGTTGTCTATTTTATCAGATAAATCATATTTAACAATCCAATTAATTACATGAATATATTCACTTGATCAATAGAAATTTCGTAAAAGGGGAAGGGAGTTTTGCTTGGTAAAAAAACACTGCATGGTAGACTTTTGTATGTTTCCATATATCCAATATATGTTACATATTTTTAAAATTCTATGTAGTATGCTAAAAATTACAAGCTAAGCAAAGCAAATTGCTCTCAGTAGACACTCCTCTGTATTCAAATTCTTCATACATATGGACACGAGAGTCAGCAAATGCATGTTGTAGCAGGCTCTTGAATATTTTTCTTATAATAGATTTTTTTGATACAGTATCAATTCAGAGCATATAGAAAAATTACAAAATATCACATATTTTCCCTGTTTTATCTTAATAATATAATTACATATATATGTCACCAATGTACGTATATAAGTTCATACATACATATAGTGTTCTAGCATGATAGCTCCATTTTACTTAGAAAATATCTCACCATTTTTTGTCTGGAGCTAAAATCACTGACCCTGAATTTCATCTCCAATGCTATAGCTTTGCTACAAACATGTAATTAAAATATGGATCGTCTGATAAATAATTCAGAAGCTATTTCAAGTATAAGCCAAGTTCCAGGTAGGAGCCTCAGAAGCTCACGGCAGAGTTCAGCATCTTAGTGCTGCACTCATAGGCATGGTTTAATATGTGGTGTGTGAGTGTGTTCATATGCATGGGACCACGCACACTGGGAGATGGAAGCAAATGGTAATAACATTCAGGTCGCTGATTGCAATATCCAAGTGGCTCCAGCATTATTGCCCTTCCCACATCTTCTCATGCTGGGTGACCTCATCACTCTTCACAGCAAGAGGTTGGGTTAGGTCTCTTCCCTTCAAGTCTGAGTGGGCTTCTGTCTCCTGTGACCATCAGAGTACAATGGATGGAATTAACACTGTGAATTCTGAAGCGAGGTCAGAAAAGTCATGTAACCAACACTTTGTGTCATTAGGAAGCTCTTCCCTGAGGCTCTACCACAACATGCTGTTTCTTAGAGTCCAGTTATTATGTTGGAAGAAGCCCAAGTCGAGGGAGAGGCTGTATTTGTTTGCTTTTAAATAAACTCCCCAATGTGGAGCTTAAACTCATGACCCCTTGATCAACAGTCACATGCTCTACCAGCAGAGCCAGTCAGGTGCTCTGGAGAGGCATCTGTATACTCAGGTAAACATTCTCGTTCTGCCAGCCTTCAGGTTGTGCTCATGCAAGATGTCAGAACTGTGGTGGAGATGCCAATCTTGGAACTGAGTTTCTTCTCCAGGTGTTTCATCTCTCAGCCAGAGTCTTTGAGCCCATAGACATCCTGGACAGAAATTGTCATTCTTCTTGTGGACTTCCTGAATCTTTGGGCCATGGAATCCCTGAGAATAACAACATAATACTTTTGTGCAACAAAATTGGGAGAAGTTTGTTATACAGAAAAAGATAATGAGGAGAACAAGTAAGCCTAATTAGACCTAATTTTTATTATCATATATTACTGTGGAGAAATCGGCTGGAAGTACACATCACATCACATCATTGTAATGCAGACATATCCATTTATTGTTTAGTTTTGGTGGACATGAAGGTCACATTGAACTATGCAATTTCAACAGTACATATCATTTTGTTTCATTTTCATTTTTGTGATATTAACTTGAATTTATGAAGATTGACTTTGTGTTTAAATTTTTTTAAAGATTGTATTTACTTATTTGACAGAGAGAGAGCACAGAAGCAGGGGCAGCAGGAGGCAAAGGCAGAGAGAGAGGGAGAAACAGACTCCTCCTTGAGCAGGGAGCCCAACACGGGACTCGATCCCCAAACCCTGAGATTATGACCTGAGCCAAAGTCAGATGCTTAGCCGCCTGAGCCACCCAGGGGCTCCTGGATCTTTGACTGTACTTCTTGAGCATCATGCATAGAGTAATGAGGTCGTGGTCATGTTTAGTCTTTATTTCAGATACTCATGCTGGGGCAAATCAGAGCCCCTGACTTCAAAGTTGTAAACCCAAGAAACTGAAAGTAGCCAAGAAACAGGTATATCTTCTTTTCAGAGCAAAAGCTAAGAAATACACAGTCAGCAAAGACATCAAACAAATATGAAACTCTTTTTAAGAGTAAAAGTCCAGGATCCCTGGGTGGTGCAGCGGTTTGGCGCCTGCCTTTAGCCCAGGGAGCGATCCTGGAGACCCGGGATCGAATCCCATGTCGGGCTCCCGGTGCATGGAGCCTGCTTCTCCCTCTGCCTGTGTCTCTGCCTCTCTCTCTCTCTGTGTGTGTGTGTGTGACTATCATAAATAAATAAAAATTAAAAAAAAAGATAGTAAAAGTCCATTATCATCTTCAAGTTTACCGATGATTTAGAAACTATATTCTTCAAGTGAAAACTAAAAATAATTTAAAATTTTATACAACAGGCAATTGAAATAAAGGTGCAGACTGTTTTCCTGTTTTAATCATAATGAGTTTTAATTATAATTAAGTTTTAATTATAGCTTCATTGTGTTCATTGTATCTGGATGTGCCAGTTAAACATTCAGTCTCACAATTTAAAATTACTAGACAAAAATTTGAACCAAGTGACACCTACACAGCCTCAAACTCCTGCTGGCTTATCCTTAATGATTTTGACAAAACATCCTCATTTTACTGCAAAATTATGTTACACAGTGAAAAACCGTGCACACTACAGCCAAATGATCAGATGTCCAGGAGACTTGGATAGAAATAATTGCTATCATTATATTTTAAAACTTGTTGATTTGGCAACTGCAACAACAACAACAACAACAAAAAAACAGAATAAATATTCTCACTCAAGGAAATAAGGTTGAAAAGAATGATTCATAAGTTGAAAAATAAACGTGGCATTCCACATAATGGAAAAACATTATTCAGTATTTGAGAAAGAATGATAAATGAGCATATGCTTACTCAATGAAACTTCGATTAAAAGAGTATTCAAGAGTACTTTTGACCAAGAAAGCATCAGTAGCACATTTGCCAGGTGCATTATCTCTGGCCCGGAGCTGAGAGGTTGGCCCCAAAGCAGCAACCTGTGGTCAGCATAGACCACAGGGGTTGATGGCACCAACTTAAACATTTGGTATTGCAAGTCTAATTATAGGCAAAATATAGAATGGTTGTAGAGATATCTGATTATCAACAGAACAAAAAGGAAATGTCTGTAACACAGAAGCTTTATGATCAGATAAGAGTGTGTCTTAACCCCTCCAAGCTGTGCTTCTTACCCCTAGAAACAGAAACAGCGATTTAAAAACAATATCAAAAGAACCCAGTGACCATTAGATGTAACAACTACTACCATTAATGCATGTGAAAAAAATTGGTAATAAGAATGAGAGTTATGAGCTTCCATCTGTCTCTAGTTGTGGATTGAAGAGCATCCAGCTATCAACCAAGCATCAGGGACAAATCTAAGGTGCATTCTGATAATACTTCCCAAGATTGATCAGAGACAACGTACCAATTTTTAAAAAAGATTTTATTTATTTATTCATGAGAGACCCAGAGAGAGAGGCAGAGACACAGGCAGAGGGAGAAGCAGGCTCTCTGGGGGGAGCCCGATGCAGGACTCAATCCCAGACCCAGGGTCACAGCCTGAGCCGAAGGTAGATCTCAACCACTGAGCCATCCAGGTGTACCTGTTTTAAGATAACTGAGGAAAATGAGAAAACAAAAAAAACAAAACAAAACAAAAAACAACCACTTTTCTCAAAAAGTGAAGAACAGCAAAAAAGATAAAATCCCTCTCAGAGAGGACAGATTCTTTCCTAGAGCTGCGTGGCATCTCTCGACAAACATATGCCACTCTGAAAAGAACAAGATATTGAAAGGAAAGATGTAAAACAAGAGATGAAGTTAAAAATATAATCCTAAACTAAGACAGTATAATTATACTGTTCCTGCATCATACATCTTTTACATTCTGGCCCCCCTTTTGCTTTGCTCTGTGCTGTGCCGGCAGCTTTCTGCTTGCTCTGCTATGCACGCTCACATGCATTTGACCAGAGCTGGATAAACCTGCATGGATGCCCTGGCTGCTGGTCTCTCTGATTCAGGGTCATCAGCAGCACCGGACCCTCGGTGCTACCTGGTGATTGTACTCCACATCCCTTCCCACACTCTCACGTGACCGTTTCATACCTTATGCCCTCTTCTCGAATGTCCCACTTCTCCTTTCCCATACTTGCTCGGCAGACGACCGTGACTCTTGACTGATAAGAAAAAAAAAAAAGAACTTCCACAGACACCCACCAGCAATTGCACCCATCAACTATCATCTATACCCACATACTCCAACCTCCTATTATAAATAGAAACCCTGCAGCTCCCATCCTGCAGACACCTCCTCTGGTATATATGACTTCATCCTCTCTCAGCCACACCAGGTCGAACTTGATGGGTCCCCCATACCCTCTTGCTTATATCCAAGTTTCTCTTTACTGGACCATTCATAAAGTTACTGGACCATTCACATTATCACATAAACATGGTGTTCTGTCTCCCATCTTAAAAATGTTTTCTTTATGCTGCTTCCCCATCCACAATTGGCCCTTTTCTTACTCCCCATTATAACAAAATTCCTCCAAAGAATTTCCCATATATGTTATCTAGGTTTCTTGCACTCTTCTTGTATTTTTTAAAAGATTTATTTGTTTACTTGAGAAAGAGAGCAAATGAAAGAGAAAGTGCAAGCAGGGGGAAGAACAGAGGGAGAGGGAGAAGCCGACTCCCCGCTGAGCAGGGCCCCCCCCAATGCAGGACTCTATCCCAGGACCCCGGGACCATGACCTGAGCCAAAGGCAGACACTTAACCAACTGAGCTACCCAGGCACCCCTGTTGTGCTCTTACTGTCTTTTAAACACCCTCCAAGCAAGCTCTGACCACTGCACCAGGACTGTTCTTCAAAATAAGCACTAAGCTCCACTTTGTGAAATCCAAGGATCTATTCTCAGTCCTCACACTGTTTGGTAGCTTTTCATATAGTTGATCACTCCTTCATCCTTAATGCACTTGGCTTTGAGGACATCACATCCTTAGTTTCCTTGTTCAGTACCTCTTGATGTACCTCCTTTTCTCCTCAAGGTTTAATTTGGAGCAACTCTGGGCCCCAAGTCTTTGGTTCTTTTTGTTTTTCTATCAATAGATGCCCCTAGATTTCCTCTACTCTCCTGACTTTAAAACCATCTGTGTATTAGATCACACCCCCCTCAGACTCCCGGGGTCGTATCACTGAGTCCCTGTTCAACATCTCCACTGGAACATCTTAAATAGAATTTAACCTTAGCATGTACAAAATGGAACTTGATTACACCCCATGTCTTCTCTGCTTTCCCAACTTCTGTTGGTAGTAACTCCATCTTTCCACTTGCTCAAGAAAAAAAGTCTGGCTTTCATCTTTGACAGTTTTTTTTTTCTTTAGCACTCCACACCTGAGCTGTCAGGATATATTCTTTGGCAGATCTATCTTCAAGATTTATCTATGAGGGATGCCTGGGTGGCTCGTGGTTGAGTGTCTGCCTTTGGTTCAGGGACCCTGGGATTGAGTCCCACACTGGGGTCCCTGAGGGTAGCCAGCTTCTCTCTCTGCCTGTGTCTCTGCCTCTCTCTGTGTGTCTTTCATAAATAAATAAATAAATAAATAAATAAATAAATAAATAATAAAATTTAAAAAATACATCTATGATATAACCACTTATCAGCACATTCCCTGCCATTACTGCATACATGAATTACTGAAATAGTTTATATGACAATAATAATGGTGTTTGTTTCCAACTGCTGGAGTCCTCTGTCCACTTAGCAGCCAGAATGATCTTCCAAGGACCTAATGTAAGTCCTCTGTTTAAAGCCTTCCAAATGTCTTTGTATTTCACTTAAATTAAAATTCCTGGCTTCCTGACTATTTAATCTTGTCCTCAGTATCCTCTTACCTAACTTTTTCTACTCTTTGAAATCTGTATGAATATACTCCATTAAGAAATGGTAGTGATTCTGAATATTACCAAAGAATTATATGATGGTTTCACTCTAAATTTCTGTTAAATAGATTAGCCTTATGGATTAGAGTATCAATTAAATAAAGAAAATTAAAGCCAGTTTATACCTTTTTTTCCTGGATTTATTATAGGCTGACTTGCCTGTTTTTTTTTAATAGTCTTTGAAATGCATGGCAATCTAAGATATTAGATCAAAATACTCAGGTTGTCCTGGTCCAAACTGGTGTGGGAGAATTATGAGCTGGCTATATATACTACCTTGTTCCGTAAACTCCAGTTTTTTTTTATTGGTTATAAGAGGTCTTATATACAGTCAGAAAAGTCCCTCTCACTATAAAGTTTTTTTTAAGATTTTATTTTTAAGTAATCTCTACATCCAGTGTGGGGCTTGAACTCACAACCCTGAGATCGTGAGTCACATGCCCCACCGACTGAGCTGGCCAGGAGCCCCTATAAGTTTTGATTCTTTTAAATATTTTATTCATCATTCTATAGATGTTTGCCATTCAAATCCTTGTTACCTATGCTATAGTTGATATTGTGTGATCTTATATGTGTTTCATAAGGCAAGATTTTTTTATAAAGTACAATTTGAGACCAAAAAGTTAAAATATACCAGAAATGACTGAGAACAGTGAGGGCAAATACTTAATTCTTAATGGTTTCCAGCCTCTCACACACCCTCATTTCTAAGTGTGAAAGAAATCCCACTCTGATCCTGAATGGAACAGCAGAATCCTATTCAACCACATTCAAGACACCTCCAGCCAACGCTTTGGGCCCAGGGTGCTCTGGAGAAACTGGTTGGTAAGCCTCAGTCCAGTGCTTTAGCTGAAAGGTCTGTGGCGTGAGGATATTTTGCTAACTAATAATCAGAGACTAATCACAGACTGTCACAGACTGCCATTTAATCCAATAACCATAACAAGTACTCTGTATATATTAAAGATTGAGTGGGCCCTATTAATAGTATTATTTTTGAATATTATAACATTTCTGAATGTCAGCAACTGTCAGATTTTACTCTATTCTCAAAATGTGAAACCTTTCAGAAGCTACTTTATGGACTCAATGATTTTTTTAAGCCCTTCATATTTGCTTGCATTCACCTGCATTTGTAATTCAGTGAGGAAAACTCACAGGCTGCCTAATCACATATATTAAGTTCAATTTTACCAAGTCATGCAGTTTTCTTTTGCCAGAAGACTGGATAAAAGTTTCAGTCTCTTATGTTTACTTAACAAAATTCTAAATTTTAAAATTCTTTCCTTATTTCCATTTGTCATATCTATGTGGCTAAAAATGCTATATTGTCTTTTCTAGTATATATTTATTTATTGGCCCAAAATTGTACCTTCTTGTTCTTCTTAAATTAAAAATATATTACCTTATGAAATGTGTATGAGGTCACACAAGTGAAAGCATCAGTTCATTCATGCCCATTTTTTTTATCGCTCTCAACGTATTGTAGATTTATTCCAATTCAACCACAGAAGTAAATTATTGTATATATTTTGTCATCTTGCTCTCAACGATGAAAAATATAGAAACATTGTAGATGGCTTCATCTGAACCAAATACAAATCATTTATTTTATTTACCTGACTAGTGAAGGTAACTTCACAATATTTGCCTGGATATATCTGTATCAAAAAAGGAATGAAAACAACATCTTGTCTGCATTACATACATTTTGTTTCACAGATTTATTTTCGTTTTTAATTTATGCTGAAGATTGCTGACATGTTTCTTTTTCTTGGGTATTAACGAATGTTTATGATAAAGAGGGTAAGCATAAATATTCAGTCTTCAGTAATGACTATGTGCTTAAACCAAGACAGTAACTGGGCTGGCATGAGTGGCCCAGGGTGAGCAAGACATGGGCCACCTGGTCTACTCAGGAGAAAGGATATATATATGTGTGTGTTTGTGCATGCAGTCACACATGCAATTCTTGTAAGAAAGAAGCCATGCTAGCAGTGGATACGTGGCACACAGAAAATGGTCAATTCTTCCTGATGATAGTGAGACACTAGGGAGTCTCCAAGAGGAAGAAGCTCTTAGAGTTTTGGGAATTCAGTTGCTGATGCATGGGAAAGATATTCCTGTAAGAGGGAGGATTTTTCAGACCTGAAGCAATTCAACTGTCTGACGTATCCAGGGAGCAAGGAGCCATTTGACATGCCGCTACCTATGGGTGGGTCGTAGGGATGAGTTCAGACTCCACAAGCAGTAAGGTTAGAGATAGGGGACCTCCTGAGACATGTCAGAAAACTGTCATTCAAGGAGCTTTGGGAAGGCTCTCAGAAGGGCACACCATGATTATATCTGTGTCTTCCAAGGATTTTTCAGAAAAAAATGTGAAGAATTGATTATGTGCAAGACTAGAGCCAGATGGTTGCAGATGGAGAGTCCTACAGCCACACCAGGGATAACATTAGGACCAAGCTGAGATAATAGGAAGGCAGTACTAAAGATAAAAATGAGCTACATTTAGGAATTAGAGTCATCTACAGAGTTATTTTGAGGATGGAGAGACAAAAGTCAGGGAGGTAAGCAGTGATGGTCTCCAAAAATAGAAACCTTGGAGATAAAATAAAGATTTTTTTAACCCATGTTACTTTCCTATGGCAGCCACTTATGCTAAACATGATGACAAAAGAGAGAAAAACAGAATAATATGTGGTGGGTTCTCCTTTCGGTTTTAGTTATTTGCCAATAAGCCCAAAGCAGAGAATGGTGGTAAAATGTACACAGGAGAAGTGAAAACAAAAATAAAAAGCAGGTGATGTAGGGTTGTATAGTGTTTCTACTCTTCTGATAAGAACAAAACTTGCATGTGTATGAGCTATATAATGTGAATTGTATAATGTTGGTGATTTTACAAATGAATTGAACGCTTTTATATTTGCATTTAATGCTGGTGTTACCTAATATGAAAATTGAATGTTAAGAGTCCTAGTAGCAATTTATAATTTGTATTTTCATTTCTTAGAATGACATTAAATACAAAAAAGTACCATAAGAAAGATACAGAAGAAAAAAGCCTTCATTTTAGTACTTTACATATTTTTCCTTGCTTTTTGAACAAGAAGCCTTCATTTTCCTCTTGTACTTAGGCCTACCTATTATGTAGCCAGCCAAATATGTTTTTTATACACTTTCTCTGAAATGCCAGAGCTCAGATAATAGATAGGTATTGCATACAATACATATCTTGAGTCAAAATGAGACCTAATTTCACTATTGTTCATTCTTTATTCTAATACACAATTTTTAAAGGCCCTTAATATTTTTTTAAAAATTAGACTGGTACTTTATAATTGATATATTATTTGTAGTATATTTCTTCTCCCAACAAAGCGTTGATTAAATTAATGAAGGATCCTAAAATCAATCTTACACACAAGGAGATCCACAATATTGCCTAAATTATCTCCCTAAATTAGACAAAGCAGTTGAGACCATGATAAATCTGTGATTTCTTTGTGCATCAGGTATAAAGCTCCTCATAGGCTCATTCCCCAATCTTCCCCCATCCTACCATAGCAATGATATGAAAAGCAGAATTCAAGAGGTTCAGAGAGGAATCCAATCCTGTTCCAGTTAACTGGAGCCCTGCTTTGAGATGGAGGAAGAAAGCAGTGTGTACTATGGGAAGGAGAAACCCCAACCTGGAAAGCTACATGGAACTCATAGGGAGTGCTTCCCGTTCATTTCAGGTAACCACATTTCCCTTCAAAACTCTTCCTAAATGAGCAACATAAGCAACGCAAAATTGAGATATGAGGTGGCCAAATTTTGTTTCAAGAGGAGTCATTTGATATCCTGTTATTGGTCTTGCCATCAGTGCTAGGAAAAACATGTAAGTCATGAAATTATTTGGCCTTACATCCATCCCTGTACCCAGCCGTGCATACTTGTTGTTAAATAGGGATTACCTTGTTCAAAGGAAAATGTAGGCAACTGAGAATGAGTAGAGAATATAGCTGAATATCTGAAAACAGTCCAGAAGAAACCTTACAATAGCAACCAGATAGAAAATCATCCAAAGCCAACACTTGGTTTTGAAGTTTGATAACCTGCGAGTTTTTAGGTCGTAAACAGTAAGTAATAATAATAATAATACCAATAATAATAATATTGTGTATGAGAAGGACATGTAAAGAACTAAGTCTGGCCAATGTAATACAAGCAGCTTGGCACTTCCTGCCATCCTCTCTGATGCCCTGGACTGCCTCACTGCCCTCTGGGGAGTCCTGTGAGATCCCGCTTGGGGTTTTGAGAAGACAGTGTCCCTCTGGTACCTTAGGTCCCTCACACATCTGAGACCACAAAGTCTCAGATGGTATCACTACAGAACTGTGAACATTATTTTCAATTTGACCAGTATGTGCATTCTTCCTAGGTATAAGCCCTTCACCCAAAATCATGCTAATAATGCAAGAGAATGCAAAGGAATGGCTAATAAGAGCCACTTTTAGTAAAAGAGGAGGTCAGGCCAGTGATTTCCATCCTACTCCCAAAACCAGCCTTGCCATTCAGTTGTCTGAAGGAATACTTGTATTTTGGGAACAAACACAGAGATTTGGATTGGTTAAGACATCCAGATGGTAGGAAAAAGTATGGGAATGAATATGCCCCTTTCAACTAAGAGACACTCTGGAGCATAATGTGCCTTTGACTGACATTAATTAATATGCTTAAGGAGGCTTTTATACATTGTATCACTTTGCTTAATTTAAGAAAAAAAATCTAGGATGATATGTGTACATATAAGTGTAACATACATATTATGTCATATATGTTAAATATAGAAACATCTTGCCTCCTTGATTCTACTACTTAAATATGAGTCAATTTTCATTTAGAATATCAGAATCTTCTAACACAGGGAATGAAAAATTACCTTATATTTAATTTTGTGGGGAAATAAAACCCCACTGTTTCCTGTCAATTAAAAGCAATTATTATGGAGTGCAGAGCCATGAACTGACTGTCAGGTGACTAGGGCTGACGAAAAACACTTCTCATTCATCTGCAAAATTTCACAATAATGAAGCTGACATTTCATGCAAAAAAAAAAATGCACCAAAAATCCAGAATGCAAAAAGAATTGGAATGAGCAATTTTCCCAATAATTAGGCAAGGACAAATGCATCACCTTATCTATTAATTATTTACAATTAGTTTTCTCATACATTACCATCAAATACTCTCACTTCTCTCAAACTTGGCCAATTGCTGTATCAAAACAAAAGTTCATAGACACTGCTAGAGAAAAGTAAACAGAATGGGCTAGTTTCTATAAAATAAAAATAATTTACTGGACAATATGGTGTCTCCAAATGCTGGGAAGGAATGTGTGGATTCTGTTTTTCCATCTGTCATATACCAAGATGCCTTTCTTAAGGGTCTTCAACATCAACTGAAGAATTTTTGTATCTCAAGAGAAATCAGTGAACTCACGCTAATGAAGAGTAGGACTTTGCAACCTGGTTGCCATATGAGAGGATGCCAGCACATTAGCATGACAGGTGGTGCCCCACATGACTAAAATGCCAAATGCAGACATGCTGGATGCTTCCCAGCTAATGGACCCTCATGTGGATGTACCAACACAAACACTGAAAATGAACCGTATGGAAGACCCTCAAATCCCCTGAGCTGATTTAATACTTCAGCTTTGTTATAAATGATGAAGGCATACATTTGAAAGAGAAAGAATTATTGCAAAATCTTCCAGAAGAAGAAAATGACTTGAGAAAGAAAACATATAATCTAATCGTATTTAATTATATGGAATTGCTGCTTTAAGACCTGCGATAAATAATGAATTAGATACAGCTTTGTCAATTCCAACATGGAAATTCCTTTTCTTTTTTTTTTTTTAAATTTTTTAAGGTATTTATTTATTTATTTATTTATGATAGTCACAGAGAGAGAGAGAGAGGCAGAGACACAGGCAGAGGGAGAAGCAGGCTCCATGCACCGGGAGCCCGATGTGGGATTCGATCCCGGGTCTCCAGGATCGCGCCCTGGGCCAAAGGCAGGCGCCAAACCGCTGCACCATCCAGGGATCCCCAACATGGAAATTCCTTGTAAATTATCTTCCCAGGAGAAATTATAGGTTATTCAAAATTATTTTTTTCAAAAGTATGGTACACACTGTGGTCATAAAATAATCTGTAAAGCTTTTCAACTACTTTTCCTTGGAAACACTCTTTCTCTGGATAATTTCTTGAGAGGATAAGTACAATATTCATAATCTTCCTTCTTTTAACTAATTACTGAAAATACTCAGATAATAGTTTCTAATCATAAAAGTGTTTGCTTTCTATTTATAACTCACTGTTTCCACAAATATTTTAAGAATTTTTTTTTTGCTATTATAATACTGAAATCAGCAGCTAAATGTCAGAAAATCCCAATGACGTTAGCTCTGGAACAATCTTTTATATACCTTTATTTGCAGGGGCACCTGGGTGGCTCAGCCAGTTGAGCATATGACTCATGGTTTGGGTTCAGGTCATAATCTAAGGGTTGTGAGATTGAGCCCCACATGAGGCTCCCCACTCAGTGGGGAGTCTGTTTGAGATTCTCTCTCTCCTTTTCCCTCTGTCCCTTCTCCACTCTCTCTCTAAAATAAATAAATCTTTTTAAAAAATGACTTTATTTGCAATAGTTTAAGAATCATACAAGTTTGCAAAAAGAGTACAGAGTTCTTGCATACCCTTATCAGGCTTTGTAAAATAGCATCTCTTATACAACCACAGTGCATTGTCAACACCATAAGGATGAGGTGGATATGATACTACCAAAACCTATGCAGACCTCACTGAGATTTTACCAATTTTTTTAACATGCCCTTGGTTTTTTAGGGGAGAGTCAGTTGTGGGGGGAGGAGTAAGGATATATAGCTCTAAGATTTTAGCACATGTATGTATTTGAGTAATGGTCACCAAAATCGAGAGATCTAGTATATCACCTCAAAGAAAACTCCCTGTATCATCCATTAACAGCTACAAGCTTTCTACAACTCTAACTTCTGGCAGCCACTGTCCTGTCATCCATATGTAATTTTGTCACTTTAAAAGTGATCCATCAACAGAATCACACATTGCATGAACCATTGATAGTGCCTTTTTTTCCCTCTTGGCACAATTCCATTGGTACTCATCCAAGTTGCTGCATCAGTATTTATGTGGTTAGGCATTCCTATTTGCCCAAAAACTTGACATCTGTTTTCAAGGCCTCATAAAATTACAGCAAAGAGAACAAGGTCTTGATTTCATAGAAGGAATTATATACACAGGATTATATGGATTTAGCAAGCAGACAGAGAGGGAATGATTGAAGTCAGGTCAAAGGCCCAGGTCTTTATTCTCAGGTGGGACATAGTTTAGGCAGGCGAACATTATTATCAGGCTTGCATGTTAGGATCTCTGATGCTCTGTGGAGAATAGTTTGGAGGGAAATCAAGAATGAGAGATTAGCTGCCGCTGACAGGTAGCTAGCATGCATCTTCCCTGACAGAGCTCATGGTGATGAAGAGCATCCAGCATCCTCCTGCTCTGGAAGACAGAGTGGTTAGTGATGTTTGCCATGTGTTCACACATTTGCCATCTGTTTGTCAGTCCCAAATGAGGAAAACCTGTCCTCTCTGACTGTCATGGTTTCAACTGAGTTCTGGTCAATCAATGTTGATGAGATGAAGGAATAAATATGTTAAGATGTCATGTCCTAGAGTTCTTGAGAACACAAACAATATGATATTCTTTAGTTATACCTTATGGCAATTAGGAACCATTTCTATTAAACAGCAGGAAAAGCTTGCATGAATAGAAGAACAGTTTAGGATAAATTTAGAGTCTAAGCTCTTACTATTAAACTCACTATTTGTTTTGTTTTGTTTTTAATTTTCATGTTGGAACCTTTTGAGAATTTGATCAGAATCAATGGCCTTCTTCAGTGGAAACTGCTTATACAACCATGGCTTTCTGTAGACTTGAACTTAGACCCCTGAATGTCCACTCATGAACACCCTGCAGTTTTCTATGGAATAAAAGTTGAGAACCTCCATTTTATATAACTAGAAATTTTCAAAGGAGTTTTTTAGGCTGATCATGCTCATTATAAACACTTTGCATTGTTTTCTTATTTCCTCATAAAATACTTTTAATTCTCAAAATCTTTAGAGGATAGGTTTGTACACTGAGATAAATAGAACTGAGATTTATGAACCCATTAGATTTTCTCAACCTAGAAAATCTAGGTTTTCTCTCTGTATTGTGGTACAGAGAAAATGGGGAAGATTACAACTGTAAAATTCAAGCAGCAAAAATGACCATGAAGATGAACAAGGTGATTCTCCACTGTGGCCCCATTCCCTAATAAAAGTCCAACACGGGAAGATATCCTCATTTGGGAAGATGCTTAATACATATAAATACACTTTTATTTCTAAGTTTACTTTGTAAAAGGTTTTTAATAAAGTTATTAATAAAATGTCCTTTAGTTCTTAGAAGTATATTTAAATTTCATGATTTTTGCATAACAGTTTTTTGAGCTAAAATAATGTGTCCATTGTTTAGAACTAATCTGGGCTTATGGACAGGAAAAGAGAAGTATGAAGAGAATATTATTTAAGACTAAGCTATGTGAACCTCTTTGCTTTAAATATTACACAGTGCAATCATTTTCACCAGGGTACAGGGGACGGGAGGATATTGCCTTCCAGGGAATCTTTTACAATGTCTAGAGACACTTTACATGGTCACAATGGGGGAAAAGGCATACTCCTCTCATGTACTGGGCAGAAGCCAGGAATGGTGAGCCATCTACAATGTGGCCCCCTACAAAGACTTATTTGACCTAAAATACCAATACTGCCAAAACGCCAACCTAGGATGACATAACATATCCCTCTAGCTTAATTTAGGATCAAATTATCTACATGATCGGCAATTGTACCACTCTGTTCAAGTTGTCATAACAAAATACCATGGACCAGGTGGCTTAAACAACAGATAATTGTGCTCTCACAGTTCTGGGAACCAGAAGCCCCTTATCAGGGTGCCAGGATGGTTGGTTTCTGTTGAAAACTCTTCCAGATGGTGCCTTCTACGTGTGTCCTCACATGGTAGACACGAAGAGCAAGCTGTCTTGTGTGTCTTCCTAGGCAAGAGCACTAATCTTACCATGGGGGCCCAACCCTCATGACCTCATCTAAAACTAATTACTTTCTTAAAGCCTCACCTCCAGATACCATCACAAAATTAGACATATGAATTGGGAGTAATGAGGGGACAGGGGACACCATTCAGTATATAGCAGTAATAAATATATATATATATATATATATATATATATATATATATATTTAAATCAGTAATAATACAGTCAAGCAAACATAGAATACCTTGAAATCAATAAATTAATAGTGAATACCTAATATGTGCACTTTAGTTCAAACATAAATATGAGAAATACATAACCCTGAATAAGACTGCATTTGTTTTTCAGACCTTGCATAATTAAGATAACAGAAAGGTTAATTTATCTGTGAAGAATGTCTTGCAAATTTGTTAAAACAAAGATCCTGAAAACTATGGGTTACCAATCCCAGATTTTCTATATAATTTAAGAGAATTTAAAGTGAGTCATAAACTTGAATTTTCTTATACACTTAAAGTATTTCCAACATGGACTTCTGGCTGCCAGGCTATGGATGGATAGCAGAGAAGCTGCTTTTTTCAAATCCAGCTACTGCTTTGAAATTCTGCTTCAAGATTTCTATAACTAATTTGGTATAGGATTGATATTCCTTTCCTACTATATGTATGTATCACTATTTGATTTTCCTGTACCACTAGCATTAAAATTTTATAAGCCACCGAACAGGTAAATTGAAAAGGGAAAGAGAACTTTCTCCAGAAAGTGATAAAATAGTAATTGCATTAGGGAACATATAAATTTTCAAGATGTTTCCCGAAAAATTTCTTCTCTGAATATCTTTCTCTATCTGCTCATACCCTTTTGATTTGAGCTAGTTCAAGTGAAACAGAAATGAATAGTGTATGGGATAACACACTATTATTACACAGAACAGTATGTATCTGCTTTGACAGGAAGCTAATTGCTTCAATTTTGCTTACTTAACCTACTAAAGAAATATTACTCTTGCGTTGCATTTTTAAAACCGCTCTTTGCTCTTAACTTTCTCTCAGCTACTGTCCTACCCCCCCTACTGTCCTCATCGTCTACACTACCTGGATTCTGCTCCTCTTCCCAGTGAAGCTGATTCTAATTAAGCCACTCTTGTGTCCTTATACCTCCTGGACACTCCTTTTACAGACACAGCTGCTTTACCCCTTCCTCCCTCTCTTCCATGAACCTTCTGTCCTTAGCCTTCCATGGTCTCTCACGTCTTCTCCATCCTATGCTTCTCCCTTAGCAATAAATGTTGCAGTCCCATAGGTTCTTTGTCCCTACACTCCCTACACTACACTTGAGACTCTCCAGTCTCAAGAAACCCTCTTCTTTCATTATCACCTGGATACAGAGATTTCTCAAACTTACCTCATCATGCAAGTATCCTGAAGAGCAGACACACATGTGACTAACATCCATCTCCACTCAAATGCAAACTGCTTAGCTTTCGACTCATCATTTTCTCCTCATGACTGCTACCACTACTCACCTACCGATCATCAACCCTGATTTCCCTCCTACCTGACAATAAATGGCATCCCTATTTATTTGCTCAGGATAGAGACCAAGACCCTCTTTCATCACTGGGCTCTCAGGTTCTACCATATTGCACAACTTCATCAGGAGCCTTTCTTAGAGAGGTGATGACAATGACACACCCGAGTTTCTCAGTGTATAACCTGCACAACTATATGGGCTATGCAGGTATTCTTCACTCTCCTTGTCATAGCTCAAACAATCACCAAATATGGCTAGCTCTACTGCTGGAATATTGGAATTTCTCTTGCACCTACCCATTTTTCCCAGCCAGTTCCTAGTAGGACCTATAATCCTCTTTTTCCTGGACTATGGATCCTTTTCTAACTTATCTTGTGTCTCCAATTCTACCTCTCTAAAATCTGCAGCCACAAGGATTTCATGAATGTAATTGTGGTACTTAAGCTCTTAATGGCTCTCATCATTGCAGATTATGTACAGACCACCTGGCTCTCAAGTTCTCCAGATCTGGCCAGATCTCACTCATAGTCACCATTCCCCTAGGGTTTGAACTTGCTGGCATCCTTCATTTGTCCCAAAGGCACCATGCACTCTCTCAGCCTTTCCCCTGGTCCTCCACTCTTTCCCACTTGCAACCTTCACCCTTGGTTGAGGTCTCAACTTAAACATCCCTTTATTAGGGTGCCTTCCTCTGGCCCCAGACAGGCTAAGTCAGCTCCTCTTACATTCCTCAATTCCCTGTACTTCTCCCATTATGACAGGATTTGAATGTTACAGTGATTACAAGTTTCATTGTCTGCCACCCAGGAACACGAGATGTATTGTTCACTAATATCCAACACATCACTTGGCACATAGTAACCACTTAGCAAATTATTTGTTGAGTGAATATGCTCTATCATCTCCTTAGAATCTCAAATACAGGTGAAAAATGCAGAAATAAAAACTCAAAACATTTTAGGATGCTGTCATTTCTAAAATATTTTTGATAACTGAGAGTGTCTTTTCCTAGGAAAATTCTATAATTAACATTTAAAAATAAAAAATATCTTTTCCCAAAAAAGATTTACCACCTGTAAACTCAAGTATTACACTTATAAGTGTTTTTGCTCATATAGAGAATCCAGTGACAGCTTTTCTGAGAAAGATAAAGTGGTGTTTTTTTTTTTTTAATTTCAAAATGTGTTTCACATTGAAATCTGTGAGATTAAATTTCCCTAAGGGAGGAAAATCTAGATTAATAAGTGAAAAGACTCATCATTTACAAATGTTGTGAATTTTAACATTTTTACTGTAGACTATAGACACCTGACATTATGGTGATGCATATGGCACATTACCCCAAGGTTTTTTGTTTGGTTTTCCTGTCCAGGGGGGAATTGTTCATATTTTCTGACACCTTCTCTCTCTTTCTTCATAAACCATGCTCAGAATCTGTAAACGAACAAATATAAAATTGCATGCTTGCCTAATACTGGATTTTAAAGGGGATGTAATGCACCTGCCTCAAAATGTAATAAAACATTTCTCAAATGAGAATGCTTTCTTTATTCAAGATTACTGGGTAATTATTTTGAACTGCCAATTTGTGAACAAGAACTCCAGCCAATGACATGTTACCTAAAACAAGTGTATATATTTGGAGGCCTTATTTAGGTTCTCACACTTTATCTCCTAAATTTAGATGAGAGCCTTGTTAGGTTCTCAGCTAGGTGGAAGCTTTCACCTGTAATATTGTCTGTAATATTGTGTGGTGAAGACCAGCTAGTACATAGAGGGCCCCATCTGTGTGCAGGGCTGCAGGAACCCAGGTACCCTCTTCTAGATGTGGTCTAGCCACTAAGACAGATGGCCTACTGGAAACGGAAAGTAGCACGTGACATGGAACTAGGTTATGCTGTGTAACTAAATGCTCAGGAAATTCCTAAAAGGGAGGGGACTGCAATAGGAGGAAAAGAAAGGCTTTTGAAAGGAGAGAATCTTCAGTGTTTAGCATTTGCTTTAACTCCCCAAGAATGCTGGGAGCCCATTTCAGGTGACTGGTTTCGTGTATGATGATAGTGGCAACTACAGCAACCTCAGCTCGGAGAGTGGACACGGGTCCCTGGAGAGAGTCAAACATAAGCTAGGAGCACAAGAAAATAAATCTTCATGACATCATTGCCTAATGGTTACCCAAAACAACCTGGATATTGCTCTACTGAGCACTCCTGGTAATATATAAAGGTAGATAATTTTGTGTAAAAATTCTTTTATGTTGGTAGGAAGAAAAATTTATTATGTCTGTCTCTGAATTTATTTTCCAGAGTGGATTTTGGAAGGCAAAACAAAACACTGTTCTTTATAACAGAAAACTAATGAGCTTTTGCAAAATATTTAAACATAAATAGATCCAGTGTAATTTAAATATTTATTTATTTATTTGAGAGAGAAAGAGACAGCACAAGTGGAAGGGGCAGAAGGAGAGGGAGAGAGAATCTCAAGCAGGCCCTGCATTGAGCAAAGGATACCAATGTAGGGCTCGATCTCAAGACCCCCGAGACCACAACTTGAAATCGAGAGTTGATTGCTTAACGGACTGCACGACCCAGGTGCCCAATCCAATATAATTTAAACAAATTCATTTAAGACTTACATAGAACAGTAGTGTTGAAGTTAATACTGGAAAGAACATCAGCCTTCCATCCACAGGACTGGGTGCTAATGCTTTTAGAGCAAGATGGTAGCTTCTGATGGAGATCAATTTAACCAATGGCCTTTAATTTGGTTTTAAGGAAATCCTATTGAAGTATCCAAACTTTAAAACAAATTCAATATTTTGACAGGTTTATAAGTAGGTTGATATTAACAAAATAATGAATTTAGGTAAATGCAGGTGATATATAAGAAGTGTAGTTTTCAGTAGGCTTTTAGAAATATTGTTCTTTCTCTTACTTACCAGGCCATGGGTAACCCTAATAGTGGCAATGGTTGGCTACAGGATACAGTCATTTGGAAGGCTCAGGGCTCTCTAGTCCTCTAGTTATTTTCATATCTCCACAAAGTATTGAAACAACCCTGAAAAGGAGTGCAAGAGAACTCAATAGAAATCATGTAATGACAAAGGATATAAGGCTCACTCCCAAACTAATTAGGCAAATTTAGCTGGTTGCAAAGGTGATAAGTAGTAGCTCTCACCTTTATATTCTGTATAGATACATACCATTAGTATTTGCACAAGAAAGCCTGCATTTTTTTAAGATTTTATTTATTTGTTCATGAGAGACACACAGACAGAGACAGAGACATAGGCAGAGGGAGAAGTGGGCTCCCTGTAAGGAGCCTGATGTGGGACTCGATTCCAGGACCCTGGGATCATGACTTGAGCTGAAGGCAGATGCCCAATGACTGAGCCACCTAGGTGCCCTGAGAAAGCCTGTGTTTAAGGTCATTTATTCCTATAACTTAGCTATTCGTACTTTCCAATTTCTGTGAAATTGTCATTAACCATTCTATTCTTTTTACTGTTAGAGATACATACTAACATCAGTTTTGTAAAGCTAAGTTACTTACTGAAACTAATTAACTCTATATTTCTATTTTAGAAATTAAATGCATGAGCATAAAGATTTACATTCCCAACACCTAGAATATTTTTGTCATATTGGCTTCCAGTTTTCATTCTTTAGTGTATTCAATTATTGAAGTGATCTGTGATCATTACAAAACATTCACATTACAAGGCTGAAATTTCTGTAGTTTTGTAAATGTTCTGTAATTTAGTGTTACTGTTAACTTTATTCCAACATATTTTTAAGATATCATATGAATATATTCGAGTACCATCTTGAAATGAATTTATTATTCAACTTCTTATGATTTCTATATCTCTAAAGCATTTATTGTGATTTATCCCTAACTGAAAAAAATCCATGATTAAGTCAGTTTTGTTTTTTTCCAGGGTTTCTAGAATAACATTTCCTGAGCTACTTCAACCTTGGCCACACAGAGTATCCTCAAGTCACACAGACCCAGAGCTTTATATTGCCCCTAGACCATATTTAAATCTAGACAATAAGTCCAGTCTAACAGTCTCCCTGGATGCATCAAGAATTTTTTCCTTGAACTATAATTACTTAACTCAAATATGTGCTAGTGTTTAGCATTTTTACATCAAGGTACCATGAGCATGATATTATTAACTGACCTATTAATTCAGTATTTCAGAATTTCTAGAGAAAATTAATGTATCTCTAAGCATTGCTCTATTTCATTTGCTGAGATACATAATTTAGGAATAACAATTACCAAGGTCTTCCGTATTTATTCACATTCTGAGTTTGTTTTCATGTATCTTTTATTATTTCAAATCTTTCCTCTAGGTTATTAATTTTATATTTCATAAGACTGTTCTGTTCCTTGATCTCGTTCATTATTTGGTGTATCATCACGGTGTTTGAAATATAATTTTATTAGATTTCATTGGAAATCTCCTTTGCATTTCATTTTCCTATTATCTTTTTCTAAGCTCATTTTAATATAAATATTTTTGAGTTTCGTATTCAGAAATAATTATGAGCACTTTCCTTCCATTCCGAGTTTGAGTTTTCTTCTTTTTCTTTTTTTTCCTGAATTATGTTTTCTGCTAAGTGGTTGCCTCCTGTCCTCTATGATGCCTATTTTTGGTGCCATGTGTTTGCAAATTCAGCATTTTATTTTGTTCATGATTATGGAAACTGGGCAGAACAGATCCTATTGGTTCTCTTGAGGTAGTATGCTGACTTCATGCTTCTTCTCATCCTGTTGGGTAGTGGTTTATTTTCTCCCCAGAATTTCAGCGTACTTGTATGCACTCCAGGGGAGTAACTGGGTTGCTGGGGATGTTTGAACCCCACTGTGGTGGTCTCCTCTTCATGTAGGTCCCTTGGCCACAGTCTTGAGTTTGTTAAATATCTTAGATTCAGGTCAACACCACACATGGGTCTGTGTTTGTGAGGGAATGTGTGTGTGCCCATGGGTAATATCCTAATATTTCAGATCATATCTCTATTCACCACAGAGCAATGGAGCTTCAAATCAGACAGAGGTGTGCAGTCTTGTCCACTTTCCTTATTTTCACTCATTTTTCCCCCCGGAAGAGGATCAAGTTAATTGTAAACCTTCCATTTTATTGTTTTCAAGTCTGAAGTATTAGTGAGAACTGCAGGGATTAATAAACTCACGGTATGGCTCCAGGGCACAAATGGGACACACCCATGCTGTGTTATCTGCTCTTCTCCAGAATATTTTTATTTCCTTAGCCATACTTGAAAAAGTTATTATCATCAATATGAGGTTATGTCCCTTCTCTGGTTCAGCTGCTCTAGGTGATATTTTTTTTCTCATTAACCTTATCTCATTTCAGAGACATCCTTCATAAATAGCCCAACATAGAGAAGGAATCATAAACCTCATTTTAAGGATTAATAATACATACTCTGAAATAAGGCAAGGCTCAGTAGAAGCAAATGAGTCTGCAGAGATAGATTTATGCCTAATAGAATCCCTTTTTTGTACAATCATGAAAACTTGTTGAAGAAAGCTTTCAAACTTCAATATTCCAATATTTTTTAAGATGAAAATTGCTATTTCAGTAAAGGTAAAATCTTATACCTCAGTCTCAAACAGCTTCTGTAAACCTAGAGTGTCTTACCACAGTGATATATGTTATTAACTTGTGGCTAAAAGGAATGAAAACTTTTGCTAAAATAAGCAGCCCTACAGGAGTTTTGTTACAGTTTGGTAGTTAGCAGGAACACCATTTTGCATGACTTCCTCATCATTATGCACATAGGAAAGCAAAGTGATGAAACAGAGCAGAATCTGCACAGGTGACATGCAAGATACACTTTAATATGCAAGACATGAATCATGAACTACAAGGCACAAGTTTATATTCATGGATCCATCTACTGGGATTGCTCATAATGATTAATAACAATGCAAGGTGTGTTACTTGGAACAATGACAAGCATAAACACACATCCCACTTTGGGTTCTGAGCTGATCTGAAAGGAAAAGGAATAAGTTGTACCCTGGCTCACCACCTAACCAAGGCGCAGTCACTCACAAGCTGTGAAGGGGAACGCTGAAGACTATTCTTTAACAGACAACATAATTACGTATAAGGAAAATCTATGCTCTGAACAATATTCCTAAAGCACTAGGTGTTTCAGGAGACAGAGGGATCTCAGGGATCTGGGGTCTTGGCTGATTAGTTCAGAGGCAGAGGGTATAAACCCACTGTGCTCAAAATTTCCAGTTTTTCATGGGAAGAATAGGATACATAGTATTTCATCAATGATTTTGTAGTTCAAGATGTCTATATAATATTTACTATTCTCAATTCCAATGATTGGGGTATCTCCAACATTTAGCATTGAGGATACCCAGTAACCTCAGCTGAGTCTTAAAATAAGAACATAATATAATAATGTGAATACGTTTTCTGCTTGTTCTTTCATTCAACATTGGTCATTGCACTTAAGAAGAGTAAAAATGTACCATGAAGACTGTGGGCTCTGGAGGTTGATGCACTGTATTCAAATTCCAGCCCTGCTTATTAGCAATGCTACATCCTCAGCAAGCCCGTGAATGAGTCTGCTTTTAGACTCTCCTCTGTAGGTGATTTTAATGTAATAGTCTGAGCCATGTCTGGTTCATAATAAACACCCAAATATATCCCCTTTTCTGTGTCTCATGTGACAGGACCCATTTTAGGCAACATTTTTGTTATATGAACAAAAAAAGATAGTCTTTGTCCCCATGAAATGTAATTCTAGTGGATTAGAGAGAACACAGATAATTTTAAAAGGTAAACACAATAATTGATTATAAAAATAAAGGAAACATAAAAAAATATCCAGGCAATGTGAAAGCAACTTGGATGTAGGAATGTAGGATGTATGAGAGTCCTGCTTCAAGTTGATTATTTAGAAGTCCTCTCTTTGAAGGCAGCATTCAACCTGAGAACTGAATGGCAGGCTGGAGTCCCCTGTGTAGAGGCACAAGGGAAGAGGCTTCCAGGCAGTGGGAATTAGAGCAGCCAAGCCACACAGCAATACACTAACATGCTATGTGTGCTTGGAACAGACCATCAGCAGAGAATAAGTGAACAAAGGACAAAGGTCAAAACATCAGATAGTGGCCAACTGATATGGACCTATAATTTTCATAGTAGGAGTTTGTAGTTCATTCTAAGAATGATCAGAAGTCCTGGGAGGCTTTGAAACTGGAGAATGATTTAATCTGATGATCATTTTTAAGGGTCATTCTGAGTATTGCAGGAAGAGGAGACTGCTGGGGAGAAAGGAGTGGAAGCACGACCACTCCCAGTCAGGGGTTCAAGAGAACCAGCCAGAAACACAGCAGTGAGAAGACAGAATTATGGATAATTCAGGACCTAAGGGATGGGGCAGGCTGCCCTTGGTCTAGAAGTGGACAGCTAAGGAAAGATGAATCAAGTTTGGAATCTGAGCACTCCACCGATTCGAGTCCTTAAGATAGGAAAGCAAGAGCTATACATGGGTAATGTTAACTGTGATGCACTTCTCTGATGTTCAAGGAGAGACATCAAATTTGTAGTGGCCTGTGAAAGACTAGGGCTTCAGAGCAAGTTAGGACTGTAGATACAGATGTGTGAGTCGCCGGCATCTGATGCATTTAAACCATGGCACCAAGAAAGCAAACAGATGGAGAGGGGAAGACAAAAGAGAGAACAGAGACCCCAGCAGGTTGAGAAGGAGAAAAGCCAACAAGTGAGACCAGAAAGACACACATATGGAGATGGGGTTGCACCACACACACACTCCCGGAGGGTGTTATGTGGCACGATGCAAGAGGAAGTGTTTCAGGAAGGTGATCTGCTGTGTCAAAAACACATTAAGATGAGGAAAGGGAAGCCACCATTGAATGTGAATATATGGAGGTCATTTGAAATGCTGATAAGAGTTGTCCTGATTCAAGAAAGTATGTTCCTCTGCTGATGGCTTAAGTGAAGATGTTATTTTATCATCTAGGAGTCACATGACATATCGCATGCCTAAATTGCAGTTCTCATTTTGTCTATTTTTTATCTTCATGTGAAGTTATGAATTGCTACAAACGCCACGAGTATTACCAGATTTGTTCTCATCTACATGGCCCCAGATATTGCATGTGTGTTAGCCTTCAAGTGGTATTACTTCTACCATTTAATATCTAAATTGACCTTGTCTCTATTTAGAACACAATTTTCTTTACGTTTTCATAAATTCAACTTGCTAGATTAAAATCACATCATTTTGTCCTTACCCTCATTTTTATACTCCCCCACACACATATTCTTGTACTTGATCTATTTTGCACACTATTAAATTGTTTGAATTCATATATTATAACCTGCTTGTCCTCAATGGTAGAGAATTGAATTTATACTATCAATTATAAATCTCTGTATTGGATATACTGTCCAATGTCTCCATCCATGGAGAGCCTTATTTTTTATCCCTTCATCAGCATCTTAATTTTATTATCCTTTCTACAGTGATAGCAACTTGAAAATATTTTTTTCCTAACATACTTTCCATACACTGTATACTTATATATAAACAATAAGTGTTCCTATAAAAGGCTTATATAAGAACTCTTCATAAAAGAAAAATAAATTAATATAAATCTAATTGACTACCTTCTATGGATTGAATTTTATCCCCCTGCCCAAATTCCCATTCAGCCCTACCTCTCAGTGTGATCATTGGTTTCCATTAAGTAATTAAGGTTAAGTGAGATCATAAAGGTGGGATCCTCACCCAATAGGGTAGGCAGCCTTATAAGAAAAGAAAGAGATCTTTCCTTCTTTACACTTCATGCATGGAAGAAAGATCATGTGAGCACACAGTAAGGCAGCTACCACCCACGAGCCGGGAAGAGAACTCTCACCAGAACCTGACCTCGCTCGAACCCTGATCTTGGACACTCCAGCCTGAAAATAAATGTCTGCTGTTTAGAGCCACCCAGTCTATGGTGTTTTGTTAGGTCAGCCCAAACAGACTAAGATACAATATGCATGTTACTAGTGAGCACATTATGTTGTTTTGGTGTGTATTATATGCATGCATAATGTATAAACATATCACAAAAATGCTTTCATTCTAAATTTGCTTCTGAGATAAATCTATATTGATATGTAGATAATATACTACTTTGGACTGTTCTATGATATCTCAAGATATATTTACATACCGGAATTTAGTCGTTCATTGTTTTGGTAGGTCTAGACTTTTCCATTATTCACTAATATAGACAATAATGAAATTAGCATTCTTTAGAAGTCCTTTTGAACTTGCTGGAGATTTCCATGGGGAAGGTGACCAGACAGATACCCAGCTTTGACTGGGGAAGCCATGCTGTTGTAGACCAGATATTATTTATCACTCCCTTTCATTCCACAATGCACATGAATTATTCACTGAGAGCTCCTCCTGAATATGAACCTCGGTGATGGAACCACTGGGTTCTGAGTGAAACATAGACCTCAGTTTATTACTTGCTTCAATTTTTCTTCAAAATCGCTGCATTATTTCAGGCTCCCACTAATTTTTTTTCCATACTGCCAATAAATTTTGTATTTAACTTTTTAAAACTTCAGCAATTGGGAGACATATAAAGGTATTTTAATTTTCAATATACTATCTTATTAACTGAACATTTATAGTTATCAAGTAAACCAGATTTTTAAAAGTCATGTATTATCTTTTCAGATGCTTGCAGTTTATCTAATGGATCATGGTGCTTTATCCATGTTGATTTTAGGAGTTACTAGGACATTTTATATACAGTTATTGGTCAATTATATGACAAATATAAATTGCTGGTTGATCAATTGCCTCTTTTTTCTTCAATTATATCATTTTTCAATTATAGTGTAGCTGAATCTATAAGGATTTCCATTTTAGATACTCCCATTCAATACCATTATTGAGTAACATATAACATAAGGATGAGAAGAAAAAAGGCAAATGTCATTATCTGCAAGGGATACTTAACTATACATATAAAACTCAGAAGTATCAATGGCAAAATTAAGATAAAATGTGAGTACAAAGCGACTGTAAAGATAAAACATCTATGAAGATTAATAAAATGTAACTAGAAAATGAAGAAAGATACTGTTTGCCCAAACACTACATTATTACATAGTCAGGAATTGCCCTTGGTATATTGGCTCCCAGAGAGTAAGTTTTAAGTCAACTAGTGAAATAAAAAAGTAAATAAAAGAGTCAGAGACAAACATTAAGATATGCATCCTTCCTAAACTAAGCAAGAAAATTTAATGTGACACTGGGTGAGTCACATTCGGGGATGAGGGATTGAGTAGTTTTCAAAATTTATGACAGTATATTTCTCTCAATATTTATAAACCAATTCTGAAAAAGAAAAAGAATATGTATCCTTCTATAGAGAAGATATTATGAAGCCAGCGTCTGGCACTCCCAAAGATGTAGGTAAACAGACCAACATGAAAGGAGTGGAGAAGTCTAGATTGTGAAACCACAGCTGTCTAGAGCCCAGACACCACAAATCAAGGTCATTAGCCTGGGAAAACTTGCTTATTGTATAAAGAAAATAAAATTAAATTAGTCTCTCGATTTAAAGTTGTTAGAAAAACCATCAGATGGAATATGTTGTATGAACATAAAAGGCAAAGCTGTGGAATACTTGTGAAAACATATAGGACAATATTTTTAAGAAAACTTCCCCATCTGAAAGTCATAAACAAGTTGCAAATCTCAGAACATAGAGAAATTGGCTGATAGTAAAAATGTTATTTATCTTGTCACTTCACTAAGAATAAAGCTTTAACAGTATCATATTTTCTACCGGATTAAGTAAGAAATGTAGCCTATTTTTACTAAATAGACTAGTGTACTGACATAAAATCAAGCCATCAAGTCTACTCTGTCCTCTTGACCTGGTACAGGGTCAGTCCATAGCCACCACAGGACACCCTATGCTCACCCAGCACTTGCCACATCTCATGGAGCTTCACGAGTTCTCTCTCCTACCAGATAGTGCTTCTCAACCATGATATGACCTCTCAGGGACATGTGGCAAACTCTAAAGACAAGTTTGGTTGTCACAACTGTGGGAGAGGAGTCTACTGGCATCTATCTAGTGGGTGGAGGCCAGGGATGATGTTGAACTTCCTGCTCCTTCCTATTGTACAGGACACATTCATTGCACAGGCCAAGAATTACCTGGCCCCAAATATTACCAGTGGTGAGTTTGAATAATGTTGTACTGAAGTAAGAGTCCTTCTGGGCACAGATTGTGGCCTTCATATTTTTATACCCAGCAGTGAATACAATACACTTGAAACCCAACTACATTTTATTGAATAAAGTATTAAATTAATTGATTATTGTTAATGAACCTAGTATTTTTTTCCTGATGCTTTTACCTCCTTCGCAGACCTGCTATTATGACCATTTATGTAAACTTCAGCAGATGGGTTGTGCTGAAGTTTATTTCTACCTCTCAATTATCAACTTCTATAGAGATTATCATACTATGAAGCTATTAATATGGCTATTCTAGTAAATGACAAGGGAACTCATCTGAGATAAATGTAACTGAAGGATACAACCTTGAGACAATAATCCCATAATCAAAAAAAAAATTAAAAACCTAAAAAACACCTCACAAAATAGCTGAAATCAAGGCATTCTGAAGGGAAGAACATTTAGCTCTTCTTCGGATTTACTGACACGACACCATAAAGGCTTTCTAATAATTCCTTCATCAAAAATTATTCTTCAGAACCTTGCTTACTTTCAATAGAAGAAGTACAGAAGTAGGAATGCCTGGATAGCTCAATGGTGAGCATCTGCCTTTGGCTCAGAGTGTGATCCCAGAGTCCTGGGATCGAGTCTTACATCAGGCTCCCTGCAGGGAAACTGCTTCTCCCTCTGCCTATGTCTCTGCCTCTCTCTCTCATGAATAAATAAATAAAATCTTCGAAAAATAAGAAGTGGTACAAAATTAGCTATTAAAAGTCACTGTTCTACTTTAGATAGCTTGTATAGCAAGGTATCTATCCTTGTATAAGGATGATTTGTTTCAAGGTCTATACTTTTGAAATACAAAATGTGAAGTAGAAGTGCATCTAGAATCTCCAGTAATATTTGTAATCAGAACTGTTTTCCTGAAAGCTTTGGTCTTGCTGTATGGTAAGAGGTGACAACTTTTGTAATGACCTGAATACAACCTTTGTGGCTCAATTATGCAATGACCAGTTTCACTGAGATAAGGATAAGGACTTCAAGGCTGCTGGTTTGGGCATCAACTCTTACTATTTTCAAGAGCATAGGTTCTTTTTGTCAGTAGCTTGTTTAGAGACCAAACAGCATTTCATACTCTCGTGAACCTCTGAGCACTTAAATTTACCACTACAGACACCAGTCTCCTGTCTATGAGACAAAGGTGATAGATCACAAGTCAGTTTTATTGGTGAGGATGGGGATGAGAAACACAACCGTGCATCTAATTCCCTTGAAATACCAATTGCCTGTAGAAGTTTGCTTTCTTGCTCATTTTTCAAGGAGCATGCCTTGAGGATGGTGTTAGAGATTCCAAGAATGTTTGTCCAGGCCATTTAACAAGGATGATCTGTGGGGCTAACTTGATGGATGGGAAGGTCATTCTAGCAAATTTAGCTTCTGGGGACTTTACTCAGCAAACTGTGCTAGTAGCTCAGCTGTCCCACACAAAGATTTATAGCATGGGTGGGAAGAGGTGAAGAGGGCTCTGGGAAGATAAGAAAACTTACAGAGCACATGGATTGGGGGTGGGACAAAGGGTTCTTCAGAGAGAACATCCTCAGGCATACAGCCTGGGATCCACTGCAGAGCACAGACTCCTCCAGTTCTACTTGTGTGTGAGACAAAGCCCCTTGTGTTGCTGAACACTGAGGATCAGATTTTAGACTGTTTAATGCAGGCAAATGTGTTTATGAAAAGCTATATAGGTCAAATTCCACATCGTATTTATCTGAAAAGTTTAGTCATAGTATTAGTTAAGGTGATTGACACATCTTAAAGTGAAATTTTTTTAATTGGAGACATGAGAGGACACAAATCCTTTCTCACGAATCTAAGTCAGTACTTAACCCACTTGTGGGGAACAGGAGGGCAGAATAAGAGAATTCATCTCACTGCCCTGGAGAAGTAGAAGGCCAGTGTTGCCTACTAATGAAGTCTCAATTCTCAAATGAACCATGAAGTGGGAACTGCATGTTCAGCATCAGAGCCAGAGTCCACTAGCCTCCCCTAGGGAGCCAGGCATCCCCACACCTGTACAATCAGCCTGAACTCCCAATGAGCACGTGTGTTGTGCAGCATTAGGAGTGAAGCCTGTCTGCAAGTCTGAGAGGAGACCACAACTACCTCTCACGTTGAGGACTACAAAAAATGGAAAATCCAGCATCTTTCAGGATGCCATTTCTCTACCAAGTAACCCCCCTGCTCTAAAGGTCATTCCAAAATAAGTAAGCCAGTGGACAACTGGAATGTGGTTAGCCTCATCAATACTAACCCACTGCTTCCCATGTAGACAGTGCACTTATGTTGCACCTGCGGCAGATCCAGACCCAGTCCTTGGGGAAAGCCATGGGCCCTCTGGTCTATCTCTGTCTTTCCTCCCACCTGCTACTCATCCAATATCTAGGACCATTTCTTTATTTTTTTGTTTGTTTCCAGTTTTTATTTAAATTCTAGTTAGTTAACATGTAGTATAATATTGGTTTCAGGAGTAGAATTTAGTGATTCATCACTTACACACAACACCCTGTGCTCATCACAAGTGCCCTCCTTAATCCCTATTACCCATCTAGCCCATCCACCATCCAACTCCCTCCATCAGCTTGTTCTCTATAATTAAGAGTCTCTTATGGTTTGCCTCCTTCTCTTTTTTTTCCTTCCCCTATGTTCATCTGCTTTGTTTCTTAAATTCCATATATAAGTGAAATTATATGGTATTTGTCTTTCTCTGACTAACTTATTTGGCTTAGTTAGCATAATATACTCTAGCTTCATCCACACATCATTGCAAATGGCAAAATTCATTCTTTTTTGTGGTTGAGTCATATTTTATTGTATATAGATATCACCTCTTCTTTATCCATTCATCAATCGTTATACTAGGACCACTTCTTTACTTTTTTTAAAGATTCTATTTATTTGAGAAAGAGAATGAGTGACAGAGACAGAGCATAAGCAGGGGTAGAGGGAAAGGGAGAGGGAGAAGCAGATTTCCTGCTGAGCAGGGAGCCCAACATGGGGCTTGATCCCAGGACCCTGAGATCATGACCTGAGCCAAAGGCAGATGCTTAACCGACTGAGCCACCCGGGTGCCCCCTAGGACAACTTCTTTAAAACTCAAAATGTGCTAAGCTGTTTCAGGAAAGTCTATACAACATGGATGGCAAAATTAACCTTGTAGATGGTAGACTCCATTATATCAGCTGGCTCAATCTTCACGGGGGAAAATAAATTTGAGAAAAGGAAAAGAAAAGAAAAGAAACCACATATTTGTTTCTTCTTCCCTATGCCTACTTTCATGCAGGTGAGAGACAGAGACATCCACTGACCAGGAGTGAGATCAGTGCAAGCTCCTGTCTGTACAGGTGGGGACAGAAGGATCTGAGAAGGCATCTAGGCAGCTAGAATGCCATCTCTCCTGCCTGAATGGAATTTCAGATTTATAGAGAAACAGAGAAGTTTGGAGAAGAGAAGTGTCAGATCTAAAAGAACTTTGGGAATCTACTGCCCAGCTCTAGCCACGTGGGAAGCACTATAGAACCTGCCTTAAAGAGATAGAGAACCCATGGTATACATTCCAATGAGTGGTCCAAGGAAGAAGACAAGCCTCAGACAAGAGTTCCCTTGAAGGTACAGAGGAGCATAAGACCACTTCATAAAATTCCCAAGGGTCTCAGAAGCGCTAACATGTTAGAAGAGAAACAAAAAGAATGTACCTGCCCCTCACTGCTGGGATGAGAAGTGACTTTTGAAGGATGCAATTTGGAAGGAAAGTGTGTGTAGCATGATGAACTGTGATGCGTGGAGCCTGGCCAGTGCTAAGGCAATACTTGAGGCAACACCAACGGAATGAGTCACCAAGCAAGAGGCAAGCTGAGACTAAAGCCTGCGTGACCAGCATGGGATCCCAACACCCCCTCTGCACCATGTTGGCATGTTGGCTGAGATGTCCAGCGGTGGAACCAGTACTATCAGAACCAGGGCCAATGGCCACCATACTACGGGAACTACGACTATGGGAGCTACTCTGGGAACACACAGGGAGGCATGAGCACACAGTAGCCAGTGTGCTCTGGAGGCCCCTGCTGGCTTCATCCACCAGCGCCCACCTCGGCCCCCTCATCTACCCACCCTGGGTCCTGTGGTGCTGGGGGACAGGTCATCCCAGGGCTGCCTCCTTTCAGCCCACTGCCTCCCCTCTGAGGGGCTTCTTCCCCAACACAGGGCTGGGCATTTTTCTCTGGATTCAAACAGGCAACAATGACCTTTTATTTTCTGTTTGTCCCCTTACCTTCTTCCTCCCCCTCTTCCTCTTCCTCCTCTTCCCTTCCTCATTTTTGACTAAAGACACATACCCCCCTTGGTCATACAGTGAGGCTACAGTGGCTGAGCAGGGGCCCTTCTGCCCACTTCTCCCAGCCCTGCTCCAGCCCCTCAGCTTCCAGACCCTTATGCAGTTGGTTGTACATTCTTCCAGGAGCTATTTTACTGTCTACTTTTCAGGATTAAAGAAAAAAAAATAAAAAACTTAAAAAAAACCCCCACAAGTCTAAAAAGTAAAATGTGGAGGGAGGAAGCAGTGACATATTTTTTGGTAATTATGCTTTTTTTTAATTTTTAGAATATCTGTTTTTACTGTGGCTGTTGATATTTCATCAGGATAACCACTTCTTTGCTGAGTTCAGGTGACTGAGGAAGAGCCACACCCTCAAAACAAAACAAAATACACACAAAACAAAACCACAGAATCATCTTTAACCTAACTTTTTATACGATGTCTCAGTTTCCCGTAACCTTGCACACAAGCTTCTGTGTTGAGTTGAATTGTAACTGCTTTTTGTATTTGGAGAGAGTGTGACTATTGAACTTGAAACCTTTTATTCCGGGCGGGCGTCTTGGTAGTTTCTGGTGGGATTAAGCGGGTGAGAGGGAAGAAGGGGAAGTTAGGGGGGGGCTCCTTCCCTTCAGAACATGAAATTTCTCCCACCACCTCCTCTCCAGAGGTCTCCCAGGTGCCAGACCTAAAGGTTTTTCCTACAATGATCCTCTGATTATTTTTACTCCCCCCTTGACCCATATGTTTTAACAGGATTTTAACAAACTGCACTTACTAAGAAATGTGTTTGCTTTGTTTTGTTTTCTTTCAATAAAGGACATGGCACCTCCTAAAAAAAAAAGAAAAAAAAGAAAAAAAAAAACCTCCCTCCCAGCTCAGCTTCCCTTTAAGAGATGATGCTGAGAACACCAGGGTGGTTACTGTGACTCTTCCCCATCCCCAGCAATGCACAAACCTTCATGTGGATTGGGGTCAGCTGAGGACCTCAACTCAGAGTCTGACTCCATCATCAGAGAAACCCTAAAAATAATATTGTTTCTGTAAATTACAATGCAAAGCCAGCAGGGTACACATAGGCTTAGGAATAAAAACATGAAGAGACATGCCAAAAATAAAATGGATTGCCCATAATCTAACTATAGTAAAACAATTTTGGCTGAAAAAGAAGTCAAGTGTCATGGTGTCCACACTGTTCTACTCTGAGCACACACTCCTTCACAGGGCAGATGGTCACCCACCCCCCTCTGCTGTCACATTTTACACTTTCCTGAAGTGAATCTAACCACCTGATCTCTTCCAGATGCAGCAGCTCTGCAGCGACCTAATCCTCTCCTTGTAAAACTTATCCCACTCAAAGCGTGACGTAAGATAATGAGGTGCCCCTTCTACCCCCACACAACTCACCTGCACGGATAAGCATCCATTTACTGATGGGAGAATCCACCTAAAACGTTCAAGACCTGACCCCCATCTCAGAAAGAATGAGCTCATGGTGGTCATGAAACTCAGCCTAGAAGCTTCATTTCCACCCCACACCAGCTAGTTTCTCTATTCCCTGAACCATATGCTCATTTCTTAGCTGAAATACCCTGTAAGTGGTTGTCAAGAACTAAGATTTGTTAAATTTGTGTATTTTTGCTTTTCTCCTAGCTCAAAATTAGAAACATATGTTCATCACCTCTGCCTATAAATAGTTCAGCATGAACTATTTTCCTCATTTTATTCAGAGTAAATCAGTCAAACAGTTATCACTTCAAAGTTGACCTGCCAAAAAATGCGACATGCACAACTTATTTTATTAATTGTGTTTCTTTGCAAACTAGCAAATGAACTCAATTAAGTGATATATGGCCATGCGTCTGAGTGCCTTAATTAGCGCTGCCTTCAGGTAGGAGATGCTAATGGTGTCATTAAGCTGTGGAAGCCACATGAAGAGACTTCACGACCCAGAGTTCATGTTTGAAGTAGAGACTGATAATGGGATCTGGGACTTTTCATCTCTAGACTTCTCTCTTTAATGGGGCCACGGCTGTAGCCAAGAATAATTGTCATCTGAAGACACCTCCCACAGTGCTCCTAGGAGGGGTGAAGGAACTGACGTAAAAATCACTCCTGGGTCAGCACAGTGGGCATTGAGCAGTGGGCATCAAGTGTAGCATGGAAACAGGTGCTTCTCTGCAGGGGCAGGGATCATGAGCAGTGAAGGTTATCAGAAACTCACGTCATTTAGGGGCATTTAGGAAGGCAGATGGCCACATCCTGGCCCCAAAACAATGCTAGGCATAGAATTGTCTTTACAAAAGGTAGGGGTCAGCTGTCAAGAGAGTTAGATAGCAGTTATCACTGTCCAGGAGTTGAGAAGAAAATAAAGAAAATAGGCCAAATTTATCCATCATAAATCAAGATCTATCGTACTCTGTGTGTGTGTGTGCCACATGAGGTCACAAGAAGATAGCCATCTGTGAACCAGGAAGAGATACCAGACCTGCCAGAATCTTTGCAATGGACCTGGGACTCACAACTATGAGAAATTGTTGTTTATTGTTTAAGTCGCCCAGGCCATGATATTTTGTTAGAGCAGCCTGAACTGACACTGTATGTGAACCTACAATCAGTCTCAGTAGTTGAAGGAAAGGAGAGATGTCTTTTTTCTGATTTAGGTTCAGTACACTCCCCTTGCCCCAACACATCCTCACCCACAGGAGTCCCCAGGTGATGAGGGAAACAGAGGCAAGAAAAACGTAGCTTACATTCTATCTCCTTACAGCTTATAGCCCACTGATAGATCCCTGGAACATGTACTGCCTGACCTTCCTCAAGGAACTCATGGCTGCCTTAACGCCTTCATATTTGTGCTTTATTAAAGACTACAAGTCACCTTATCTTAACAGCAGCTAGCCCCTCAAGGTCTTGGAAGCCTTGCTTCCAAATTCCTTAGAGACTTCCACTTTGCCTAAGCCCCACAAGCTAAAAAGTCTAGAATCAGCCACTCCTCACAATCCCAGGGCAGCTCTTCCTGCCCACAACTCCTGTCCCCATCCTATAATAATAAAGGCATCTTTTGGTACCAAAAACGTCTCAAGAATGCTTTCTTAGCTGTTCATTCTCAAATCAAAAACTTACAAATTTTATCACCAGGAATATTTGTGAATCCCTAGACTTATGCACAGGTTAAGATCCAATCCCCATTCTTTAGGAGCAATGATTGCAAAGCATTGCACCAGAGCACCAATTGCAGCACCATGAGATGTCAGTTCATGACTATGTGATATGATCTAATTAAAATGAGTATTATCGGGGGCACCTGGGTGGCTCAGTGGTTGAGCATCTGCCTTTGGCTCAGGTCATGATCCCGGGGTCCTGGGATCGAGTCCAGCACCGGGCTTCCCATAGGGAGCTTGCTTCTCCCTCTGCCTGTGTCTTTGCCTCTCTTCCTGTGTCTCTCATGGATAAATAAATAACACCTTTTAAAAAATGAGTATTACCCTAGTGTGAAAACTTCTTGAAGATAAGGTCATTTTGACTAAAAACCCTGCAAAGTGAGACTAATCATTTCTACCTTACAGTTGAGAAAACAATGCTAGAAAAGTCAAAGGGCTGCCCCAAGAGGTACTATGGGAAAAACAGGTCTGGGATTGCCTGGGCCTCTCATCTCTTGCTTCCCTGCTCCTTCCACCAGCAGAGTGGCCCATCACACAGCCATGTGTTACTTTGTATGCTGTGCACATACTCTCAATTGAGAGGTCTGCATGCAAGAAGGTGCGGCAGTGAAACTGTCCAGGTCAGGAACTGAGTTGGAAAAAGACCCAGAGCTTCTGCCATTAAGACACCACGATCAAGTATCTTATCTCTTCATTTCAAATATGCCTCGTGTTGTACTCTATTCAGAAGGCTGTTTCTTAGAAATATCTTCAAACCCACTGACAGATCTCTCTGCAGTGCTCATCTGCCGTTTAAATTATTTTTTCTCCTCCTTGGAATTAGTAAAGTGCTACTCATATGTCTCCTGATCACTGGAGGTACTGGAAATATAGGCACAACTTTAAGTCTGACAGCATCTCCATGGTCCTAACCGAAAGAGTCCCAAATATACTAATTAAAAAATAAGCATAATTGAGGGGTGCCTGGGTGGCTCAGTTGGTTAAGGATCCAACTCTTGATTTCAGCTCAGGTCATGATCTCAGGGTCATGAGATTGAGCCATGTATCTGGCTCCGTCCTGGGGATGGAGACTGCTTTAGATTCTCTCCCTTTCCCACTCCCAGCTCTCTCTCTCTCTCTCTTTCTATCTCAAAGAAATAAATAGATCTTTAAAAAAATTTTTTAAATAAAAAAATAAGCATAGCTGAAAATCACATATAAGGCATCTTGGCAAAATATGGGGAAGAGAGTGACATTATCATTGCTGGAAGGAGAGTCTACTTAGAAGTATTTGCCTTCTATTTTATTTCATATGTTAGGCCTTGATTATCAATGTTTATCGCATGGTTAAATAAAAGAATGAAGGGATTAAAATAAGTAAATGATGATGTTCTTCTTTTTGGCTTCAAGTTTATAGAAAGTCTTCACTAAAGTAACTATATTTGTTATGTACAGGCATAAAGCAAAATTTCCAATGGGAAGCTTAGCAATTAAATACACATGCATGTGAGGATAAGCATCTTGAGTCCATTTCCACTCTTTTCAGGTTGACCTGGGGTAAATTAATTAAGCTAGAGTCCTGCTGGGCAAAGTCCTTCCTTCATTACTCTGTTTTTGCCCTCTCCTCTTTCTATTGTCACAGAAAGACCTCAAGGCCTAAAATAGATACTAATTATTTTCCACCTTTACCCCCACTGTTCAAAGCAGTGTGTGATGTTTTGACTGTGACATTAACACAGAGCTCATTAAAGCCACACAAAATGAATGAACTCGCAAGAGCAAAGATTTTGTGCTCAGGGTTAAAACTGAATAAATAACCCTATCTCCACAAAATAAGAACTCCAGGCCAATATCAGTGTTAGTACTAATACTGGTAAAATTGAATGCTAAAGTAGAATAACAGTATTATATCACAAATAATCAACATGAGCAAATATGCATTTCTAATAGTAAATGAGCACATGCCTCTGTTATATCATGAAAAAAATATAAAAAGGCATCTTTTAAAATATTGCTGCTTATAGTAGGAAGAACGGTACTAGAAAAGAAAGCCACAGGTCAGTCTCTTTCTTGAAAGTGATTACAAAAATTCTAAACAAAATATTAACACATTTGTTAAAACGAATAAAAAGTAAAATGTACATGACCAGTTATGATTTATCTTGGAACATCGTTTTGTTTATCAATTAAATAGTCTACGCAGACACAAGCACACATATATCCATGCAAGCACTTGCACAGACACATGCACACTCATGACACATACACCCAACATCATTCTCCTGTAGTGAATTAGTCTCCTTATGGTCAATTAGTAGTTTTTAAACCAAGGTTAATACAAGTAAGAAAAAACTGTGTGAGTTATCATGGGACTATCTCCACTACCTGTTAATAACTAAAAAATACAAATTATAAAACATACACTGTGTCTTGTGTTTAGAAAAATATATACAAAGCAAAATTATTATATATATAACCATGTGTATATATAAATGTTTACATGTATACACTTGTGGGTACATATATAAATTTGTGTATATGCATATATATATATATGTAGTTTCCAAACAAAAAACTAGAAAAGTTCAAAAACAGAAACCACACTTTAGCGGAGTTACCTTTGAGGAGTCTAGCCCTGGAGAGGAACTGGTTCATGGATCAGCAACAGTGCTTTGCCAGGTGGGTGCAGGGTAGAGCAACCATTCGCCAGAAGAGAATATCAGGGTGCCCCCCACACACCTGCCATCCACTCCATCCACTACTGGTTTTACTAAGTAAAAAGATGCACAAGAAAAGTTTTGTGACTATGTTCCTTTTCCCCATGTGAGTATGTCATAAGATTTGATGCTGAGGAGTAATGATGCGTCAGGAGTGAACCACATTGATCATGACAATAAATACTTACAAGTTGTCCTTTGAAGACTGGAATGATCCATCACCAGTGAAAGGACAGTGACTGTGCCCTACATTGTCCACAAAATAAGATGGTGCCATTCTTCTATTTTTCAATCTTGAAAATCTTGTGGGAGAAAACTTTTACCCTAACATGATTTTTACACATCCTCATGGTTTCCTATTCTCTGAATTCCCAATCTCTAACCTTGGTTCACTGGTCTATTGGATTTTTATGTTTTTATGAATATTTACAGATTTTTAAATATTCAAATAAATATTATAAATATTATTCCTCTATTGTCATCCCGGCAGCAAATACGCCTTAAGTGTTTAACATATATTTTAATTTTACAGTGACTTTGTCACATGCAAGCATATTTTTATGATATAATTATTGTGGGACCCAAGAAATTTAACAAAAATCCCCTACCCCTGGACAAGCAGAGCAGGACTAACTCCATTTTATGCTACACCCGCCACCTCCTGTACCACCCCCACATGACCTGCTTATTGCTTAAGGCGCTGCCCCACCGTAGTCAAGCCCCTGGGGACACTCTAATCGGAAATAGGCTCATAACAATGTAACCCTGCCTTGTGCCCGCCACAACTGCGCGCCGATTCTGACCAAAGTAATAGGCCAGCTCAAGGGGATCCTATAGGGTAAGGTGTAATTCAATCGGCCACCTGTGTGTGGACCGACATGACTGTGCAACTTTCTGCATATCCCACTGGCCACTGGCCCCTATAAAGCTGCTGTGCCTCTTAGTCTCGGGGTCCAAGTCCCTGCTCCGCTGTGTCAGGTGCACTTGGACCCAAGTTCCAGCTTGTAATAAACCCTCGTGTGTTTGCATCAGTGTCGGCTCCCTGGTGGTTTCTAGGATTCGCAATCTTGGGCACAACATTTATCATTATTTCTGCTATGGTTTTTGCCATAAAAGGAAAAACTCTCATTTTGTGATTTGGTGGCAGTTATTTCAGATCCCAATGTTAAAAATTATGTTTTTTTAAATTTCCCTATAATGCATTTACAACTTTCTTTTGGGTTTATCATTTAGATGTTTCTGAAAATATTTATTTATTTATTTAGATTTTATTTATTTATTCATGAGAGACACAGAGAGAGAGAGAGAGGCAGAGACACGGCAGAGGGAGAAGCAGGCTCCATGCAGGGAGCCTGATGAGGGATCACACCTTGGGCTGAAGACAGGTGCTAAACTGCTGAGCCATTCAGGGATCCCCCTGAAATTTATTTTTGTGCTTCCTTATGTTCATCACTGATTTGAAATACCACCTTTCTGATAAATTGTGCCTCATACATACGATCTCTTAATAATATCTAGTGTGTCTCAATGACTCAATATTTTCATATCAATATGATAATGTTCTAATTATTCTGAATTTATAACGTGCCTTCTTACTTGGTAAGGCAAGGTCCCTTATTGTTTTACATGTCTTTGATTATTCTTGGGGCTTTTTCTCCAGATGAATTTATAATTAGATTATTAAGATAAATAAAAGTGCTCTGGGGAAAATTTTTATTAAATTTGCTGAGTTTATGTTATATTTAGCACAAGATTGCCCTCCCTCACTCATGAGTCTGCCCAAATAGGAAGCCTACACCCCTCGCCATGTGTTCAGGGCACAGACAGGTTTTGTATGGTTATATATATATATATAAAATGAAAAAAGCTCTCAACATTCCCTGCTGGGATTCCTTTGAGATACTTTGTAAGCTTTTTTTGGTAATTGTTATTTGCAGAATTGTTTTCTTCTTCTAAACGGCTCTTCCTTTAATATGACAATGCTTTCTCTACTTAATGCGACCTACCCAAATTGAATCTTGGTGGTTGGATGATCAAGCTCATGACTGCAGGTCTCAGGGACTTGATTATACTGGGACCTACGGACAAGTGTACAGAAACCATCTTTCATTGTCCTCCTGAAATACAGAAGGTTGAGCTCACACCAATCTGGCTTCAACCAAAGCTGGATTGATGGGGTACAATTTGGGCACTAAACGTACTTTACCTCTTCCAAGAGTGACTTCAAAAACGCTAATATCTGGCCACACATATGCATCTGCTTAAAGAATATCACTTAGTTTTGTTATCACTTAGTGTAATAACATTACACTATATACTATATGTAGTCTTCCTATTACTTGCTTTTTTCTTTCCTCCATCTTGTTATAAAATTTAATTCACATGATTGCTTGTAGCTGAATTAAAATCCTTTTCAGAACTGTTCAGTATTCCATGCTGTGAATCCATGATCCCATTGCCTTCTGGATTGTTTGCTCTTATGAATGACCTCTTGAATATTCTTAATCCTGGCAGGATGAGCTGCAGTTTATATATGGGTGTAATCACTGGGCCACAGAGTATGCAAAATTTCAACCTTACAAAAAATGGTCAAAATGTACCTAAAATACATTTTAAACATCTTTGTGCCAAATTATATTCAAAATAGTTATCAAATAGAGATTGCATTAAAGCAAATTATCCCCAGCATTAGAGGATTTTAGACTTCCTTATTTATTTAACAAAATTGTTTTTAAAATACTGAATACTTAAGGCCAACATTTTAAACAGTCAGCCCAGGTTTCAAAATACTCTTTTTTTTCTTGTTTGGATTCTTATGTAGAAATTTTTTCTTTGAATTTCATTACTATTTAATCTCAGATTTAAACACAGTAACAGAGATCTTGAATTTGCCCTGTTAATCACATTCACCTTTTGAAAATATTAACAGGAATTCCACAAAATGTTATATTTGATAGAAAATTGTGTACTCGGTTTCTTCAAAAAGAAATTCATATTTGTGCATGTGTGCTCACATGTTGCCTCAAAAGAGCTTGTGGAGTTTGGTATAAAACAGCAAAATTTAGAACATATGACCATATTATTACAAATATCACTGAAGGATGTTGAAATAAATGTCATGCTTTAATAAGGCTGTGGCTTGCATGGCAATGTCCATCACTTTTTAAAAGACAGCTTGAATACATTTTGATTTGCACGACTTTAATGTGAATATCATTCCTATCATGTTCTGCAGAAAACATTCTTAATTTTTGCCAAAATGTATATTAAAATAATGAAACACATAAGAGTTTATTCTGGCATTGTATTTGTGTGAAGCATTTTTGTAAAAGCAATACATGCTGCTTAAGTTTGCCTGCATGAGACAATTACATTAAAACAAGCAAAAGGAATATATAGATGAATTGTGATATTTCTACATCGTGTAATCCTTTGATCCTGGTCGTGCACAGACAGCCTAGTATTCTTCTCTGAAGGGTCATCGCAATGACATCAGCCTGTTTGCCTAATATCTTTGTTTTGTTTTGTTTTGTTTAAAGATTTTATTTATTTATTCATGAAAGAGAGACAGAGACAGAGACACAGGCAGAGGGAGAAGCAGGCTCCTCACAGGGAGCCTGATGAAGGACTGGATCTGGATCCCAGGATCATGCCCTGGGCCAAAGGCAGATGTTCAATCACTGAGCCACCCAGGCATCCCACGCCTAATATCTGTTATAATAGCAACAACAAAAAGTTTATTTATTTATTTTTAAAAGATTTTATTTATTCATGAGAGACACAGAGTTGAGAGGCAGAGACAAGGCAGAAGGAGAGACAGTCTCCCTAAAGGGATCCCAGACTGGGATCATGACCTGAGCCAAAGACAGATGCTCAGCGGCGGAGCCACTCAGTCGTCCCAAAAACAAAACGTTAAAATGAATTTTTCCATTGTGTATGTTCCTTCATTTGTGTTGTGTCAGTTTAGTGTGAGAACTAGTAGTGCATTTTTGTTTTTAATTTCTGGTGACACAGGACAACTTACCAGTATCTTCACCATGTCTACTTGGTTTCTGCCTCTTCGGCTGGTTCTTTCCACTTGAGAATCCCTCAACTTCTCAATTCCATTTCCTATCTCCTCCCACTCTATCATCTGATCCCACCTATGATCTGAAGACTCCATATTTCCATTTTCTGTGTTCATCATTTCAGTGATCAAGAAAACCCAATTTACCTATAGACGGTGGGAGAGGAATGGGAATAATAGTTCTTCTACCACCATGGTCTGAGTTAAATCCTTAACCCCTGTCTATGGCATGGTTTCACACATAGGATTATGGTCATTCTTGTTTCATTAGATCTTGAATATCTGCATCTTTAGTTCCCATAAATGTTTGTTTTCATGCATTAACAAAGACAAAATTTCCTTAAAGATTTTATTTATTTATTTATTCATGAGAGACACACAGAGAGAAGCAGAGACAAAGGCAGAGGGAGAAGCAGGCTCACTGAGGGGAGCCCAAAGCAGGACTCGATCCCAGGACCCCAGGATCATGCCCTGAGCCAAAGGCAGATGCTCAACTGCTGAGCCACCCAGGCACCCCTGCAACAAAGACATTTTTTAAAATGAGAACAGCATATCAGCATATCATTACATTGCTTCTGCGAGGTAATGACGGGGTTGTGGGTGAGGGGGCTGCAGTGGGTAGGAGAGGTTCCCACCTACATTCACAGTGAATTTACTGTTTGCAACTTCCTTAGCAAAGAATACAGAATGTTGTCACAAGTGAGGTGGCACGTGGAGGAGGATCAGACCCCACATTTCAGGGCAGCTTTTCTTGGCCACGGAGGTCCTGATGGGGGTGGACTCAATGACATGGTGGGAGCAGGGAGAGTTTGATGACATCTGGGAAGTCCCCTTGTTGCTTTAGCATAGGTGCCTTTATTCAGGGCTTCCATCCCCACTGGAGAACTTACACAAAACACCCATGCACTTCATTTAAGAGGTTTGCAAACACTGGGGTCTCCTGGAGTTACAAAATAATATCCTCATTTAGTGGAGAAAGCAGAGTCAGTATCCAGGTGAAAATCTTATGGTATCTTCCCAATTTATTCCTTAATTTAAAATAGAAGCAAATTATTTCAACTTTAAATTTTTTTAATTTAAATTCAGTTTAATAAATTATAGTATATTATTAGTTTCAGAGGTAGAATTTAATGACTCATCAGTTACATACAATCCCATCACGTGCCCTCCTTCATGCCCATCACCCAGTTACCCCACCCTCATCCACCTCCCCTCCAGCAACCCTCAGTTTGTTTCCTCCCACTCTGTTTCATCTTATTTTATTTTTTCTTCCATTCTCCTATGTTCATCTGTTTTGTTTTTTAAATTCCACATATGAGTAAAATCATATGCTGTCTTTCAACTATTTTTGTATGCCTTTACCAGCCAAAAGTTTAACTAGTTTTGAAAGAGAGTTGAAAGATTATCAACAGTCTTAAGGATATATTCATTCTAAGGACAGAATGGGAGTCAAGAGGATGGATTTCTAAATAAAGAAAATGTGTCCTTGCCTTAACAAACGTATCAGTGACAAATCTGTAGATGTCTATCAAAAAAAAAAAAAAAAAAAAAAAAAACCAAACCAGATTATTTCCAAATTTGGGAAAATGTAAACAACAACCAAAAAAAAAAAAAAATGTGGATAAAACCTGAAGTTAGAGCTCTGCTGTTCTGATAAGAAAAAAATCATATCACTGAGAATTGAACGAATTCCCTAAAAAATAAAAAATAAGTAATAAAGGAACTGAGTGGCAAGGTGAATCAGTGGAATGATTGTGGCACTCCCAAAAAGATAGGTCTGTGCCCTGATATCCAACCTGGCCTCTGTGAATACAAACTTATTGCTTAAAAGGGCCTTTGGAGATATAATTAAGATAAGGGTTTTGAGATGAGATCATCCTGGATTATCCAGACAGGCCCTAAATCCAATCCTCAATGTCCTTGTAACACAGAGAACACAGAGGAGAAAGCCCTGTGGAGACTGGGACAGACTTGGAGCGAGGCTGCCAGCAGCCACAGGAGTGCCTGGAGCCCCCAGATGCTCCAAGACAAGAGGCAGGCATCCCCTCTAGAGCCTCGGCAGGGAGTGCAGCCCTGCCAACAGCTTGGTTTTGGACTTCTGGGCTCCAGAACAGGGGAGAATAAATATCTGTGTCTTAAGCCACCTTGTTTGTGGTTATTTATTGCACAGCAACCACAAGAAACTAATACACAGAGGTTAATAAGTAGCTTTGTTTTTTAGCCTTAAGTATATCCTTAGCATGGTTCCAAGTGATTTTTCTTTTCATAGCACTTAGAGAGATGTGCTTTGATTACCTCCGTATAATGATGGAGGAAAGAGAGGTACAGGGAGAGTATTAGTCAAGGTTCTCCAGCCATATATATATATATGAGAGAGGAAGGAGGAGGAGGAGAAGAGGGAGGAGGAGAAGGAGAAGAAGGGAGGAGGAGAGATTTTAAAGAATTGCTCCCAGGATTGTGGAGGCTAACAAGTGTGAAATCTGTGGGGCAGGCTGGCAGGATTCAGGGCAGCAGGGAAGAAACTCAGGTAGGGTCTCTATGTTGCAATCTTGAGGTAGAATCACCTCCTCCTCAGGAAACCTCACCCTTTGCTATAAAGGACTTCAACTGATTGGATGTGGCCCACCCACATTAGGGAGGGTCATTTTCACTATTCAGTCTAGAGATTTAAATGTTGATCACATCCAAAAAAGACCCTCACAACAATATCTAGACTGATGTCTGACCAAGCTTTTCGGCATCACAGCCTAGTCACGATGAGGCATAAAATTAACCGTCAGCCACAGAGACATGAAGGAACTTTCCCCAGGTTGCATAGCCAGGAAGTCCAGAGCCATAATTTGAGGCCAATCGGTCCCACGTGGAGCCCATCCATTGAGCCACGGAGCTGAACTAGTCTGCTGTTGCAAGTTATGGATGAGTGGATTGCCCTGTTTTCTGTTTTAGGAAATCAAATTTCAAATACCAAAGAGAAAATTTAAAAAGACCCACTCACAAACATGAAAAGTGAGCTAATCACGGACGTGCACGAGGTTAGAAGAAACCCAAACAACTTGAAAGCAGTGAGTGACAGCTCCCAGACTCTAATGAGCAATAGGTATTCAGAGTGTCCATTTTCTTCAATTAGTGATACAGTGGCAGAAGCAGCGCCGTGTCACAGAAGAGTGACAGATGTGGCCACAGCAGGCGGCTGGGATACCAATAAGGCTGTGGATAACGTTTACTGCCTCCCTTCCTCCGATTCATAGGAGATTTAATTACTGAGGCCTTTGCTCCTTCATTTTACATTTCATGAATTAGACATTGCATTTCAGCAACCATCCTCAAGTCTCCTACGATTCTCTGGCTAGAAAACCAGCTACGAAAATATCTGTGTTTATCATAAAAATAAATCTAGAGAACACTTGAGTCACCTAACGGCTTATGTATGGTAAACATTTAGGTATCTTTTAACAGCATCATATGTTTCAAATAAAGGTGGTGTAATTATGTTCTAAATCTTTCTGGAGAGCTGTGCACCCGCATAATGAGGCCTGGAGAGACGTGAGGTAGCAGGTCTCTTAGTAACCAAACCTCCACCTAATAACTGAAGATGAGAAGCCACTGCAGGTTCTGCTGGTTAATTAATATGGTAGAAAATGGAAGTATTGTTCTCAAGCAGAAAAAAAAGTGGAAAGAATTTTTCTCTCCCACAATGAGCAACACACACACAGCAGATTCAGAGCTAATCATCTTGGATCTAAATTGTGTCTTCCTCTCACTGCGTAAAGGACTTTGTCATTTTTAGATGGACAACCAGGAATCAGTTATTTCAGCTGAAATCAGTGAAAAGGGAGATAAGAAGGTGAGAGAGATCTTTTCTGTTACTTTGATTAGTTTGGAGTTTAATGACTGATTTTGTAAGAGCTTCATAGGTTCTGGGCCCAGGAAAGGCCCGGGAGGTGTGCACAAGGCCCCTGCTGCCTGGCCAAGCAGTCTGGTCCTTCCCAGCCCAGGACCGGGGCTGGGGGTCAGAGGGCCTCCTCCTTCTTGGCACACCTGCCCCAGAGTCCCCCGGCACCCCTGAGAGCACTAGCCCATCAGTGGGAGCAAAGCTTTAGTGGAGGCGCTGTGGGGAGGAGTCAGGGGTCCTGGCCGGCCCCCGACACAGGCTGGTGAGGGGAAGGGTCAGAGGTCCTGAGACACGGGGAGAAGGGGGACAGGGGCCAGTAGATCCAAGGAGGGAGCCGGGCCCAGGGGAAGCAACAGGTCCCAGCACGCGGCCCCTCGCCCTCCCGAGCCTCAGGTGAAGCCCGGGCCTCGCGGGCCTCAGGGCCCTGACGCGTCCCTTCGCCCTGCAAAGTGGGCAGCTCCGGGGAGGGTGTCCGCGGTCCAGGAGGCTCCCTCCCGGCTGGGGCTCCAGGTCCTGGGCCCCGCAGGGCTGCGCACCAGCGGGTCACCCGCGGGGACCATCAGGCGCAGGGGCAGCAGCGGTTCAGGGGGCGTCGGGAGCTGGACCCCGTGGTGCACCTGCCCATTTGGGACCCCGTGGTACACCTGTCTGTTCGGGACCCCGCAGTGCACCTGCACGTTCAGGACCCCGCGGTGCACCTGCCCGTTCGGGACCCCGTGGTGCACCTGCACATTTGGGACCCCGTGGTGCACATGCCCGTTTGGGAGGCAGCATACCAGGGTCCCCGGCTGTCCCGAGAGGGACTCCTGCGGCCAGGCCGCCCTCTTGGAAGGTGCAAACCCAATCCTGATTGGGTGATGGAAGGGGTCCCGGCTCAGGCAGTGCCCGCCGGGTGGCACAGGTGGTCTGCAGGAGAAGGAGCGCGACCTGCTCTCGGTGGCCCAAGGCCACCTCTGCCCCGTCTGTGTCCTCCACGCTCAGCTGTCTCCTACAACTGCCGGCCTCCCTCCCCTTGTCTTCTCCCAGCAAGAAGAAATCATGAAGGAGGACGCGGGAGAGCTTTCCAAGGTCACAGGCAGCTTGGAGGGTCCCCATCTCAACCCCTGAGAGGCTTCAGGGAAAAATCTCCCTCCGCACGGATACCTCTCTCAGTCTCAGTCTCTGTCTCTGTCTCTGTCTCTGTCTCTGCCTCTGCCTCTCATGCACACAGACATCCACACACACTTCAGTACTCTAGGACATTGTTTAGAGACTACAACAGAGTTTAGTTTGTGTTCATTTGAGAGTTTTAAAAATACAACTTGTAAGGATGAGCTTTATTCTATTTATTTATTTATTTATTTATTTATTTATTTATTTATTTATGAGAGAGAGAGAGTATGAGTGGAGGGAAAGGGGCAGAGAGAGAAGAGAGAGATTCTTAAGCAGGCTCCATGCTGAGCTCAGAGCCTGACGGGAAATCATGACCCAAGCCAAAATGAAGAGTTGGATGCTTAAGTGACTGAGCCACCCAGATGTCCCTGAAAATTGGACACTTTAAGTAATATACTGCGGCAACTCTGAGGATCAGATCCTTCCCCTTCCCAGGGGTTTGTTGATGGTTTTGGTATTACTTTTTGGTTATTTACTGACTTTCTTAAATTTATAGGGAAGTCCATATTCTTTATTGTGTGTATTGTGTGTAACAGCTGAAGTCGGCTTAGTAAGCTTGGTGGTCACCTAATTATCCAGCAGAAATTTCCTTACTGTGCCTTTCAACCAGAGAGTCTCCCAACCTTTGCTGAAAAGCTCTGTATACAAGTTGGGGCATGCAGCTTTAACTGCTCCAGCAGGCAGCTTATAGCTGTCTTCCCCTTTAATTCCTTGAGCAGAACCCCAAGGCCAGCCACAGGTAGGAGCCCTGGTCTTCTTGGGTCTTTCATATGCATGCAGACAGCTGTTCCCCATGTATGTGGACTTCTAGTTCCTCAGAAATATGTGAGACCTTTTCGAAGTCTCCATGGGCATCTCATTCCACAATTTTTCCCTTTTAAATTTTTAAATTTTTAGCCAGTTTCTTGTTTGGTCCAACTGGATCATCTCAGGGAGCTGCAATGTTTAAAATTATTGCTGATTGTTGTCGAAGAAAAAAAAATAAAATCCTGGGGGAAAAAGCTGTTCATACTAATGGACCACTCTGAGTAGGTCTATGAGATGGGGGATCCAAGGAAATTATAAGTCATATAATAACCAGTTCTATGGGATAGGGCTTGGGGGAACTCTTAACCTAGTTTGCCCCTTCCAGTGGCTCCCAAAATGCTGTTTATCACGGCTACCGTGCTTCCCACTTTGTTGGTTTTCAAGGCTATCTTGAAGTTTCATGCAGCTAAGAAGAGGGTGGTAGGGATGCAGCAAGCATTACAAATATCATTGTTGTGGGATGCCCGGGTGGCTCAATGGTTTGGTGCCTGCCTTCAACCCAGGGCATGATCCTGGAGTCCTGGGATCGAGACCCACGTCGGGCTTCCTGCATGAAGCCTGTTTCTCCCTCTGCCTGTGTCTCTGCCTTTCTCTCTATGAATAAATAATAAATAAATAAAACCTTTTAAAAAAATATCATTGTTGTGACCAATATTTAGCTATTTTTCCAGAATAAATGCTCCTTGAATTTTTAAAAGGTTTGCTTAGTGTCCAGAGTTTTGAGAATGTTGGTTTTGGCAATCGTTGTTTGTCCTCTTGTTGTTACATGGAGGAGCAGATTTTGGAGAGGCATTGATTGTCATTACAGAAGTGGAACTTACAACTGATTTTTAAAATGTGGGATGCATTAAATTGTTTGAATACCACCTTCCTAATGGATCTCCAGCCACAGATGAAGCGTAAAGAAGAATCATTTCTGTATAGTGTATAAAATGTTTACCTTCTGAACATCAGATGGTGAAAAATCTACGGCCTGCATTAGCAGAGGTGCTATCACCTCTGGAAAACCTTGAAAATTTGCAAAAACTTACAGCTCAATATTCTTCTTCAGTTCTCGCTGTCAAAATAAAACTTTCTATAATCACTTCTCCAATGCCTATTTTCTTTTCTCCTTATCTGTGAAAAGAATTTTGTCAAAAATATTGTAAGGTGACTGAATTCTGAGGAAAGGAAGCTGACTTGTAATATTTTTATAAAACTTACAGAAAGTAGAAGGAGCCTTTATATCTACAAAGACACAGGTCCATTCTCATGGGGAAATTTTTAAATTACACAAGCCATTATTCTTTTTAAGTTCAGCAGTTAGATACTGAATAGATAGGCTTTTTGTATTATAAAGTATAGGCCTTGTTTATAAAGCTTTATATATTTAGTTTTTGATCGAAATGATAGGTATTTATTTTACTTTTCTTGCATATAATGCATGACAATGCTTTGTGAGTAAGCTCTTTCTGAAATAAATTATTATAGGGCTGTCAGATCAACACTAAAGCCAACTTAGGAAAAATTCAGCTAATTTCAGATTTGAATCTAAAGTTAAAACTTGGTTTTATCTCACTGCATTTATTGATTAGCTCAAAGAATGTCAGTCAGTGTATGTGGGTGGGGTGAAGAGAGGGGGTGTATTTTCCCTCCCATCTAGATAAGTGCACATGATTTCAGTTTTCCTACCAAAATTTGTGAGAAAGGGTTGCAATCTTTTCTAGGGCGAAGTGTAGCTCCTTGTCTTCCTGGGAACTTGGCATATTTTATCTTTTTCTGGGAAGTTCAAAAGACTTGCCTCCAAAACTCTGAAACACAAAGCCATGAAACACATTGATGTTTGTTATTTTAGCTTATTCAGCAGTGTGGGCTAAAACATCTGGCTTCTTCTTATGTATATGTCTGTCATAGTGGCTGTGAACGAGTTCTCCATAAAGCAGGACCTCAGGTGGGCAACCTTCTCAGCCCTGACCCTTGCCCCCTGGAAGCAAGCGGCAGTGAGATGTTTTGTTGTTGGTGCTTGTTTGTTTCTTCCTGCTTCTTTCTAGAGAACAGATGAATGGGTGGCAGTGGCGGGCAGGGGAGGGGGGATGCCCAGATGAGAGTGAAGGCCAGTGGGTATGAGGAAGGAGGGGGCTTTGGCCACTGGGAGAAAACTTTTGAAAGTAAATCTGATTCCACACAGCCCAGCTTTCACTGGCTGGGCAGCCGCACATGCTGATGCATCTGGACTTGAAATTTGTCTGTACTTTTAATGGGTCTTCAATGCAAAGAATTGACAGGCAGGATATACCATTTTCAATTTCACACAGGAAGTCCTAGAAGCCACTGTGCCTGCAGTGGCAGAGGAGCTTTGATGAGAAGGTGACCTGTCCCTAATGCAATACCTGTATTTGGTCGGTAAACGACAGGGTGGGCACATTTCCCAGCAGAGAAGCGATGCTGGCAACATCTCTCATGCTGAAAACTTGTCAGGTCACATCATATCAACTGTTGTTTGCTGTGCTGCTTGTTGTGTAAGATATCCTAAATTGCTATGTTTTGACACTTAATATGTAAAGAAGTGCCAGTGTTGTGTCTTTGTTATTCCCACTGAAAGGAGGTTCTAATACACACAGAGCTTAGTGCATTTTTGCTGGAGTCATCTTAACTTGGAACCACTGTGTACTCTGCATGATTTATGAGAGGTGATCACTTAGCTCTGCATATGAAAATGATAGAACCCTCTTTGACAAGAGAGGTGAGATAGATCTCAGAGAGGTTAGTAGTTGGTAAAGTAGGAGAGAATATTCCAGAAGGAAGCCTTATATTGGCTGGATAGGGATGTGGAGATCTGATAATATAGATGGTTTGAAAAAGATAAAGAACATCGGGCTCAGTATCATTTACATTACCTCTTGCCCAAAGTAAGGAGTCTCTTGCCTTTTTCCTGAGTCAAGGTTTCATAAAAAACACTTTCCAATAAGAAGAATGAAAGTGCAAACAAAAACACATTCTCTCCTTTGCCTGAGGCATCTTTCTCTGGCTCCTGAGCCTCATTCCCCTGCTTCCTGCCCCTGAGACCACACCCCTGGCTGCCCATCTGGCCCCAACCAGCCCGTATCTCTCTGCTAAGTCACAGCTGTCTCTGATCTGGCCTGCTGCACCATGACAAGGATGACAAATCTATTTCTTCGGGAAGAACAAACTTTACTAAGACCAAAGGGCAGCTCTGTGAATAGGTCTCGCAGGGAAAGTGTAGGTTATAAAGAAGTGGGGAGTATTGATGCTAAGGGGAACAGTACACATGTTTTCCAGTCTTTGGAAGAGCAGCAATTCAGCTCTACAAGAAAAAAGACTTCAGAAAGACCATTTAAACACAAGGGGAATCATTGATGTTTAATAGATGCTCTTTTAAAGTCTGGGATGAAATAGAAGAAAGAACTCTCTAGAAGGGAAGAAGATGCAGTGGCAGTTGAGGTCCTCCCATGATCCTGTACTAACAGAAGAGGTATCTTCTCCATTTCCACCAGATATGCAGTTGTTCTCAGCCCTGGCTCCAACTAACCCAAACACAATTTGTATTTACCTTTGTAGAAGGTGCTGGTGACCCCTGCTGTGTATACAGCTAGGGAAGATTAACAAGAGACTGGCTGTGTGTCCAGTGACTTATCACACCTGAGAGTTCCCTGTGAAGGCAAAACACCACAGAAGTGCCATTCTGCGCCTCTCATCACCCCTGGCACAGGCCACCTTCCCGGGGGCGCAGGTGAGGAGCTCCTGCCCCCTCCTGGTGACAGCATGTCTGCAGTGTTTACAAATGCAGGATGTTCCCACATCTCTCTTGCGTATGTCCCCAAAGTAGAGAATACCAGAGATGACCATGTGTCCCCAGTTTTCAGCAGGAATTCAAACTTCAATTCAGTAAGTATTTCATTCATGATAATATTCTATTTAGTGAAACAAAAGTTTTGCTGGTTCTCTATATTAATACAAAAAATTCCACTTTCAAAAGATTCTTGCTGTGTAGACAAAATATGTTCTCAAGGGTTTCCCCACCTCAGACTATCATAATAGTGTTCTTTTGAACACCTTGAAATTCAAAGGGATGCTCACAGTGTAAGTGACTTCTAGCTGAGCTCCATTGAGCAGATGTTCCATTTTAACTCCTACTTGTATTACTAAAATCCACATGAGACATAATTGAAACTTGAGCCTCATAAATACCTGCAATATTGTTTAGCCAATTTTGATCTTGATTTTGCTGAACCAAGAATTAAACGTGTATCTGGTTCCTGAGAGAAATATCCTGGCTAGAATGAAAATGTGGCCAAGCTAATAGAAATAGCCACCATAGAGAGCAATTTTTTAGAAGAATTTATCCCAAAGTGATTGAATGCTACTGTTTCTCTGGAAGCCAATATGACACCGTATTGTGCAGAATTTATATTTATGGAGTTGTTAAAACATACACTGGCCTTTAAACATTGAGCTTAGGTCCAATTTATGGCCCAAACAAGAAAACACATTCTTTGGTGTAGTTGATATTAGAAACTCTTTAACCCTGTAGATCAGGGTTAGGGTTATAGGGTACCAAAAGGATTTGAGACACGATAGACTATAACATTTGAATAGTGGTAATCCATAAGGTCTTCCTTCAAAAGCATGTTAAAATTCTTGTAATTAGAGAATCTAACTGGTACCTAAAAATGCTAGTGTTTTTCCAACCACAAGGTCTTGTGTATGGAGTGGCAGCTGCAGTGCAGCCTGCATCAGCAGGCAGTCCTGGCCACTAGGACTTCCCCTGTGTTTTCCTCAGGAGCTTTACAGTTTGAGGTCTTGAACAATCAAAACTGCAATGATATATCATCTCACAAAGTTAGGATGGCTATTATCAAAAAAAAAAAAAAAAAAAACAGAAGACAGCAACATTGGTGAGGATGTGGAGAAATTGGAACCCTTATACACTAGGTGGAAATGCAATGGTGCAACCATTTTGGTAAATAGTATGGAGATTCCTCAACAAATAAGAAAGAGGGCAGCCCCTATGGCCCAGCGGTTTGGCGCTGCCTTCAGCCTGGGGTATGATCCTGGAGACCCAGGATCAATTTCCACATTAGGCTCCCTGCATGGAGCCTGCTGCTCCCTCTTTCTGTGTCTCTGCCTCTTTCTCTCTCTGTCTATCATGAATAAATAAATAAAATCTTTAAAAAAAATAAGAAAGAGAACTGCAACATGATCCTGCAGCCCTATGTCAAAGTACTTATCTAAAAAAATTAAAACCAGGATCTCAAAAATATGTTAGCACTCCCATGTGTGTTACAGCACTACTCATAATAGTCAAGATATGGAAACAGCCTAAGTGTCCTTCACAGATGAAATGATAGAGAAAATGCAATTTGTGCATATGTGAGGTAATAGAAAATGCATATATTGGTCTCTGCTCCCAGTTCCCAGCATAGAGCTCCTAGTCCCCTGTTAAGTTCTTTTTTAAAAAGATTTGTTTATTTATTTGAGGGAGAGAGAGAAACAGAGAGAGCACACGTGCATGCACGAAAAGAGGAGAGGCAGAAGGAAAAGCAGACTCCCCACTGAGTGTGGAGCCCAACTCAGGGCTTGATGCCATGACCCTGAGATCATGACCTCAGCCGAAATCAAGAGTTGGATGCTCAACCGACTGAGCTACCCAGGCACCTCTAATGTGTGTGTGTGTGTGTGTGTGTGTGTGTGTGTTTAATAAAATGAAGATTTAAGTGAAAATAAACTAACAATGTCGTTGTAATCAAATGCCTGACCACATTTCCTTCCCTCATCCTTGGACTCTTGGATAGACCCTTTATTTAAGTACAGGCACTGAGTCCATCTTGGTGGTTCTACTAATATACTAGGATATGACTGGAAATGACAATAGAGGAGAAAAAAATAAATATCACAAATTAAAGAATATCTTTAAAAGCAGAAAAAAATCTTTATTTCCATCCCTGCTTTCAGCTCTTCCTAATTTAATTACATACCTTTCTGTTTGAAAATGAAATCTGTTTCTCCAATGCTCTTGTCTGGTTGTTATTGTCCAGTCCTGAAGAGTTCACATACATTTAGGTCTAAAAGTCTTTCATTTCCTAGGTCTTTATAGGATCCTGAAAAAAAATTTTCACATTAGTGCACTGATTGAGACACTTTACCATATCCTTACTAAATTAGAGTCCCTCCCTGTAATCTGAGATATTAATCTATAATCAATATCAGAGCTATCCTATAACTGTATCAGAAGTAAAAAAGAAGCAAATATAATAAGTTTAGACTGATGATCAGATATTCCTTTTATTCCAATTTAAATAGTTTCCATTTGGAACTGGTTCATTTTAAGAAAGCTATCAGAACTTAGAAGACATCCTGCTGTATAGTAGATATTCAAAACAAATTATTGAATAAATGAATACAAATGGAGAGAAAAATTGCCATTCAAAATTCCAAAAGACAACTTTTAAAGACAAATACAGAACTTTCCAAACATCCTATGGTCATCCTTCTAAGTTATACACATAGACTTTATTTTTGTTCATTGGAAAATTAAAAATAAAATCCTTTCTTTCACTTTAGATATTCACCTATAAATTCATTATTTTCATCAGGATTGCCCACTTTCCTGATGCCATAGCCTGTAGTAATAGAAGCTCTTCATAATACCAAAGAAACTACAGAATTAGTTATTGTTTGTTAAAAACAGGCAGCTATTGGGAAAGAAAGGGCATGTGGCAGCTTTCTCATTTTAGAAGCTTATGGAACCACTTTAAAGAGTAAACAGCTCATGCTCATAGACCTGATGAACAAACCGGAGTAGCATTTTTTTTAACAACTCATTTATCCATGGGTCGGGTTAAAATGGTTAATTGACTCTGAACATTGAAGTTATCATACACTAAATACCCAGGATTTTTAAAAATCCTAAGTAGTTATTGATCATAAATTACTCCAAAGGTCAGAAAAAGAGTATAACTCAGATGTGATTAAAGTTAAAAACCCAAAGAAAGTAATTGATAACATGTGTGTGCCACTTACTACCTTTCTTTCCCATGGCCCAAAACAAGATCAACGAATTACAACCCTACAGTCAGTGAGGGTGTTTCCAACGTTTGTAGTATGTGTTACTTAAAATTCAGTTTTGCTTCTATTTATTTATTTTTTTACCTAAAAACATCTGTATGATTTAAAAACTGGTTGTTTTTGAGACAATGAGCAACAGTTTCGAGAATCTTTCCAAATGTGTAAAAATAGCTATGTGACAAAATGTTATAGGAATTTGAAAAAGAATGAAAAGATAAAGGACCCTAGCTGCCACTCGTCTCACTTGCAAGAAGGAAGCAACTTTGAGCATTATTGCCTATTATTGACTCTGTTTTGAAGGTCTTTCCTCATGCTACTTTTGCTATTTTCCAATTTATTCCTTTCCCCACCATAATTTCCCAGTGATTTCTTGCTTTCTGTGGCTAATCTTAATTGTCTATATTTAGGAAATGTAGAAAACATAGTTGAAGAAAAGAAGAGGTGTGGGGACTTTCCTCATCTCTGTGATTTTATTTTTTTTTAATTTTTAAAAATATTTTATTTATTTATTTGTTTATTTATTTATTTATTTATTTATTTATTTATTTATTTATTTACAGTATGTGTGTACTAGTGGGGGAGGGACAGGGAGAGAGGGAGAGAGAGAGAATCTCAAGCAGACTCTATGCTGAGCACAGAGCCCAATGCAAGGCTCCATCTCACAACCCTGAAATCATGACCTGACCCAAAACTGAGAGTCAGAAGCTACCCAGGGCAGCCCCAGTGGCTCAGAGGTTTAGCTCCACCTTCAGCCCAGGGCGTGATCCTGGAGACCCGGGATCAAGTCCCACTTCCAGCTCCCTGCATGGGGCCTGCCTCTCCTATTGCCTGTGTCTCTGCCTCTCTCTCTCTCTCTCTCTCTCTGTCTCTCGTGAATAAATAAATAAAATCTTAAAAAAAAAGAAGCTACCCAGACTCCCCATTACCTCTGTTACTTGAAATGAAAGTTCCATAAACAGGTTCATAGTGATGCAAATGTAGAGCCAATTGTGATCCTCGTTTCTCCAGCTTATTCTTGCTCGAGCATTTCTGAACTGTAAGGGTTGGATAAAAATGTAAACTTGAAATCCCGAAGATAAAGAAGAGATCAGCTAGATTAGGAAATGTAAAGAAGTACTGAAGGAAAACCATGGTAGGCGACATTCATATCAAACATATCCATTTTTATGTTCTAATTGGTTCTGAGTGTATTTCAAGGGTATATTAATCAGAATATGAACAGATAGGTTGAATGTCTAAAAATGTTTTCTGTCACACAATTTAATATGCAGACTGTAAAATCATTGTCTGTGCTACCAGTTTTCTTCGCCAACAGCTTAGAAGAAGTGGTCATTATTGAGATGACAAATTCCATTTTCTGCTTTGTATTGAGAAGCTGAGATCCTGCTTTTCAAGGTCCAATCTCATGAACTGGTCTCCTTGAGCTGCTATCCTGAAGCACCACAGACTGGGAAACTTGAACAATGGAAATGTCTTTTCTCACAACATGGAGGCTGGAACTCTGAGATGGAGGTGTCCACTGGGATGTTTCTTCTGAGTCCTTTCCTGGAGGAGTCCTGGAGATGGCCATCTTCTCCCTCATCTTCACGTCACCTTCCCTCCGTGCGTGTCTAGGTCCTAATCTCTTCTGGTAAGAACACCTGTCATATTGGATTGGGACCTACCTTCATGGCCTTATCAAGCCTAATTAAATCTTTAAAGCCCATAATCCTAAATACAGTCTGAGGTACTAAGGAGTTAGGACTTCACCATGTGGGGTGGGGTAGGGCTGGGAACAGAATTCAGCCCAAAATATCTAGCAACATATGAATTTCTAAAATTCTCAGTACATTTGCTTCCTTTATCTATGTCACTGGTTGTATGGATATCTGAAAAATTAATTCACTCATTTGCATAGGATAGAAATAGAACTCAACCTCTCAGTAAGTTACTACTAAAAAAATATGTCCGCACGGTATTACAATCTGCTGTGAAGAGGCTATGCTGCATTTCTCACTAATTTTCTTAAGAATACCAGCAAATGTTTAACGATGGAACTTGTTTCTGGAAACTTTATAAGATTGGTGACACCAATCATCTTGCCCTTTCATTAATATTTATAAGAACTGTATCATATGACTGATTTATACCTTCATAGTTCAGTACAGGATACGGGGTAGACAACAGGAATGTGCCACTCTGTTATGCTCACTAGAAATATCACAGATACGAGGCAGTGTTTCCCAAACATGGAATGTATATGGAGCACTTCAAGGATCATTATTTTAACCAAACATAAAAAAAATGTTAAATTTCCGTGAAAATATAAACAGAGTACATTATGGTAGGAAAAATTTCCCACTGGTCTAATTCAACATAATAATTTAAAAGTCAAGGAACTACTACACACTCCCTGTAATCATATGCATGCCTGAAGAAGCAGTTGATTTATCCCATATTTTATGTTACACAGATGATTATGTTTATCTGGTAAATTTCTTCAGGCTTTATATTTAAATTTTTTTTCATAAAGAGAGAAACACAGAATAGGAGTCAGTGGTTGTGTCTGTAATTCTATGTGTGATTAGAAAGGGAAAAAAATTCCTCAAAGCTAAGAAGAAAGTACACTACAGATTTTGTCCTTCTTTGCCTGAGAAATCAACTGTAAGTCAGTGCAATCATCCGCTGAGAGACTGACGGGCTGGCTCTCTGAAGAGGGCACAGCTCAGAAATGTCCAAGCAGGATACCCTGGAGCCTCTCCATGCCCAGTGTTTAGGCTCCTGGATTATGATAAACAGCCACGAATGCCAACAGAAAATTTTAGAACACTCACCTGCACACACACACATGCACACACAGATATAGAATTACTATGTATTATTTGAAGAAAAGATGAGGTTAATTTGCAGGCTTTTGCATCCATGTTCCCATGACAAGGAGCCTCCTTCCTGGCTGTGCCCAGCACCATGTCCTCACGGGCTTGGTACTCTTGCCGTCCCCCCTAGTCAGACTCACTCACTAGCAGCAGTATCTGCCCATGACTAGAAAGCTCTGTTTGAGTCACTACTGGATGGTCTCCATGTGCCTTTACCTTTATCATTGGATAACTTTCCTATAGCTATTGTAACACATTACCACAAATTTAGGAGTGGAAAACAAGATAAATGTATTTTCCTACTATTCTGGAGGCCAAAGGTCTTCAGTGGGTCTCACTGGACTAATATCAAGGTGTTGGCTGGCCTGGTTTCCACCCAGAGGTTGTTTTTTTTTTAAAGATTTTATTTATTTATTCATGAGAGACAAAGAGGCAGAGACACAGGCAGAGGGAGAAGAAGGCCCCCTGCAGGAATCCTATATGGGACTTGATCCCAGGACTCCGGAATCATGACCTGAGCCAAAGGCAGACGCTCAACCACTCAGTCACCCAGATGCCCCTCCACCTGGAGGTTCTAAGGGAGAATCCACTTCCTCTTTCTTCCAGGTGCTGGAGGCTGCCAGCATTCCTTGTCCTGTAGCCCCTTCTTCCACCTCCAGAGCCCGCCAGAGTGTGTCATGTCCCTTTCCCTACTTCCCACTCCCCCGGTCCCCTCACTGTCCCATCTCTCTCCCTCTAACTCACACTCTTCCTTTTCAGCTTTCAAAGGCCTGTGGGATTACACTGCACCCACTAAAATATTCCAGAAAATTGAAAATTGCCCTAGTTTAAGATCAGCTTATTAGCAACCTTATTTCATATGTAAACTTAATTTTCTTTTGCCACATAACCTACCATTTTCACCAATTATGGGAATTTTGACATGGAGATCTTTAAGGTGAATGGGGGGTTTTGGTCTACCTACCTCACTCTTTTTTTTTTCATTACAAATAAATATATTGGCCAATGCCTATCATCAGTGCTAATAAATAAATTCAGGAAGCGAAGAAGGTCTGCAAAGAAATAGATGATGTGAAATGGCTGAACATTGGTATACTGGATGGGATGGGGATGGCTCCAAACCCAGGAAGGAAGGGATAAAATTGATACCTGCAGAAATAGAGATATGGACTGTGGCATCCAGAGATCCCATCAGGCACAGAAAGAGGTATCAGCTTTAAGTCACAAATAGATTCTATAGGAAAAATAAAATACAAAGAGATGATGAATAAGTAGAGCAGGAACAGATAAGGCAGGAAAGTTTCCCACAGACAAATGCAGTCAAAATTAGTTCTAGTGTGTCTTTCAAATCTTCCTTGATACAACAAAAAAAATTAGGGTTCGCAAAAGTAATAGCAAAAATCAAAGTTCATTGTTGTTATTTGTCACAAAATAAATTTAGAAGCAGTGTCATTTATTACCTTGGAAAAAGAAAATACAAGAAAGTTGGAAGTGGTGGTTTTGCTTCCTTTGACTTTGTTTACTTGCAAATATCATCCCGTGATATTCTTATGAAAATGCAACAGTGAAAGGCAAAGGAAAATTTTTCATTGAAAAACAAGAACATGAATTCTCTGTGAATAAATGCAGTGCTTTCCTTAAGATCAAATCTTTCTGAGTCACCACACCTTCTGCCCAGGACCCTGAGGGCAGATGCTGGAGCTCCTGGTGTGCACAAACCCTGGGCCCCATGAGGTTCTCCTGAGGAAGATAGAAAGTGGCTTGTTGCGGCCTGAGCTGGTCACAGAACCCTCCCCAAGCCTGCTGAGGGGGGTTTGAAGAGTGAAGTCAGAGGTCCTGAGTTCCCTCAGATAGGCTTCCAACTTCTCCAATCTGTTTCCTCCCCTAACAGTTGGGATAATAATAAGATCTGCCCTGTGTCAGTCCCTGGAGTCAAATGAGACCAGGTAAGTAGAAAAAAATCTGAGACACAGCGTTAAGGTCTCTACAGAAACAAGAGCAATTTTATATATACATATTAAGGAGGAGATTGAGGATAGGAACTGGTCAGTATGGTTATGGGAGCTGAAAAGTCCCACAATCTGTCATCTGTAAGCTGGAGAACCAGGAAAGTGGGTCAGGTCATTCAGTTCAAGGCCAGGGGCCTGAGCACAAAAGGAACCAACAGTGTGTGTTCCAAGAGGAGCCCATAGGCCTGAGAATCAGAGGGTGGATGGTATAAGTCTGGGTCAGGTCTGAAGGCTGAAGAAGCAAGGGCACTGGTGTCAGTGGGCAGAAGATGATGAACATTCTCGCTCAACAGAGAGGGCGAATTCACCATTCCTTCCATCACACCGTTCCTCCCACCATTTTTTCTATCAGGTTCTCAACACATTGGGTGATGCCCACCGTCGCTAGCAAGGGTAATCTTTACTCAGTCTACTGGTTCAAATGCTAATCTCCTGAATGCCCTTCATAGACGCACCCAGAAATCATGTTTCACCAGCACTCTGGGCATCCCCCAACCCAGTCAAATGGACATATTAGCTACCACAGATGCAAAGTACCATACAAATGTTGCCATTGATTTGAAAATGATACACACCTTCTGGTAGGTAATACGGTAGGTACTACAGTTGTGTAGGAATATCAGGGCAGCCTCTACCTCATCATTAACATCCTATTTGTGTGGAACACCAGACACATTTCTTAATACATCAAAACATTAGGTGAAAAAGATTATTCCATGCAGGAAATGACACCTTCCACCCTTCAATTTCAATCCGGCCACACATGCATGCTAGGAGCATGCACTGTTCCCTAATTACCAAAAAACTAACTTTACATATTCTGGTCTGGTAGCAAACTTGCAGAACAATAAAAGGAAGTGAATATTTATAAACAAGAAGAGCAGGGGCTAACTATGCATTACAGCATCATTAAATATATTTTCTCTAAACATTTAATATTTTGCAGGTAATTAGAGGTCGTGAAAATGTAAAACATGGCAGCATACACTGAACAATACTACAAAGAGAGTGTGTATGCACATAAAATCATGATTTCCTGGACCCCACACTAATTTAAGGAAATAAATATGAGAATATGGTCATAATTATAAATCCAGGAAGGCCTTATACCCTCAAACTTCCTAAGCCATAAAAATGTGATTAATTTTTCATTTTTCTTGCTACCTAAAACCTTTAAAAAGTTAACCTTGTCTTTCAGAAGATGAATGTCTTGGGCAGTGAGTTTGGTTTAGGAAAATGACTCCCTCGTGTCTCCTATTTATATTTCATTTACATCTGGGTTGCCACTGACACCTGCCCCTTTCAGTAACCAATGAAAATTAATTATTGAGTCCCCCAAATCACAGGTTTGAGTGTATAGTCTGGGCCTAGGCTAATACTGTCCAATGAGGCCCAGTGTCCCTTGAATTCTCACTGTTCCCAAAGATAAGTGATTTCTTTTTCATCTTCCCCCCACATCACCTCACAAAAGATGCCTTCAGAAATTAATCTGAACTCTTGTTCAGAGCTAATCACCAAAATGCCAAAAAACAAAATCCTTCTGAGCTCCCCAATCAATGGTTTGGGATTAAAATAAAACACAATGATATAAAAACAAATCTAAGAGGAAGGTCTTCAAGTCTTGGACTAATTATCTATTTGGCATTAAATTTCCTTTGTTCAGTTTGTCATAGAATATGTTGTTGAACCTGATCGTGGGCTGATATGAACCTGCTAAATTTCTGATTCCTTTTTCAACCATGACTTATCACTGGTGTCCCCTCCCACTTGGCGGGCAGTGGAGGGTGAGGGGTAGGGAAGGGGCACTTGAAATGGCATATCCCAGAATGAGGCTCCTCTAGCGCCTGTTGAAATCAAGGGTTGAGAGTACAGGGGATCCGAGGGGCAGATGGTGATAAAGTCACCAGAAGATGGAGACAAATATGTGTCTTGCAAGAGAATGAATACTTTGGGTCCATCTTCACAAGCAAAGCTGGCCTTACTTGTGATTTTTGTTTCCCCGTCCACTATGGTCCATGTCTAGGCTGGCATAGGGTGTATTACAAATAAGGTCCAGCAGCCATGATCCAAGAGATATTTTGCCATAATTAAGTGAATTGTTGACAAGAAAATTGGTGCCTTGTCTGTCATTGGATTGTTTGTTCTTAGACCTTCTTCACAATCTTAGCAAACATGCATTGTAGGACAAAATTGTGAATGGGCTATAATGACTCCAAATGTAGTACATACCTACAACACAGCTCATGACATGACCCCATAGAGGCTGTCTGATAGCTATGTTGATCACCGAGTCAAAGCTAGTAGCTAGTAGACGGTGGCTTGAAGCCGACAGGTATAATTCGTCTTTGAATGTCAAAGTGAGTATGAAGCTCCTCCCTCCCTCAAAAGAATAAGTCATTTCCCAAAGCATTAGTGTAAAGTTGATGCTTTACATTAACATGATGTAACATCATCAGCATGATGGTAAAGTTGAAATAGGTGGATGAAGTAAGGGGTTTTCAGTTTTAAAACTGAATGTTCCAATTTAAAATTTCATTTGACCAATTCATGTTTCTGTCTTAGTTTGTTTTTTTCAGACTGAGAAGATTGGTTGAGGTTTAAGGTATAAATTGGAATTGCAGGTCAACACCTATGAAAGGAATGGAGATGAGGCAGGATTGGGTGCAAAGACAGATGGAACTGCATAGCAGATCAACAAAGCTTTGGGCAACCTGGTGAGGAAATCTGATGCAAGGAGTACTTATCAGGCCAAAATGGAAGGCCATCACACACCTGCCTTGTTCTGTCTCCAGGGCTGCCCACAAAAGCAGACACAGAGTGAGGTTCCTCTCTGTAATTGAGGCATACCCTGAAGGAGCTGACTCCAGGTCACCCTGCCAGGCACACACAATCTTTGCAGTAAGGCAGCAAGCAAGGGCTTGCTAGAAGGGAGATCTAGGAAGTTTTATGACTAATAAAACTCCAGGGTTCTCCAGAGAAACAAAAACAATAGAATACATATTTATGCTAGGACACACACACACACACACACACACACACACACATACACACACTACACAGTCTTAAGTGTTAGTTGGCAGACTGGAGACACAGGAGAATCCATGGTGCAGATAAAGTCTGGAGATGCTTGTCTTTTTTGTTCTATTCAGGCCTTGAGCTGAGTGAGTGAGACCTGAGATTATTATGTTATAGAGAACAATTTCTTCCTCCAAAGTTCATGTATTTGTATGTTTAATCTCATCCAAAAACATACTCCAATTAGACACATAAAATTATCAAAAAAATGTATCTCTCTCGATGACATCTCCCCAAACTCTCTTCCTGAGTACTCACTCACTTCTCATTCTAAAATTTTTCCCACTAGAGGCCAACCCAGATCTGAGATGGGCTTTTTATTTTATCTGCAGACACTGCCCTCCTCCTCACAGTCCCAAGCACTATTTTGTCCCTGACTCTAACATACCAGCTGGGGTTGCCAGGCACTTTTTCTTGTGTATACACGAAAGCCACTGAGTAGCCTAAGAAAACACTAAGAAATGCTGAGCCAAAGAACTCCTTAATTTTAGAAAAAGGAGATGAAAAGGATAATCTAATCTCACTCCATTCCTACTGGCAGAAAAATAAAGAATTAATACATTCTATTATATGTAATAGTCAACTTCAGCTTTACATTGAGATGACTTAGGTCTCTATGTCCTTTGAATGTGTCCATTTGGGGAAGTCAAGAACCTGGGAAGTCAATCAGAAATAGAGAGATCCTGAACAAGTGTTTCAAAGCATTGATAATTGAAGGAAATATATTCTTATACTCTGACCTAGGAAAGAGTGAAAATAATAGTGAGGCCAAAGGACAGAAAAATCGATCAAAGAGTAGTGTCCACAAAGAGACCCACACTGTTTGACAATAGTTTTTTTTTTTTCATTTTTATTTATTTATTCATGAGAGACACAGAGAGAGAGACAGAGAGAGGCAGAGACACAGGCAGAGGGAGAAGCAGGCTCCATGCAGGGAGCCCTATGTGGGACTCCATCCCAGGACTCCAGGATCATGCTCTGGGCCAAAGACAGGCACCAAACCGCTGAGCCACCCAGGGATCCCCTGACAATGGTTTGTTAACAAGGTTTATAGGTTTTAAAGATATTCAATGGGGAAAGATTAAGTTTCTTAAATTAGTGGCAAAGAAAAAAAAAAGTGGCCTTAACAGTCCTTTCTTGTTCAGGGCTTCACTTTCTGCTGATTTAGTCACCCACAGTCAACTGCCCCCCACTACCCCCAAGGCAGGTAGATGATGCTTCTGCTGATTTAGCATCAGAAGGCCGACAGTAGCCTCACGTTAAGTCACAGTGCTTACATCATTCCCTTCATGTCACCTCATCACTCAGGCATCTTATCATCTCATGTCATTACCAGAAAAAGAGCATATGGTATAGTAAGACACCTTCAGAGAGAAAGAGAGAGAAAGAGAGCATATTCACAAAACTTTTATTGCTCTATACTGATATAATTGTTCTCTTTTATTTTTAGATATTATTGAATCTCTTAGTGTGCCTAATTTATAAATTAAATTTTATCATAGGTATTTATATATAAGAAAAAAACCCATAAGATATATAGGGTTCAGTACCATCCATGGTTTCAGGCATTCATTGGGGGGCCTGAAACATATCCCCCACAAATAAAGAAGGCTCTACTCTATATGGACAAAATTTACCTCCCATAATATATATGAAAATTAACTCAAGATAGATCAGATACCTAAATGTACAAGCTAGAAATTAAAAGCTTTTTGAAAAGAACATAAAAGAACGTCTTTGCAACATGGGACTAGGCAAAAGTTTCTTAGAAAGTCTACAGAAAGCACTAATTACAAGCTTTTTTTAAAAGACAAATTGGTGCTCATCAAAACTTAACACTTCTGCACTTTGAAAAGTTACTTTAACATAATGAGAGACAAGGAAGAGTTTAGGGAAAATGGTTGCAAAATGCATATCAAGTAAAGAACTTGTATCCAGAATATTGAGAGAATTTTGACTACTCAAAAATCAAGATAAACAACCAATTCAACTGCTACAAAATAGGCAAGATATTTGAACAGACAGCTCCCAAAGAAGATAAGAGAATGGCCAATAAGCATATTAAAAGATGCTCAGCATTATTAGTTGAAGGGAAATGTAAATAAAAACCACAATAAGACATCACTCCCCACCTCTAATATTAGAATAGCTAAACTTAGAATTGAATGCTCCCTATGTTGGTGAGGACAAAGAATGGCTGGAATTCTCATGCATTGCTAGTGGGAACGCACAATGATATGGCCACTTTGGAAAAACACCTTCAAAATCCCTTACAAAGGTAAACATATACTTACCATATGTGTATGAGACCCAAATATCCCACTTTCCAACATTTCCCTGGGAGAAATGAAAGCAGATAGCGACAATTACATGTGGATGTGTACATTCGTATTCTTTATTGTCAAAACCGAGAAAACTCTAATGTTCATCAACCGATAAGTAGACAAAAAATTATAGTATATTATATACAATGCCACCTATTCAGTAATACAAATGAACTACTTATGGACACATACAAAAACATGAATGAATCTCTCAGTCTTTTTATTATTAATACTTGGAGAGTATTCTGTAGAATACCTTGCATGGGAATATCCATCAGCTCTACTTACAATTTCCTCAAACAGAAAACAACCTTAATGCCCATCAGCAGGAGACTGATGAACACACTGGGAAGTACTAATTGTTACTGAGCACTTAAAAGTAACACTTCTGATACACAAAACTACATGGATACTCATACAAAATTTTGAGTGAAATATTCCAGACACAAAACATCACGTTATATGATCACAGTCATATAGAACTAGACTAAGATGAAAAAATAAGATTGCTGGTTGCCTCTGGTGGGATTGATTAGGGAAGAACAAGAGGGAGATTTCTAAGAAGGCAAGTGTTTTCTGAACTGCATAGTAAGACTGGGTGCATTTCAGCCTGGGAAGTTTATACCTCAACTAAAGAAATGTAAAATATAAATATCAAACAGTAAAGATTGGGAGAAAAAAGTAGCATTGCTTTAGTTGAGGTATGAAAACTGTGATATGTCCTGTGTGAAACGTTCTAACATTGGAGCCACCTAATATATTTGACGGGTGAGAATATTCCCTTAACACTCATCCTACATATCACTTACAATGTAGTAATCTCAACCAACTTTCACTTTTCTGACATGACTTTCCTCTGTATCCCTCACAGTGCTTATATGTGCCCAACACACAGTTGGTATTTGACATCTGAATAAACAATATACTCAGAGCTGCTCATTTGCCATGATTATTTATTTCATCGTGGAATATTTGTGACACCCTACTAACCGTTGTAGACTAACTTTGCACTCACTTCATGCCTTTTATTTTGTTCCTTCTGGCCTCTGGGTGTGTAGACTGGGTCCTGATCCATGTGATTCTCCATGTAATGAGGTTTCCCATCAACAGGATGTGTTGCTTTACCTCTTCCTGCCACCTTGCAGACATGTTTCCTTACTGAGCTATTCAACAGATTAATATTCTGATCAGGGAAAAGTCTTTGGAAAGAGACTGACAATTAGTGTACAAATCACAGATAAATGAATTTCCAACTTTATATGTAAGGGCAAAATGTGGCTTCGGATGGTCGCCCAAAGGAAGATACCAATACATCTCGTTTAGCCACCTCACAAACATATTCACTGTTCCCGTAGGTCTCAGAAAACACAAATCCCACACACCGTGACATGTGGACATTACAGTTACAAACACTGTCCTAGAGAGGACAGCACCATAGACTCCAAATCATCATGTAGTTGAGTAAAGATTGTGAAAGTTATTCACGAACTTACATGTGGTATTTAATAGGCATCTGGAATGCATGCCTCTGCTGCATTCTTTTTGATCACATTCTGAAGGCAGGATCCCAGCCCAGGGAGGTCAATGTCAGGTCACTGCCAGATCTCCCTGCACAGGCACACAAAGCTTCAGCCTGCCTCTGTGTTTTCTGTCCAGGTATAGCTCACAGAAACTCAGACAAAACAGGCCAGTAACGAGCACCCTCAAGACTGGGGTCAAGACACATATGGTCAAAATGCCAAACTTGTGAGCATCAGCATATCCACATGACACAGACAAAGCACACTGGTATGACAGCTTGCAAGATGAGCAATGACCTGCTATTTCTATAGTCAGGAGGAAAAATCACTTAATTACATATGTAATCATATTACAAATTCAGGTGATGTGGGGGATGTAAATCGGAACTCACAAACCAACTTTATTTCATTTTGCCAGAAATGAAGTAAGTCTGCTCTTCACTGACAAAACCTGAAATTTTCTTGTCATTTTGAATTAAAACATTATGAGTAAAATCATCAAAGGAAAGAGAATTTTTGTCTGCCCTCTTCCATCTATCAGTAGGTCCAGGATTTGAATAAACAGATCTCTCCTCAGTTAAACACCTACTTCTCCAGGGCAATGTTTTCAAACTAGAGAGAGACTAGTTCTGGGATATCAGCTTGTCAGTTTGTGAAGCCCCAAACATTGCTTGGAGCAGCCATGGCAAAACGGAGGCAAAGCGATGACCCCTGCAGTGTTTGACGTACGCATCGGACCCCTATCCTGTGCCTTGTGGAGGCTCCACTGTCTTCATGCTGAGAGTCTGAATGCATACACAGCCAGAAAACAGCCAGAACATGCATAAAGATAGAACTCTGAGCCACAGTCAGCTCCAATGAGCCCAGGAAACCAACCTGTCATCTGTGTAACCAGCCCAGGAAGCTGGCTTGCTCTCTGTACCTCAGACTTAGCAGGAAGTCAGACCAGTTTTTCTAGTAATAATCTAGGAAGAGCACTATCTCTAGTAATAATCCAGGAGGACAAACAATAACCCCTATAACAACAGGCCCTCCATGGCAAGGACTTGGTTAATAGCTGACAGCTTCCTTAATTTTTGTCCCTACAAAATTAGGAAAAATTAGAATCAACCAGGGGAAGACAATTATATGTACCCCTCACCGGTCACACGGATGCCCTGCTTCTAGTTAAATCCTCTCCGACTTCAGCCTCCAGCCAGGAGCTGGAGAAGTCTTGCCTGTTTTCCACTATAAAACGTTTTTCCAAATGCAAGTGATGATGACAGACTCCCTTGCTCAAGCAAGCTCTGAATAATGGGCCCTTTGTGTTTTCATCAGGTGGTCTTTGTTTCCGCAACTCCATCTCTGGCTGCCCAGAACTCCTTGCTTCTTCATTCAGGAGAACCCACCTAAGTCTGGTCATTTTGTAACCTGCTAACACCTCTAGCCACACACACACACACACACACACACACACACGTCTAGTCCATTTACATTTGCTTGTCCTCATGTGCGACCTCTTTGGACCCCAGTGGGAACCAGATAGACTCCTTAAAGGTGAATATAAGGTAGCTTCTCTCTAGAGAAATTGTGAAGACCCAGTGCCACGAACTAACAATCCAATAGCTGACAGTAGCATTGACCCCAGGGTAGATGGGTTGATGGAGGGGACATGAGAAAACAGGTGGCCTCAGATGAGCTCCTTCAACCTACATTGCTCAGTCCCCACACACTTGATCTAAGAAGAATCCAGACCGATGAAGGTGCATTATCTGGGCCTCCACCACCAACTCATTTTTTAATTTTGTCTCACCACTGAGAAAGCATAGTGTTTCTGAGATCTAATTAAATTCATCTAAGTAATATACTTATTATGAAATGTATAAGAAAATATTCAACTTCTAAAAATTAAAATCATACTTTTACTTATAAACATAAAAAATATTAAAGTTAGGATATTAGTGACAGTGGAGTAAAAGGGAAATGCATATATATAGCTATAAAACATTTTAATGGAGTCAGGCAACATCTTTAGGTGCCTGATTTTTTCACACTTTTTGGTCTAGGAGGTTTTTTCCGGGAAGCTAATTCTAAGAACCTGTTTTTGAAAAATTTAAAATATTTATACACAAAGAAATTAACAGAAGGTAATATGTCCCAGTGGTGGGAAAGCACATATGGTTTGTTGTTGGTAAGTGAATATTAGCATTCAGAGCTATTTACATAATACACGCACACATGACATACTCTTTGATCAATAACAATGCTAATCAATACTGCTGCAGCATATGGACTCATTCAGCGCTCCCAGTTATCCAGTGAGGCAGGTATTATTTCGTCCCCATTTTACATACTAATAGAAGTTAGGTTACTTCCTGAGAGTATGCTTTAGTGTGTATTCATTAATACCATCTGTATTCATTCATGCTAATCTACTTAAGACTACAGTGTAAGATAAAAGTTAACATTAATAAATCAGAATCTCCTTAAAAATATTTCCTCAGGGCAGCCCCGGTGGCTCAGTGGTTTAGTGCCACCTTCGGCCCAGGGCATGATCCCACATCGGGTTCCCTGCATGGAGCCTGCTTCTCCCTCTGCCTGTGTCTCTGCCTCTCTCTCTCCCTCTCTCTGTCTCTCATGAATAAATAAATAAAATCTTAAAAAAAAATATTTCCTCAATTTTAGTTGTAACTACTTCAGACTGGTTTTAGCCAGCAACAATTACATAGTTATTTAACTTCATAATGAACACTACTTTTTTTTTTCCTAGCAAGAGTTTTTAAGGAATCATATTTATAAAAGAAATCCTCCAAAGTAATTATTGACCTCAACATTATTTTGGTAAACCATATTATTTAGCATATTTAGCAACCATATTATTTAAACACTGCTCTGTTGTTTATTCCCCACTACCAGGTAAGTACATTGTCAATTTTTTTGTGAAGTTAAATGCTTTTGTTTTGATTAAGATCCCAATTCCTCTTTCTTGTCTTCTTTTCACCTCTTATGTGTATCTAATTTAATTTAGTGATTTATAAAATGGGTAAATTAACTTGAAGCAAAGTAGAGTTCTTCAAAAATTTATGTGTTTTGGGATCCCTGGGTGGCGCAGCGGTTTGGCGCCTGCCTTTGGCCCAGGGCGCGATCCTGGAGACCCGGGATCGAATCCCACGTCGGGCTCCCGGTGCATGGAGCCTGCTTCCCCCTCTGCCTGTGTCTCTGCCTCTCTCTCTCTCACTGTGTGCCTATCATAAATAAATAAAAAAAAATAAAAATAAAAATAAATAAAAAAAATTTATGTGTTTTATATATGTCAGTGCTATTTATTAGCAATAACAAAAAATACTTCATGCAAGTTAAATGCTGCTGTGAGCTTTTAAATTGATTTTGTAGTTACTATAAAGGAGCATAAAGTATCAAATAATGATGCTAGGGTTCATGCTGAATGGTGGACCCAGAAGTCTAAGGGTAGGGGCCCCTCCTCTGTGTTTCTTCAAAATGTAAAATTTGTTCTAAGTTTGAAAAGTTGTGTTCAAGGTTGGCAACAAACAAACAAAACTTGCTGAGCTGTGCATACGCTCTGATGGAAACTGGTAACACGTTGTGTGCTCTAATCATAGGTTGCAAAATAAGAATCCAAATTATTTCTCTGACGTCATTGCCTTGAGGAGGCCACCATCACCAAATACCACAGGTGACCCGCTAGAATTAGCTGAACCAGTCCATGTGCTTCAAGAAAAGGGTGTTCAGCAATGGAGCTATGGTAAGTCACCCTCTTTGGTAAGGGTAGCATGCCCAGTGGGGAGCTCTGCATTGTGCAGCCATCATAAATTCCCTAGGATTTTGTATAAAAGTTGGCTTGGTGTTTAGAAGACTAATGATGCCACTGATTTGATATGTCTGGTCAACATTAAACACAGTTTGTTTTTTTAAAAGTATAGCTCTCACTATGGACATGAAAATATTCACTTAGTCACAGTTTAGTATCCTCAGAGAGTTCTCAGAATACATTTTCTTCTCTTATTGGTTGCTAGGAAACAACATGTCACATTCTCAAATTTCAGTATGCTTCCTATTCTGGGTTACCCCAAATAAATATCAGATCATATTTACAAATGACACTGTCAGTTTAAATATATACATATACTATTTCTATAGTCATAAAAAGTCACTTTATTCTGGGCCTGCTGTTTCTCTTTTATAATGAAGGAGTAAAAGAGGATACTATCAAAGTTCTTCCTTGAGGTTTTCCAGACCTGGCTCTGTGAAAGAATAAAAGAGAGGGGGACACAGAGAGAGAGAGAGGCCAGAGAAAAGAAGAAAGGAAGGAAGGAAGTTAGTTCAATACTCAGTAGTTACACAGTATTTCTAATTATTAAATTTTAATTTGCTCAGTGAAAGACAAAGAGTTGATTCCTGATATCCTTCTTAATTTTTTCAGTTCTTAATTTAATACATTTGCATAAACTGAGGTGAGAAATGCTGGCTAAACTGTCTTATTCCTGAGGGAAACTTTATGGTTAGTTTACAGGACCCCAGGGGAGATGTTAATATCAAATAATGAGAGCATATGGCAGAAAGGCTGACTCATTGTCATCTACTTGTCATAACATCACTGTGAGGTTTAAAACAAATCCATGCGATAATTTTAAAGCAATACTCCTAATAGTACCAGAATCTCTTAAGCCTTATGCTGTTTGATTTATCCTCAAATTCTCTTTCCAATTAAACATACGGATAGCTGGAATTTTTAAAAGCCCCAGAGAATTGGAGATGCTCTTGTCTTTAACGCAATTTTAAATGCAGACATCCCTGATTTACCAGTTCCCACTAATGCTCTCCTAAGATCAAACACAGAGCCCTTTTGACTGAAAGAGAAGCAATCTCAGGAAGCTGCTGTGCAAAACTCAAGAACAATTACCACCAAGAAATATGGACTTGAGACCAGACAGCAGTAAAGTACAGAAGATTTCTCTCTCTTGGAGATCTACAGGAGATTTTGGAGTCGCAGAGACACAAGCCATGATTTAGGATTCCCACCCTTCATCTTCCTGCCTGCAGAAATGGTTCCTAAATAAATATAGGAGGTAAAACTACAGTTTGCATAAGGGTCTGTTGGTAGGATTTATCATTATAAATCTACATCTTTTTGAAATACCCTGCGGTCTGGGAAGAGGTGTACAATTCAGTCATTATTTTACAGTGTGCTACCACTGCAGGAAATCAAGACTGCCTTTTAGGGATTCCATCTGCGATGCTATCATTTAGCTGTGCCAAAACACCCGCGTAGTTACTGTACATGTTCTTCTTCAGGAAATCTGCCACATTGTGTTTGCATTTGCGTCCCCAGAAATAAATCCGGTGTCTAGTATGGAGCTGGTGCTCTCTGCATAACGGTGGGTTTTGAAGATGAGGTGTATTCGTTTCCTTGGGCTGTCAGAGCAAAGTACCATACCCTGGATGCCCTAAAACACAGAAGGTCACAGTTCTTGAAGCTAGACATCCAAAATCAAGGTGTCCTCAGGACTATGCTCCCTCTGAAACCTGTAGGAAAGAATCCTTCCTTGACTCTTGCCTCTGCTGGTGGCTACTGTCAATCCTTGAATTTCCTTTGCTTGCAGCTTTATTGGAGTCTCTTGCTCTGTCGTCACAGGTCTGTTTGTGCCTGTGTGTGAACTTCCCTAGTGTAAGCACACCAGTCCTACTGTATTAGGGCACACCCTGATGACCTCACTTTATTATAGCTGAAAAGATATTATTTCCAAACAAAGACACATTTACAGATTCTGGAGTTCAGTGCTTCGATGTCTTTTGGGAGGACAGAACTCCTCCCATAACACAAAGCGCTATGTCCCAAATGTTTGTTACATCTTCCTTGTACCAAGTAATATACTGAAAATCTACCTGCCTCACAGAAATGTGCTGGGTAATTGCTGGCTCTGCTCACTCTCAGTAGGTTTTGACTCTTTGTGCACTAAAATGCAAAGCAAACAGAATGTCCTTCATGCTCCAACTCATCATCAAGCCTGCTCTTACCATTCACATGTGCAGGCAGGGTGACAGCTGTAGTCCTTGCCTCAGTTTCTTAGGAAGACATAAATGGAAGATCATCATCTTGCTCCAAACAAAAATTGGGACAATTGTACAAGAAAGCAACTTTGTGCCGTTTCCATTTTAAGAGGTTGTCCATGACATGTGCTTTGAATGCTGAATAATTGGACTATCTGGTTAATTTTGCTGATGCAGAAAATAATGTAAAGTGGGACATCCCCTACAAATTTGGCAGGTGCTTGTCTTTAGCATTGAAAAGTGTAAATATTATCATAAGATGATCTATTTTATAACAACTAAGAAGCATCTGGACGAGGCTAATTCACACACATACACAAAACTCAAAACTTGAAGGAAAGATAAGTAAATTCTCTTAAGCCTAAAAGGAATAGCTAAGGATGTTTCAGTTTTTATATTTCAAAATCTTCTCTGAGTAGAGCATAACCTAACATATGTGGATGGAGCTAGAGAGTCTAATGCTAAGTGAAACAAGTCAGCCAGAGAAAGACAAATACCATATGATTTTACTCATAAGTGGAATTTAAGAAACAAAACACACGAACATAGGAAAAGGGGGAAAAAGAAAGGGACACAAACCATAAGAGACTTTTAACTATGGAGAACACACTGAGGGTTGCTGGAAGGAGGGTAGAGGATGGGCTGGATGGGTGATGGACACTCAGGAGGGTGCTTGTGATGAGCACCGGGTGCTCTATGTCAGTGATGAATCCCTAAATTCTACTCCTGCAGTCAGTGTTACACTGTATATTATCTGACTGGAATTTAAATAAAAACCTGAAAAAGGAAGAAAAACAAACAAACAATGGAGGCTTTAAAATTGTGGTTTTGTTACAATGTTCAGGTATTTTGGTATCCCCAATGTGGCTATTACAGTTGTACATATTACACTAGAAATTTCTAATGCAACAGGAGATAGAAGTGAAGTAGGGGTCTGATGAATTGTGGGGTTGAAGTACCATTCGACACTGGTCACCCGTTAGTCCTAAAATTATCATCATGGTGTAGAAATTATGCTTAATTCTGCAGCCTATGAATGGAGCGGTGCACTTTCAGACCCAGACTAAGGAGGAGAGTTCTATAAAACTCTCAGGAGAGGTGGCAGATTTTCAATGACCTGTGGAAGCTCCTTTCTCTGGACTCCTGGAGGCTCACGAGAGGGAGGTTTGCAGCAGGCAGAGGTGGCAGCTGTGGCCACAGAACGCAGCAAAGTTAACTGATCTTGGAGAAATTGCTCCCATGACTGGGACCCCTTGACCACATGCCCCTCAGAGGTGTGGTCTAGATCTTGGTCGTGTGTCAAACTGCAGAGGATTGTCGGGGCCCATTATTGAGTAAATGCTCAATTAGAACCTAGAGAGCCTGAATTCACTGGCAGCATCACAATGTGGTCAACACGGGACTTGTACATACTGGCTTTCAAAATTCATGATTTGGAAGGACGTTGGTTTTAGAATCAAAAAAAATATAATGAAAGATCTAAGGAAAAAGGCGATGACAGTGCTGCAACATTCCTGCCTAATTAATGAATCCTCGTCCTTTATTTATTTACTTATTTATTTACTTATTTATTTTTGAATCCTCATCCTTTAAAAGGACTCCAGAGCTCTTTGACAAGAACAGGAAACCAAATCCACATATTGGACCTCCCATTCTCTGTCATATTTCCCACTGCAGTGGCCCAACAGAATGTAGATAATCATATACCACAGCTAGAATAAAAAAAGGGACTGATTGGGCGCCTGTGGGGCTCAGTCAGTGAGCATCCAATTCTTGATTTCAGCTCAAGTCATGATCTCAGGGTCATGAGATCAAGCCCTGCATCAGGGTCCAAACTGAGCATGGAATCTGCTTAAGATTCTCTTCCCTCCCATCACTCACACTTATGCTCTCCCTCAGAAAGGGCTGATGTCAGTACCATTTTCGGTTTGCTCAACCTTGCCCATATGTCTAATAATAGAACCTTAATTTTTTCTGTCATGGCTATTTACTGTTTTAGGGCAGTGCTACCTTCATCTTGCCTTTAGTAATCATGCCTCAGTTCCTCTAAGCCATCCTTAGGGGACACCTTTCTCCACTTTTCTTGAAACTGAAGGAGTTCTTAGAATGTGGGACTTTTAGCAATAAAATGAGATAATTTCTGGATAAATCAGGAAGAATTGATAAACCCATTTCCCCAGACCATGTACAGGGAGACTATCTATCAACTTGCCTCCTCTTTAAACCCCTAGCCTATTCAGGGGAGGTAGCATGTGATCGAAACCAGGTCAATCAGAATCTCTCTCTTCTGGAACGTGAATCTTGACAGGGAGAGAAAATCAAGGATAAAATACTTGAAACTCTGCCCCCAGAAGGAATTGTCCATCGTGTCTCACTTTCCAGGACCCCTGTGTTCGCTGGCTCTGGACCTTCTGAAAACTGATTGTTCAGCCACCGTGAACCATGTCAGCAGATTTCCCCTTTGCTCAAGTCAGCCAGAGTGGGGGTGTGTCAGTGACGCCAGACAACTCTCACAGGTGCCCAGAACGGGCCCGGGAGTCGAGGTGGGACAAGTGAGAGACGCTCACTGTGGGGTCAGTCCAGGCAAAGTCAGTGTGGAGGCAAGAGTTCTCTCTCCCTGCTTATATCAAGGACAGAACAGGAAATCCTGCTGCCGACACAGCATTTTGTTCAAGTGTTTCTGTTGTGCTCTGTGACTCACACCAACGCTTGTCCTGGATGAACCTCAAAGGGCTTGACAGAAGAGTGTTAAAGCCTTGGAAATACATCAGCAGAGGAGGAGCATTTTGCCCAGAGAGGAGCTGTCTCCCCAAGGCCAGGACTCCAGGATGACCCCCGGGACCACAGTGTTTAATGTTGGAAAAGCCCAGCTCGCCACCCTTATATCAGCAGTTGCTGCCAACAGAGGCTTAGCGGGGGTGAGGTGGGGCAGGGGACGGGCACTGGGCCTGGCCTGGTGCTCCCAGAACCCGCCCCTGTCGGCCGAATGTGGGATTGCACGTGGCCTCTCCAGGGACTCCTCGAGGCAAAGTGCAGCTCTCCTTTGTTTTGAATCACCCAAAGGTGAACAGGATACCTACTAAACTGAACTGTGTGGAGCTGGGCCCCATGCTCGGGTCTACTGTAAGAGGCAGAGTACCCCAACTGGACCTCAATCCGGGAGCAATATCTCCACATGGGTCCCTATTTAATCAACTTGCCCAAGTGCAAATCGATAGGAAGCCAGCTCTGTTCTAGAGGCAGGAGCTGTGTTCTCAGAGACACTGGGGCTCCCCTGCAAACAAGGAATTGGGGTTGCTTAGACCACCTGGTGACCCCGAGGCCCCACACCTGGGGGAAGCAGGTTTCCAGGTGGTACTGCTCAGAAAGGACAGCCTCCCATCCCTCCCTCCAAAGGGTCCAAGAGACAGAGGGGAGGCCAACAGGCAGAGGTGCCACCTCCGACCCCTCCTCTATCAGCACGGTAGGTCCTGCTCTTCTGACACAGCAGGTTGTGGACATTGTTCAGGACCCAACACTGTCACCTGGGTCTGCGGGGTGCATCTCCCCCTTTCCCAGTGACAATAGAAACAGTATCTGGGTTCATGAGGGCTCTTGGCTCTGGGAAGGGTAGTAGAGGGAGGAAACTGGGAAAGGTTCCAAGGCACCAGACAAAATGTAGACTTGCTTCTAGATGCCAGGGGAGGTGATTTGACAAGGTGGAGTTAGGAGCTTGCCTCAGTTGGTCTCCCCCCTTCCCACAGAGGCTGGGAGCCAGGGGCAAGGACTGCATTTCAAGGATGTGGTGCCCAGGTTCCCTGAGAAAAGAATTTCTGCATTATAAAACTGTAGGCTGAGGTTTGAAAATGTTTACATCTCAAAGAGTCAGATAAATAATTTGCAATTGAAAAAAAACAAAAAACAAAAAAAAAATAATTTGCAATTGCAAGTCTTTGAATGTAAATGCTTTAGGAAAAGGGAGGTGAGACCTGGAATCAAGGAAAAACATCTACCTTGAATCAAGCTGAAGGAAAAGTCAAGGCCATTTTGGTCACAAATGAGATAAAGAAAAAAAAATGACGAGCCCATGTTGGAGTCATTTGTACCCCACAACAACAAAGACTTCATTACAGTATCAACCTATTCCAGAAATGTGACTGGACCTGAAACAATCCTTACCTTGCTTTTGCTAATAACTTCTTGCTCCATATCACCATTAACCCAAGAATTTTCTGAAAAGGAATTACAAAGGAAATTCCCATCTCTTTTCCTGATCTTACTCTAGGATGACCAAGGCAAGATGGAGAGGTCAGTCATGGTTTGCTTATACGATTTTCCCAGTAGAAGATCTTCTAGTCTCTTTAAGCTTCTCAAGAGATTTTTGGCTTGATTTCCTTGATAAGACTCAGACAGACATCAATTAGCAAACAATGCAGATCAATTATAAAATAATACAAGATAACCCACTGTTGATTTTGTCGATGATAGGAAAAGCCAAAGGATTTTAGAATAATCCCAAACCGAGGTGCATGAGAACATTGCAAAACTACACAAATCAGGCAAAGTCATGGATTTCATTAGTCTAAAAATTTAAGGTTTGTAAATGCATGAATTACTAAGGTGGTCTGTAGGATCAGCACTGCCATGAAAATAGGAAGCATTTATCTATTGACTTTGTAGGAAAGCCTCAGCTTGTGGGTCTTGCTTCTACATGGTCACTGTTTTCTTCCAGTAAAAAAAAATTAAAAAGTTGCTCTGCTATGTGTAGACAGATGGTAGAAAACTCTATCCAAGGGATTGGCTCATTGTGTCATGGGGGAGGGGACGAATCTGTCTGAGGAGGATTCATCCTCCAATACTTGAACCGGCTCTTAAGAAAAGTCAATCAAATCTGTCACTATTAGTTTATAAAACATGAATACTACCATAAGGACCACCAAGTACATGGTGTACCAAGTTTTCCACAAGAAGGTTAGGGCTGATACTGACTTGGTTAGTCTAGGACGGGGGCCATGATAGCACCTTACCAAACTCCCAGGTTGGGAGAAGGAGGATCCAATCCCAGCTCTGCAACTGAATTAGGCAGACTGTCTCTCAGGGCCTCAGGTGCTCACCTATAAAAAGGGAATTACAATACCTGTTGAATATGATTGTATTACAACACCTAGTTAGTTATGTCATCATCAAGTAGTTGTGTTACCATGCAAATGTAGAAACTGGGTCTCTGAAAAATTAAAGGGTTTTCAGGAGGTAGATCTCGGAACCTTAGGAGCCAGAGTCAGGTTGTTCCCTCCCCGCAGATGTGTGACCATATATAAAAGCCCAAGCATCCGGTGCTACTAGATAGTTCAGTAAACGGGACAGCATGTTGCTAAAGAGGATACAGAGTTTACAGAACACCTATGTGACTCAAATATAAAATAAAATTTGTAGATCTATGCTGAGAGCTGCTCTGTGCTCGGTGAGGGAATAAAATTCACAAGTATTTGTAGTTAAGAGCAGATTTTAACCCCATTTAGACTTCTGTGCCTGGCTTCTCTTTACTCCTGCAAGTTTGATCTATGTTCAAGAGTTTTACTTGCTTTCAAATGGCTGTAGTAAATTTATTGAAATGTTTGAGCTAAAAATCTCTTTGAAGAAGACCATTTATGTCTAGAAAAAGAAACTTAGGAGCACTATATAACCCCAGTAAGCTGTTGCAAGAATCCTAAAAATCAAAATTCTCACAATCCAGCAGAGCAGAAATTGTTCTCTTGGGCTAACTTCCCTGCAAATCTCCTAGGTGTTGAGTTTCCCCAAATAGTGTAGATTTGGTATGTCTTCCTTAATTCAGAGTATCACAAAGAGAAGGAAAGAACCACCCTAACTCAGCTTCCAATAGATATGTTCTATTGCTATTTTCCTAGACACAATCACACCTATTTGTTTAAGTAGGACTATATTAAACATGCTTGTTTTTTTCTATCTGTCTTGTATGGAGCCAAATGAATATAAAAGTAGACTTCTATTTAGTTACTTCAGTGTATTGATAGCCATTACCAGTATGAAACAGACTGAATAATATTTAGGCATGTCTCTGTATATAAATGAATGCCCTTAGGATATACATGCTTTGTTGAAATAAATAATTAATTATAGGCATAGACAGAATGCAAAGAATCAGTAGCTACTAACAAAATCAGGCTTGAATATGATATATATACACATATGATTTATATATTGATATGTAAATTTATTTAATTAGAGAGAGAGAGCAGAGGGGAGGGACAGAGGGAGAGAAAGAATCTCAAGCAGACTTCTTGCTGAGTGCAGAACCAATGTGGGGCTTGATCCCAAGACTCTGAGATCATGATCTGAGCTGAAACTAAGAACAGATGCTCAACCGACTAAGCCACATAGGCCCTGGCACTCCTTGTGGGTGATATATTTTGAATCACATAAACACAGATTGAGAATCCACATATTAGGCACAGGACTGCTGCTATATCTGCATTATGTATTTTAGTGAGTGAGCAATGCATGTCAGACATAAAAGTTGTGCAAAGCAGAAGAATTGTGGGCTGTTATCAGAGGTCCCGTGTGGGGCTTTGGCAGATTCAGGTTTTACATTTCATCCTGGAAAAGCAGTAGTTCAAACTGCTTTCCCTAGACATTGAAAAGGAATCAGTGAAACATAAATCAACAGTGGAAGCAAAATATACAAAACATTTTGCACAAACAAGACACTCAATAGATGGTGGATGAATACAATACTACTATATCTATGAAACAATATCACAGAGATTGAAGAAAAAGATGCCAACTATAAAATAAGGAATTTTTGATAGAAATTCAATTTGATGGCCATGACCACGAATAGCTTCAGCACTGACCATAGTATCGCAAGTAGAAAGGACAGAATATGAATTATGGTATTTTCAAATGTAGTAAGAACTGAAAACACTACATGGAAATAATTTCTGTGATTCCATTTAGTTTTACTCTTACTGACAAAGAATTTAGCAAGCCCTCTCAGTGCATTTTTTTAAAGAATTTACTTTTTAGATCAGTTTAAGCTTCACAGAAAAATTGAGGGAATATATATAGATTCTCATGTACGTTTCCTCTCACACATGCATAAATTCCCTCATTAAAAACATTCCCCAGCAGAGGGTTGCCTGGGTAGCTCAGTCCATTGACTGTAGGACTCTCGATTTCAGCTTGGGTCATGACCTCCAGGTCATAGGATAGAGTCCCATGTCAGGGTCCCTGCTGGGTGTGGAGCCTGCTGGGGATTCTCTCTCTTTCTCTCTCTCTCTGCCCTCTTCCCCCACTGCTCGCAAGCCCTTGTTTGTGTGTATTCTCTCTCCCTCTCAGAACAAAACAAAACACCCTGCCAAGTGGTATGTTTGTTATAACTGATGAACCTACACTAACACATCATAATCAATCCAAGTCCATAGTTCACTCCTGGTGTAGTATATTCCAAAACTTTGGAAAAGTATAATGACATGTATCTATTGTAATTGTATCACACAGAATATTTTCACTGCCCCCAAATCCTCGTGCTCTCCTTATTCATCCTTTCCCCCCTCTCCAAACCCTGGCAACTGTTGATATTTTTCCTTTCCATAATTTTAACTTTTCCATAGTGTCACATAGTTGGAATCATATAGTAAGTAGCCTTTTCAGATTGGCTTCTCTCAGATAATAATATACATTTAAGGTTTCTTTATGTTTTTTCATGCCTTGGCAGCTCATTTCTTTTTAATGCTGAATAATACTCCATTGTCTGGTTGTACCACAGTGTATATTTATCCACTCACCCACTGAAAGACATCTTGGTTGCTTCCATATTTGGGCAATTATGAATAAAGCTACTATAAACACCCATGTATAGGTATTTGTGTGGATACAAGTTTTCAACCTCTTTGAGTAAATACCCAGAAGTGTAATTTCTGAATCATATGGTAAGAGTATGTTTACTTTTGTAGGAAACTGTCAAAATGTTTTCCAAAGTTATGGTACCATTTTGCATTTCTACCACTAAAGAATGAGAGTTCCTGTTGCTCCATATCCTCACCAGCATTTGGTGGTGTCAGTGTTCTGGATTTTGGCATTCTAGTGGGTGTGTGGTGGCATCTTATTGTCCTACTTTTCATTTCACTTACGACATATAACATGGAGCATTTTTTTCAAATTCCTATTTGCCATCTGCATCTTTGTTGGTGGGCTGTCTGGTAAGGTCTTTGGCCCATTTATTAATTAAATTGTTTTCTTATTGTTGAGTGTTAACAGTTCTTTGTATGTTTTGGGTAGTGGTCGTTTATCAGATGTGTCTTTTGCAAATATTTTTCCCAATCTATGGCTTGTCTTCTTATTCTCTTAACATTGTTTTTCATTTTAATGGAGTCCAAATAATCAGTTATGCCTTTCATAGCTCATGTGTTTGATGTTGCATCTATAAAGTCCTCACAATACTCATGGTCACCTATGTTGTCTCCTATGTTCTCTTCTGGGGGTTTTATAGTTTTGTATTTTACATTTAAGACACTGATCTATTTTGAATTAATTTTTGTGAAGTGTGTGAGATCTGTGACTAGATTGATTTTTTATACATGGATGTAATTTCTTCCAGCATCATTTATTGAAAAGACCATTTTTGCTCATTGTTTTGCTTTGCTCCCTTGTTAAAGATAAGTTGACTAAATTTATGTGGGTCTATTGTTGGGTTCCCTAATCTGTTCTGGTGATCTATTTGTCTGTTCTTTCACCAATATCACATGTCTTGATTATTGTAATTCTTTAGTAAGTCTTGAAGTTGGGTAGTATCAATTCTCCAACTTTCTTCTTCTTTAGTATTATATTACCTATTCTGAGCCTTTTGCCTTTCTACATAAATTTTATTCTATTTTTTTTAAGATTTTATTTATTCATTCATGAAAGACACACAGAGAGAGGCAGAGACACAGGCAGAGGGAGAAACAGGCTCAATGCTGGGAGCCTGATATGGGACTCGATCCTTGGTCTCCAGGATCTCACCCTGGGCCAAAGGCAGGCACTAAACTGCTGAGCCATCCAGGAATCCCAACCTTTCTACATAAATTTTAGCATCTATTTGTTGATATCTGTTTGTTCCTGGTATTTTGATTGGGATTTCATTGAATCTATAGATTAAGTTGGGAGGAACTGACATCCTGGCAATATTAAGTGTGAATATGAGTTCTATCTATGAATACAGAATATCTCTGCATTTATTTAACTCTTTGGTTTATTGCATCAGAGTTTTATATTTTTTTGTATATTTATCTTACATATTTTGTTAGATTTATAATAAAGTTTTCATTGGTGGGGATTCTAACAACATAATTCAGAAAAAATTTAAAATAGTAGTCAAAAATTGCAAACTTCCTAATTTGCTAGATGTGATCAATTAGATAATGGTCACAATGAACTCCACATTCTTTTGAACTTGGTAAATATTCCAAAATGCGTTATAGCCCTTTTAAATAACAACCTATTCAAATATAGTTTCATGGGCAACCCCGGAGGCGCAGCGGTTTAGCGCTGCCTGCAGCCCGGGGTGTGATCCTGGAGATCCAGGTTCGAGTCCCACATCGGGCTTCCTGCATGGAGCCTGCTTCTCCCTCTGCCTGTGTCTCTGCCTCTCTCTTCACTCTCTCTGAATGAATAAATAAATAAATCTTTAAAAAAATATATAGTTTCATGAAGCAAAGTTCTTTCTGTGGAAAAAATTGTTGGTGTATTAGTTTTTGAGGGCTGCTGCAATAGGTACTACAAATTGAGTGGCTTAACACAAATTTCTTATCTCATTGTTCTGGAGACTAGAAATCTAAAACTAAGATGTGGGCAGAATTGGTTCCTATGGACTATGAGTTAAGGATCTATTCCAGGCCTCTTGCCTTGGCTTGCCAATATTCGTCTTCATGTTCTTTTTTTTTTTTTAAGATTATATTTATTTATTCATGATAGACAGAGAGAGAGAGAGAGAGAGAGAGAGGCAGAGACACAGGCAGAGGGAGAAGCAGGCTCCATGCAGGGGCCGGACGTGGGACTCGATCCCGGGACTCCAGGATCGCACCCTGAGCCAAAGGCAGGAGCCAAACCACTGAGCCACCCAGGGATCCCCTCATCTTCATGTTCATGTGGGGTTGTCCCTGTATCAAATTTCCCTTTCTTAGAAGGAACAAGCCATAGATGAGGACCTGTCCTAATGACCACATCTTAATTCAAATCTATAAAACACTCTACCAAAGAAGATCACATTCTGAAGTGCTAGAGTTTAAGACTTCAAAATATGAATTTAGGGAATTTAAGGGGAAGCAAAATGAACTATAACAGTATACTTAATTCAGTTGTTATTATGTAAGTCAAATCCTATGAAGATTCTACAACTAAAATATATAATTTTTAATTTTTAAAATATTATTGTAAAGAATCATGTTCATTACAATACTAGGAATATTTTTTGAGTAGATATTCCTGAGACTATTTCCACACAGTTCACTCTATTTGGCAGGGGCCTCTGTGCCTCCACCTAGAAAGACACCCAAAGCTATCATAGTCTTCTCTTCTCTCTTCTCCATCATTCTCAATGAACCTGCTATGAAGAAAGAGGATGATAATTCATATAGTATTTTTCATTGTAAAGAGGTTTTTTTCTTTGCCCAAATCTCTCTCTCTTTTTTGCAGCTGTTTGAGGTATACAATTGATATACAAAAACCCTGCACATAGTTAGTGTATATATTTTTAAGAGTTTGGACACATGCATATACTCATGATACATTTATTATCTTGATTGTGGTAATGGTGTGTCCATATGTCCAAACTTATCACATTGTAAACATTAGCCAGTTTTATGACTAGTTGTCTATCCAACATCTGCTTTCTCATCGTGATCTCTTCTAAATTTGCCATTCTAATAGCTCAGCCCTTTCTATATTGACAATTTCCATCCTCATTCTGCTCATTTACCTGTTCACTGGCTTCAAAACTACAGGGCAGCTGCTGTGTTCAGCCATGGAAACTTCTGCCATTTTTTCTGCCAAAAGCATTTTAAAACATCTATTTTGATTTATTTTAATGCCCTTCATGGAAGTCTTTTGTTATTTCTCTTACCCCTGGTAGCTTCTGCTTCTTTCTCTCAAAGTTCTCAAGGGTCATTCATTGGTTAGCATCTGAGGTGGATGGATGAGCAAGGTAGACCTTCTAAGCTCAGGTGTGCCTCAGGAGCTAATGCCATCTTCTCTGAAGCTAGTAACAAAGAATCAGAAGCCATTCACACAAGGAAAATTAGTAGGATATATGGAAAATATTGATAAAATAACATTTAAGGCTAGGCTCACTGCAGCAATATCTATAAAAATATACTGCTTGATATTTGGCACCAATGATAATTGTCATTGACTACTTAGAAAGTCAATGGAAAAATTAGGGTCCTTCAAAATAAGAATATCAGAAACATCATGTTTTATTCATGGAGAAGGTCAAGAGGAACCAGGGAATTCATTGAAATTTTAGCACTGATAATTATTTTTAAAAAAATCTCTGTGTATAGCAAGCTCAGACTTGGGTTTTACTTGACTCCCTTGAGATATCCTAGTGACTATAAAGTATCCGAAGAGCTTTTCATTCCGGTAATCAGCTGATATTTATTAACACTCACTAGAATCTAGATGCTATTCGAAGAGCTTCGTTATAGAAGCTTCCTTTCATGATGCCTACAACCTATGAAGAGTGGCAAGAAGAAAATAAGGAAGTACATAAACATGAAGATATTAGATCAGAGCTCTAGAGGATCAAGAGTTAGCCCTGCAGTTTGCAGGTAATGCGCTTTTGAAAACTAAACTTTTGAAAAAGGTAAATGTCTATTAATAAGCGAATTGAATTCATTTTAACTAGAGTGGAGAAATTATTTTCTCTTATTACAAAGTTGTTGATCAAAATGAACTCAAGTGTATAAATTTAAGAGAATAAATACACTTCGCTCTGATAAAGATTTTTGTAAAATTGCTCCACAGCATTGATGTTACAAGTCAGTGATTCTAGATTTCAGAGCAGTTTTTAGAAATACTAAAATTAGCCTTACAGGATCACCTCAGTTGTTTAAGCATCTGACTCTTGATTTTGGTTCAGGTCATGATCTCAAAGTCACGAGATCCAGCCCTGTGTTTGGCTCTATTCTGAGTGTGGACCTTGCTTTAGATTCTTTCTCTCCCTCTCCCTCTGCCCCCCACCCTCTGCTCATGCTCTTTCACTATCTCTCCCTCTCTCTAAAAAAAAAAAAAAAAAAAAAGAAGAAAGAAAGAAAGTTTAAATTTAATCTTCAATATTATAGGAAATTTCTTTAACTTTTGGTAAAAGATAAAGATAGAATTTCAAAATTGTAAAAACAGGATAAATAGAATATGAATAAATAAAATATGGAATATTATATTCATCTATAAAAATAATGAAATTTGCCAGTATGGATGGATCTTGAGGACATTATGCTATGTGAAGTAAGACAGGGAAAGATAATTATTATATTATCTAAATCCACAGAAAACAGATTAGTGGGCTCCAGAAGCAAGGGGGTAGAGGGGTGAGTGAAATGGGTAACAGGGGTCAAAAGGTATAAACCTCCAGTTATAAAATAAATAAGGCATGACAATATCATATACTGCATGGTGACTACAGTTAGTAAAACTATAGTGTATATTTGAATGTTGCTAGAGGAATAGATCTTACAAGTTCTTATCACAAGAAAAAAAAAATTTAACCATGTGTGGTAACAGATGTTAACTAGACCTATTGTGGTGATCCTTTTGCAATTTGTACCAATGATGAATCGTACTATGGCTGAAACTAGTATAATGTTATAGGTCAATGATACCTCAATGTAAAAGAAAATAATGCTTTTGAACCAAAAAGTCTATAATAAAAGCAGGTTTTGGGGTTCTTTTTTGAAAAATCAAATAATCTTTAAAAACGAATTAATAACAATAGGAACAACAACAAAAAAACAAAATATAGAGAAACTAGAGGCGTAATGTACTTTGTTATGAGAATTGAAGCCTGCATAGTCCCTGTATATCCTTAGCTAGTTATATAAATTTAAGGGTTAACTCAGCATTTTGTATTCTATTAACTCAGCATTTTGTATTCTAAAAGCTCTTTTATTGGTTTCTCTTTTTCTAGTTCCCATTTTTATTTCAAAATGTTTCCCAAATAAAAATAATTTATATAAATTACATATGCAAATAAAACAATAACACAATGCATACCATCTGCCCAACCAGATAGATGGAAAATCCCCCTACCCCAGAAGTTGTCTGTGCACCTCCCCAATATTATCCCCCTTTCCTGCCTCTGGAGGGAGCGACCATCCTGAATTTTATGTTTTTTTGTGCCTTTGTTATTGTTTAATTGTCAGGACCCAGTAGTCATGTATCTGTGTAGTTTTATGTAACTAAACGACGTTTTGAAGGTTTTTACATTTTACATACATATTCTTTTGGGATTTGTTTTATTCATTCTATATGATATTTGTAAGATTATTATTTTTTAAGATTTTATTTATTTATTCATGGGAGACACAGAGAGAGAGGCAAAGACATAGGCAGAGGGAGAAGCAGACTCTATGCAGGGAGCCTGATGTGGAACTCGATCCCAGGGCTCCAGGACCACATCCTGAGTGAAAGGCAGATGCTCAACCACCGAGCCACCCAGGAGTCCCATTTGTGAGATTATTCTTGTTGATGCATGTAGCTATAACCATAACCATTCCTCTGTAGAATTGCATACGTGAAGAAATTAACATTTACTTTTTTTATATTTTACTGATAATTTAGGTCATTTGCCATTCTTGTTTGTTTTTGCCTCCCAATGCCCATGTGGACTAATTGTACATGGGTCCCTGTGCAGGAGTGCAAAATCTGCCGGGGTATCTACCAGGAGGATGGACAGGTTGTAGGCTTTGCTCCTCTTCAACCCAATGGGATAATACCAAACCATTTAACAAGTGGTGTACCACTAACACTCATGGTTATGTCAATCAGCATTGGGGTTCTTCACCTCCCTTCCATCACTTGGAGTTATTTTAATTTGTTTCTGCTTATTGGTGATGAGATGGCATCTTGTTATAAAGTGGTTTAAATTAATATTTAAAGAGGGTTAGCATTCAGTCAGATAATATATTTAGTCCACTATATTTCTTGAAATTGAATCTTGATAGCTTCTACACCTAGTTTCTCTCAAGATTTTTTAAACAATTAACTACCATTTGTTTCCAGTTTCAACTAGAATTTTAACCAAGATTGGATAAAAAATCTTGAGGTCGTATCATTTGTTTCTGAACCACTAAGAATAAGGAAGGAAAACAGGGTGATGTCATAGAGAACATTAGGTGGCTACTTTATGTTGCAGAAGCAAGGGTCATGTCTCTGAAGAGGTCATGTTTAACTTGAGAACCAAACTAGAAAGAGGTGACCTTGAGATTTCTGGGGGTCACCTGGGAGCAGGAAACACTCTGAGTGAAACTCTAAGGCAACAGTAAGCTTGGGGATTTGAGGTTCTTAATGGACACCACTGTGGTAGGAGCTTCATGAGCAAAAGTAAATGTGGCTGGAGTTCGAGAAACTTGCACCTAATACAAGGCTTTCTCAGTCAATCTTTCTTTCCTCACTTTGACTATTCCCTTCAGAAACTTACAACTCCTGCAATTATATTGTTTGTTATTTACTGACTGGTTTATGATCCTCTGCATCTACACCCCTGGGACATCAGGTACTGTGTCTGCTGCCTTGACCACTGTGTCTATCCCCAGAGCCCTTGTCTGTCCCAGCACACAGCAGTTGCTCAATCATTAATCCTTGAATGAAGGAATGTGATGGAAGCCTGCTGTGCCTGCCTCTCTCATTTGTTCAGTTGTGAAGAGTTATAGATGAGTTCCTTCAAAGAGACTTGGTTTTCCAAAGATAGATGTGGCTCTGCAGTTGTCAGCAGAGGACTCATCAGGACCCTCCTGTGAGCTTCCCATTGGAAGTATCACTGGAAACAGTAATGAACAGGCAGGACAAGAGGCATGGCAATGGCTCCAGGTGGGAAGACAACAGAATGAGCTGAGTCGGGCTTGTGCAGAAGGCCAGCCCCAAGCCCTTGCTGCTGAGAAGCACCCCTGGTGCCACTGGTCACCGTACTCTGGGCTCACAGAGGTCATCTCAGGTGGAAAGTGTTTGCTGGTCATCTATCTATCAGGGACAATGGTGAAGAATGGGTGAAATGTGCTAGTCAGGGAAGCCGTAAAGAGGAGGCCTATAGAAAGAAATTTGTATTCTTCAATGCTCCTGTGTTTCTACACATGAGCGAGTCTACCAATTCTTGGCCTCAATGTTCTTTTCTGGGAAATAGGATAGTTGGACAGATTTTGTGAAAGTCTCTTTCTACTTGACCCTTCTAGAACTGAAAGGAAGGAGTCTGAATGGAACTTTGGTATGCCAAAATGCTGACATACCTGCTTTTAGTAACTGGTAAAGTATTAGGGTTTAAATGGTCTCTGGGATGTTGGTGCTCATACAAAATGAAGAGGTAGGAGAAGGGAGGTGCAAAGAATGGTCCCATATGACAGAAAAAGGGAGCTGCATGGTCTGTTTTATTGGTTTTAATGCTAAAGATTTGTGGACATGTGGAGGACACATACTAGGATCTATAAAATACAAGGGGTGAATCTGATAAAAATAGCACCTTTCTTATGTTTCTCAAGATAAAGAAAGCATTATGTGGTAGAGATTCGGCACACTTTGATAGTGAGATTATTTTCTTTTCTTTTCTTTTCTTTCTTTCTTTCTTTCTTTCTTTCTTTCTTTCTTTCTTTCTTTCTTTCTTCTTTCTTTTTTTTAAAGATTTTATTTGTTTATTCACGAGAGACACAAAGACAGAGAGAAGCAGAGAAACAGGCAGAGGAGAAGCAGGCTCCATGCAGGGATCCCGATGCAGGACTTGATCCCGGGACCCCAGGATCACGCCCTGGGCCAAAGGCAGACGCTTAATCACTGAGCCACCCAGGGATCCCCAATTATTTTCTATATATCTAATGTGATCTTACATTCTCAAATAATGAATTTAAATTACATATTACACTTTGCTGAGAAAGGAAATATATTTGCCTGTCAGTGATATACATTCTTGGTATTTGCCAGACAGCTTCTAGTGGACAAATGATAATGGATTCAGACAGGAAAAATCGCATTAAATAATTCTACCACTTAATTGCAATGAATTTATAGTAGATTCAAATCAAGGAGCACATTAGTAGGAACATTAAATTATGATGCAAGCTCCATTTTGCTTCATACTCATATTTTTAAAAACCTTCAGTTGTAGAGATTTCAAAATAACATCAGCTTAGCTGGCTTGGGGATAAACAGAAATAATGAGTGTGCCTGTTCTTAATTTTTCTACTTAAATGTATATTAGATTAAATTTCCATTTGACCTACTCTATCAATAAATGCATAAATCTAGAGGTATCTCCCATGAGAAGCCATTAAGTTGGATTATTTTCTAATGTGAAATGTAGATTTGTGGTGAAGGGGACAAGAAGGGAAAGGGTATGTTTATGTTTTGTCCTCAAAGGACCTGATAGATAAATGTGAGAGCTTCCCAGATGAACTCGGGCCTGCCAAGTTCATGTCCATTAGCGTTAAAACCAGGGCAGAGAAGTCACACTGGACTTAATTTTAGCTTGTTTTGTTGTTGTTGTCGTCATATTTGCAGTTTACTGTTAGTATTCTCTTTTGTTTCTCATAATGAATTTTTAAGAAAGATTTTATTTATTCATTTGAGAGAGAAAGAGAGAGTACAAGCCAGGTGGAGAGGCAGAGGGAGAGGGAGAAGCCGACTCCCCACTGAGCAGGGAGCCTGACTCGAGCTCCATCCCAGGACCCCAGGATTATGACTTGAGCCCAACGCAGACACTTAACGGACTGAGCCACCCAGGTGCCCCACTCACAGTTACTTTAATTTCATGTTCCTTCACAATGAAAGAGCATGGGGCTTATGCATGTGAACTCTTATGTAAGTACTCCAGTGAGAGAAGGAGTGTTGTGGGGTTGAGGGGCTGTGTGCCTGGAATTATATACTCAAGACCATATGAGTGTAGCTTGGTGTGCTTACCATTTGTTTAGAAGATTTAGTTCTTCCATCATAAAATCTATGCAATTGTGTAAATTTTTATATTTAAGCATAAATTATACCTCCAAATCCATTGGTCTTTTCAATAAATATGCAACCTCCACAAGCAAATGAGACTCAGCCCCTGACACACCTTAGGCTGGCTCTGGTTGGATATCATTCATTTGTAAATGTTCATAGTTAGTGGATTACAAACTGATTTTTGTTCAAATTTGGTTATTAAAAATCATAATCATTCTAATTCATTGCTTAACAATAATTTAATCCCATATATGCAACCTAGTTAAAGACATAGCTAACGCAGCTGGAGAGAAGACACAGGGAATCCTTCATAAGATGGAAAACATACCTGATATATCTGATTTTAAAAAATATTCTCACAAAATGTTTTTTTATAGTCATTGATAATTCTATACCAGAAAAACAGAGACTATTATAATTAATGTATTTCAAAAGCTAGTTTTGGGTAATGTAGGCATGTGAGTTTTGCTTCATTGACTTTGAAGTAGTGATTCCCTTACCATCCACTCAAGGTCAAGAGAGGGACCTTGTCCTGCAAAGTTAGAGTTTAGAAGACCAGATGGAGAGACCCTCAGTGCACCTGTGACAATTGCATGTCCAAGTTGAAGGATACAGATGATATTTCCAGTTTTGCCACTGATTAGTTATAGGTGTCAGGGTCAGTCTTCCCCTCAGTTTTATCATCTTCTAAATGGAGATAGTTACGGCAATTTTTCTAGAATTTGCATTAATCAGATGAATATCAACTATTGGCAAGCCTGTATGAGTGTGCCTGTGGTTGGGCAAGTGGATGGAAAGTTCAGACCCAGGGCAGCAAATGTACAGGTAAGGCAACAGGTGGTAAGTCAAGGAGGATGGACAGTGATAAGCAGAATGAGGAAACTTCTGGGGGAAAGAGAAAGAGTTATGCAGATAAGACACCACCCATATCCCCATCTCTACCCCAGCCACCACACACTCATGCCATAGGTAATGGTGCAGATAGACTGACCCAACAAGGTGTCATTAATACCTGTTGGGGCATAGACATAGCGGCCAGGCAGTTGAAAAATTTCCCTCAATTTGCAACCAATTACACTGCAACAAAATGGGACTGCTTGGTGATAGATTTTACTTGCAGATAATTAAGAAATTTAAAAGTGGCTCACTGGGGTGCCTGGATACCTCAGTTGGTTTGGACTCAGGTCATGAGACTGAGCTCCATGTTGGGCTCCATGCTCAGCAGAGTCTGCTTGAGAGTCTCTCTCCCTCTCCCTCTGCCCCTTCCCCCTGCTTGTGGGCATGTTCTCTCTCTCTCTCTGAAAGAAAGAAAAAAGAAAGGAAGAAGAAAGAAGAAAGAAAGAAAGAAAGAAAGAAAGAAAGAAAGAAAGAAAGAAAGAAAGAAAGAAAGAAAGAAAGAAAGAAAGAAAGAAAGAAAGAAAGAAGAAAGAAAGAAAGAAAGAAAGAAAGAAAGAAAGAAAGAAGAAAATCTTTTTTAAAAAGTGGCAGACTCACTTAAATTAAGCATATATAACTGATATAAATGTAACTTACCACAAATCGATGAACTTCACTTAGACCACAATTTCTTCTCACATAAGGAGCTTGGAACTGTGTGAGGTTTGTCCCTCCCTGGCCTGCAGAGATGGGCTGGGTTCTTAAAATCTATACTGTGGGGCTCCTGCTTTTTCCTGATGGAGTCACCATTGCTCTCACTGCTTTAGAGATGTTGAGGCTCTCAGGTGTCCCTGGGGTTCTCACAGTCTGTGCTTGCTTCCCAGGGTGCAGGGCTCCTTTGTTACCATATTTTTTTCTCTTTTTGTTTCTTTATATGCTTCTTCATTGATGGAACATTGAATGAAGGAGGTGTGTGATCTGCAGACATTGAATAAGTCTGTGCATTTAAAGGCAAATAAAATGGGGTTTCTGCCTCAAGGTGATCCAGTCAGTCAGCTAAGGCAGACAGACCAATGAACAGGGTTTCAGACCATGAGTAGACAGTCATGTGCAGGTGTGCTGCAGTTTAACTGGAAGATCACCCCATCTAAGGCTTGGGTGGTCAGGACCTAGGGTCTGTGACCCTTGAGCTGCCAGAGACATGAGAAGATGTCGCCCAGGTGTAGGGAGGAGGGGATCAGACAGAGGGAGCAGCTCAGAGCAAGGAAGCAGAGTGCTTCCCGTCCTAGAAACTGGAGGTCCCATTCTCTCTCTCTCTCTCTCTTTCTCTCTCTCTTACACACACACACACACACACACACACACACACACACACACCCTTGGAAATTCTACTGCTTTTGTGGAAAGACCCAGCATAAGCCTCATGCTCAGGAGCCAGCAATCAGCCCCTCAAGAGAAGCAATAACAATAACAATAACAACAAAATGGATTCGTGAGTTTGTCAATCTCTGCAGTGTAAATCCCCGTGTCTGATTTCCAACTGCCAATGACGTCACAGCTGGCTTGCCAATTTCCCTATTTAACAATCAGTGCTGAGCTGTTATTGGCTAGCCCCCAGGACAACAGCCTCTCACTGGGAGAGAGAAACCCCTCCTCTGTCACATGGTTTGGCATCTTCTCTTTGAAATATTCCTTGGTGGTCTCTGGATGCTGTCCCTTCTGTCTTTCAGAGTTTCTAGCTGGCAGGTGATTGTGTGCCAGGAAGCTCTACAGAGCTGACCAAGGACAGAGGGCACGCAGCTGTGACATTGGGACACACACACACTGAGAAACCCTCTCCCCTGTTTGACCAGAGGAATGGATATGCTAACTGGACCAGTGAATACTGAGGATGCCAACAAGTGAGACACAGGACAGTGAAACATGGAGCAGGGGCAAGTAGGCAGAGAAGAAGATGAACCCTGCCCTCTGGGCATGGATTCTCTCCCAGTTGTGGAGGAAATAGGAAGAGTGGGCATGGGAAGCAGCAGGGAAACTCTTCCCAGAGAAGATGTATGCTGGAGAGTTTGCACACAAACAGGAGGCTAGCTTTCAAGAAACTATACACAGGGAAGGCCAGATTATCAGTTTGATTAATTAATCCCTAAGAATGTAATTACTGTAAATCTTATTCCTCGGAATAAAGTATCTGAACAGAGATTTGTGTCTGCAAATAAACCAATATTAAGTGGGAGGTTTCTGAGATAATTAGGATCTAAAACTTTTGGAAAAAGTGAGTTGGGTTTCCATATTTATACCTGAAATCCTCACTCCCTCAAGTGCTGAAACCCTGACTATAGAAAAGGTTTAGATGGGGAAGAATGAACCAGTTCCAGAATAACAATGGGATTCAGGTGAGAAGTGTGGGTAATAGAACTTGCTCAAATGCAAAGCATGGAAGTGACGTTTTCCATGATTTCTATGTAGAAACAAAGGAATGGCAGAGCACTTATGGCCCATGGCCAAGGACATACTGGAGAAACAGGTTAGGAAACCATTCATGGGCTATGACTATTTGGGAAACATGTCATGGGGGTGGAGCATGAAGACCCAATAAATGACTTGTGAAGAGGCAGGTAGCTGACACTAACCACTAGGCAAGCAGGAGATGAGCAACTTCAAATGACTCACAACAAATATATAGCTGGGATGGTTTAAAATGGACCAAGTTAGTAGCCAGTTGGAACAATGTGTGCTCCAAACCAGGGACAGTACCTGGGGAGTGGGGTAGATAACATAGATCCCAAGTGGTTGATGTGAGGAGGGAAGCAGAGAAGGAGACAAACTAGAGATGGGCAGGTGTGATGTGAAACAGCAGGGACAAGCAGGTTCCTAGGGAGGAATAGGAATAGGTAATGTGGAGCCTGGTCTCTGCAGCCTCTTAAGGAGAGAGCATTTCCTGGGCTCAGAGAGAAAGTGGGGAATAAGGGGCCTAGAGATATTGAAGTAGATAAAGACAGGACGAAGAGGGAAAAAAACACAGTATAAATTTGTATTAGTCAGGATTCCCCAGAGAAACAGGATGGATGGATGGATGGATGGATGGATGGATGGATGGATGGATGGTTGGATGGATGAATGGCTGGATCAATTGATCAATTGATTGACTTGTCTTAAGAGTTGACTCACTGTATTTTGGAGAGTCCAAATTGTGATTAGGGAAGCCTACAGGTTGGATACTCAGAAAAAAAAAAGTTTCAGGTCAAGTGTAGAGGCCTTCCCCTGATAGAATTCCTTCCTGCTTCACAAAATCAGTCTTTGTTCTATTAAGGTCTTCAACTAATTATACAAGGCCCACCACATCATGGAGAGTAATCTACTTTACTCACAGTCCATCTATTCAAATTTTAAACTCACCCTCAAAAAAAAAAAAAAAAAAAAAAAAAAAAACCTTCATAGAAGCATCCAGAATATTGTTGGATGAAAAGTCTGGGCATTGGGGCCCAGCCAAATGGACACATTAATTGTCACAATTTGATTCCCATTCAGGCCCCTCAGAGTTAAGAAACAGAAGGTAAAGGCAACTCGAGACCTGGGAAATGTAAGAGATAAAATGAAAGGAAAAGAAATCATTTCAAGGTAATAGGGATGGATGATTCAGATCCCAGAGAATATGTAAGAGTAAGAGAATAATTACTTATTATGTAAGAGTAACAGAATAATTACTTATTATGAATGCAAGTTTGCATAAAACTGAAGAAAAGACTGTGGAGGTTTTGAAAGATATATTTATATATATATAAATATGTAAATATTTAAATATTTAAATATTTAAATTTATTTTAAAATAAATATATACATTTATTTTTTTAAGATTTAATTATTTCTTTTAGAGAGAGAGACTGAACACATGTGTATGAGTGGGGGGAGGGATCAAAGGTGAAAGAGAGGGAGATTCTCAAGCAGACTCCTCACTGAGCATGAAGTCCTTGATCCCAGGACCCCGAGATCATAGCCTGAGCTGAAATCAAGAGCCAGCCACTCAACTAACTGAGCCACCCAGGTGCCTCTGAAAAAAATATTTTTAAAAATAATATTTGCAAAAAAGAAATAGAAAGAAATTGAATTTATGGATTTGCCATTTTGGGAAGATTTGGGAGATTTGGGAGAACTTTAATTATAAAATGAATCCAAAAAGTAGTTAATTTTGAAGGTATATTAAGGAGGCTAATGACTGGCACCATCCTTCTGAGCTTGGTAACAGCTGAAGACATGGTACTGTACCAGAAGCTGTAGAACATTATATTGGGGAAATTGTACCCAGTATTCAAAGGGAGAAACTGAGACACCAGGTTGACCCATGAGCTGGCTTGTTTTCAAGGGCTCATGCTAGAGAGCTCAATGTGGAATGTTGAACATGCATATGCACTTTGGAGAATCCAGTAATTTTGCTTTGGAGTTACTATGTCCCAAAAGGCCCAGAACTCATTTCTTGGCACATCTGAGTTTTACTCTGATTCACATTTTGTAGACCAGCCCTTTAATTCTTTATTAACCACTCTAAAGTTGACCACATAGCATAAGAAATACTATGGGAAAAAAAAAAAAAGAAATACTCATGGGAAATCCAAAATAGATAATTCAGTTCATTCTGTACCTGCTTATTAAGAACACCTTTCATGCCCATCATTCAATTTGAATTAGAAAAATATACTGTTCAGACCTGTGTTCATGGAAATATGAACATTTATGCCTAAACAAAGTTCTTTTTCTTAGTATTTAAAGTTTAGAAATGATAGCTAATGTCTCTCTGGTGAAATATTTGCAATTTAGTCATTTTACTCTGCTTTGATTTTCATGGAAATGTATGACCTAATTGCTTTTGGATTACAACTGGTAATTGCAGATTTTACCCACAAAGATACATTTGGAGGAAGAGAAAATTTCAAATCCAGAATAATAAGAAATAAAAATAGCTGTAGGAATTTTTTAATTAAATTAAGAAAATATCAACTTAAGAAAAAATTTGAATGAGAAAACTTGTCCTGAGAAAGAAATTGTCCTGAGAAAAAATTTGGCTTTCCCTCATTGTTTCTTACTTCTTTTCTTTCTTACTTCTGTTTGAGCATGATGCACTCTAATGCACTCTGCATCTTGTCTATTGTATACTGTGTCTATTGTGTACTTGTCTACTGTGGTACTTTGTTCTCACAGTTAAGTAAAAAATAAACTAACAATGCTGTTTGATCTATGATTATGGTTGAAATGGCCATCAAGCTATAGGCATGAAAATCATAGGGTGACCGGTTGTCTTTTGCCTTACGGCTTTTTTACTTCGCATGAGGTTTTCAAAGTTCATCCATGTCAAAAGGTGTATAGGACTTCATTTCTTTTTACAACAGAAAGATCCCCTGTTCTATGACACATTTAATTTTTCCACCTATCACTTGATTGACATTTGGTTTCTTCTACTTTTTGGCTCTTATGAATAATCCTGCTGTTAACTTACATGTATAAATTTTCATGTAGACATATATTTCATCTCTTTTGGGTGTATACTTAGAAGTGAAACTTCCAGGTCATACAGTAACTCTGTTTATATTTTTGAGGAACTTTCATTCTATATTCCCAAGTAGCTTCAACATTTTGCATTCCACCATCCCTGTGGGAGGGTCCCAGTGTTTCCATATCCTCATCAATACTTGTTATTAGCTATTTTGTTTTGTGTTTTGCATTGTTTGCATTCAAGTGGGAGTGATGAAATAATTGTGATTTTGTTCACATTTCCTTAATGACCAATAATATCAAGGATTTTTTTCATGTGCTTATTGGTTATTTGTATATCCTCCTTGAAAAAACAACTATGTAGATCCTTTACTGATTTTCCCATGTGTCATTGGCCTCTTTTATTGAGTTGTGAGAGTTGTTTATATATTTTGGATACAAGTTGTTATTAGATATATGTCTTGCAAGTATTTTCTCCCATTCTTTATATTGTTTGTTCACTTTCTTAATGGCATCAAAGGTTTTAATTTCTATGAAGTCTAATTTAGCTATTCTTTCCTTCTGTTTCTTGTGGTTTTGGTGTGATATGTAAGACTGCCTGATGGAAGGTTACAAGTACTTACACCTATACTTTCCTAGGAATCCTATAATTTTAGATTTTACATTTAGGTCTTTGGTTCATTTTGGTTAAATTTTGTGTGTGGGGTAGGGATCCAAATTTAGAGACAATTATCTCTTTCCTTCTTATAACTTATATTCCCCTCAACTGCTGTTGTCGGTGTGTCTTGGCCTTCAAATACATTAGGCCAGAAACAAAATATCATGCGAAATATCAGACAAGAGACAAACCATGATAAGATGACAAAGGAGACTATTTTTTACTTTAGGGTTACCAATAGAAATGATAAAATAAAATAAATACAACTCAGCAGAGCATTTGGTTGCCTAGAGCACATCTCTCAATAGATCTCCTCCTGTCACTGCTTGAGGATTTACATGGTTGATATGACTGTGTGAGACCACACCACCAGCCTCACTACTGACCACTGCCTTAGAGGGTTTTCTCATGGTCATCATGCTATCTTTTTGCCTCTGTTTCTGCCAGTGGAGTGATGGTACAAATTTGAGTAAGAAAACAATGTGCAAAAAAATGTTTATCTTTCTTTGTCCATAACTTACCTTTTTGTACTATGAAGCTCCATACTCAAATGGCTTAATCTTTGCACCTCACAGAAGCCCAGAATCTAGGACAGAAGATATTTGGCTCCCATGTTATATAGTGTTGGAGGAGGGGCTTCCTTGCCTTGCCTTTCCAGGCGTGGGAGAACAGATACCCTCTTCTCTGTTCTGCCTCTCCTTTCCACAAGTCCTTCGCCAGAGAAGGAGAGACTTCTCTCTGACTTCCACTCTCATAAGTGGGAGGTGGTATATATTTTCAAACTAGAGAGAAATTCTACAGATCGGATTATCCAAGTTTACCCCTGAAAGTTTCTAAAGAGGAATTTCAAAGAAATATGGAAAATTCTCTTGTAAAACAACATTGCCAAAACTGTAATACTGCTTCTTAAGCACATTGAACATTCAGAAACTGAATTTTAATGCATCATCTTTTTCTTTCTTGTATTTTGCATCAAATCCTTCTATAGAGCAGATTTTTTTCAGAAAAATCCATAGTCAGACTTGCAATGAAGGAAAGCAGTTTACTAAGTTTTCATATCTTACCCTGTTACCTAATGCTTCTCTTCCCATATAGGAAACATCCCCTGCCTCCCTCCCAGACAGCTTCCCTGGTGCCTGGGCTGAGTTATAGTAACAACCTGGACCAACTGTTATGTTTGTACACAGTGCCAGGTGCTGGGCTAAGATAATCACATCCATCCTCACAACCTTCCTATAATAGAGGTGTTGTTAATTTCACCTTGTGGAGTAAGGAAGTGAACATAGATACTAGGTGAGGTAGAAATAATAAATGACAGAGCAGAGATTTAAATCTAGATGCACCAGACCCAAACCTATTATCACAGCACCCGGCTAAATCCTTTGCTCATTGAGTTGTACTTCCCTATTTTTATGCGGGTAGTCATTACTACATTGTGAGTGCCCTGGGACCAGGGGGTCTACTGTATTTCCTCTACAACTCCACTATCTCACAATAAATGCCTGATAGATGTATGCTGAGCTAATGAAGCAGCATAAATCGGTGATGATGAAGAGGGGAGACCCCACTGCCAAGCCCTGGATGGAAACAAGATAGTCTGAGACCACCCAGTGATGCAGTAAAGCTCATGTGTAGTTCTACAGAAGCTACAAAAACACAGGGACATGACTAAAAGGGTCTGTTAATGAGGTAGGCAACAATGTAGAGTTTAGAGAAGAGGACAATGGGGAGCTGGAGCATAAGGGCTCCTCAAGACGGATAAACTTTTGAAGTGTGAACAAGATTAATTTAAAAAAATAGTAGGAGAAGAAAGATACCCAAGACTAGGGAATAGAATGAACAAAAAGCACCTGGCATATTTTAAGGGCAAATTAAATCACTGAGCCTGAAGCAGAGATTTGGTGGAAGGAAGAGTCAGGAAAGAAAGATAAACATGAGGGCTGGAGCCATGTTGTAAATGGTCCAAAATCCCTTAATATTTTTAAAAAAGATTTTATTTATTTATTCATGAGAGACACAGAGAGAGAGACAGAGAGGCAGAGACACAGGCAGAGGGAGAAGCAGGGTCCCTGCGGGGAGCCCAATGTGGGACTTGATTCCAGCACCCCAGGATCACACCCTGAGTGAAAGGCAGACGCTCAACCACTGAGCCACCCAGGTGCCCTGGAATTCATTGACATTGACCCCGCTGATCAGAGTGGATCAAGGGGAGGAAGTTGGACAGCCTGAGGTAAGAAGGGTGAGGGGGGGCAAAGGGAGAGCTGGAGGAATAATAATGAAGTGGGGGCTAGTTAAGGAAAACCTGCAAGAGTCACAGTAGCAGAGTAAGCATTGGGGTGGGGGTGGTGGGACCAAAATTATAGAAAAGAGATTTGAAGGATTCTCTAGATGAGGAGGCTGGGAGTGCAGGGAAATGCTGACTCGAAGTCTAACTCCCATGAAGGCCCACCCTGGACATGTGCCAAACCCTGACATCCCTAGAGGAAATGATTACACTGTGGCAGATGGGGGCTAGTAGGAGCCACTGGGTTTGCCCTCAGGTACATGATGCGAGGAAGGCATGAGGGTCTGGCTGCAGTATTGAGCAGGACCCACCTGGGTTTAGGAATGTGCTGGAATCCATGATGCTGTGCACATGAATAAACTGCCCCAGGGAGATGGTATCTCCAGAAACAGGAGAGGGTCTTATCTCTACCACAAGGATGTGTAACTACACAAGGCAGGGTTTCAAAAATTATTTATAGAATGATTACATAAATGCAGTTGTTTCTGAATTCGAAGTGTTTCGATGTATTAGGTTTGAATGAACTACATCAGTTGAGACTAGTGGGTTTCCCCCTTCTATACAGTCATGGTCATAAACACCGTAAGGACCAGTCATATCACTTGTAATTTCTAACACACGATGTCCAAAAGATACCAGTTTATCTATGGCATGAAGTAGTACCTTCCACTTACATGTTCTTCAACCCAGAGGCCCAGGGGTTACTGACAGGCCTGGCACAAGGAATGGCCATACCTTTGTCCCTGTTTCATCACCTCCCACCATAAAGCTGGCTTCCACCATGGTCATTCTTCTGGAACTTTCCATTCCATGCAAGGTAGTTTTCCAAAAGTTAGAAGGAAAAAACAACTATGAGGCCATGGGAACAAAAGTTCTATTTTAAAAACTCGAGCTGCAGTGGAATTTGACAATTGAACTTTATAGAAAAACAATGAGTCAACTTTATCTGGTAAAGTTATTACCTGTAAAGGTTGATTCGGCCACAGTCCTTTATGAAAATGGCAGTCGGTAAGGTTGCAATATCGAAAATAAATTCGGTGAAGTGCATGCTCTTTGAAAAGACACAACAGAGACAGAGCCTGAAAGCCTGAGGTGAGCTGTGCCTGGCCCAACTCTTGACCTTTCTCAGATCTTCTGCAGAGGGGCCTCCCTCCAAGGAAGGAACTCCCTCTGGGTCGGTGGGGGTTGAGGGAGGGCCTACCGGAGGAGAACTACCAGGGCTGCGGATACTGCTGACCAAAGAACCTTGGGAGGGGGGCACTGTGGGCTGGGGACATGGCAGTTTGGGGACCCCTTAGGCTGAGGACACTGCAGGCTGAGGACATGCAGTCTGAGGACCCCGCAGGCTAGGACACTGCTGGCCAGGGACCCCACAGGCTGGGAACACTACAGGCTGAGGACACTGAAATCTGGGGACCCCATGGGCTGGGGACACTGTGGGCCAAGGACTTCGCAGGCCAGATATTCCATGAACTGTGGGCATCTCAGAGTCCAGAGAGTGTTCAGAAGGACACACAGACTGAACCACTGGAATCAAGACACACAGCAGCCCGGAAGGCTTCCTTCCCTATGTAATTAAACTGCATAAAGTGGACCTGGGGCAGCGGTTTCCACAGCTGGAAACCCTACACATCCCCTTTCTGCCCAGTTTCAGGGACACAGCTGCAGGGCGAGAGACTGGCCTGTGCCAAAGCCACCCCTGGTGTCGGAAAGGAGGCAGCTGCTGAGCCGATGGGCTGTGAAGGTCAACTGTGCAGGTGTGCACACGCGGTAAATGTCATGCTGCCTACAAAGATGTAAGGCTGCCTTCTATCTGATGCTCTCCTCTCTGGCCAGCCACAGCCCCCCATGTATTTCAAACCAAGGAAGAAACTTCAGGATTGTACTCAGAGCTGGACACCTGTGTCTACACCTGCCAGTAGGTGGCCCAGAGTGGAGCCACCACTGAGTTAAGCAAGGTGTCATACCCAACACTCCCCAAAGAGGGCACAGTCCTCCCAGGTGGCACTAAGATGCTGCAGCAGGGCATCTGGATGTTTTATATGTACATCTATGTAAACCTTAGACACCAATTTACTTCTCTGGTCCTATTTTTAAACAAAGACAAAGAAAAGAATAGGTTTTGTTGAGTGACTCCTACATTCACAGAAATAGAATGGAGATGTATGATTCAGCCAATGAGATGAGTCACATGAAGGTAGACAAAATAATCAGATGTGGATGGACTTGCACAGGTGCAAGTCCACACCATTATTAGCATTGACTTGTTCACTCATGAAACAAATTAACTTATAAGAGCGAGTATGGTTAGTATGGGGGCAATTATATGTAATTTGGGGAAACCTGGTAAGAGTAAAACTTTCAGCCAAGCTCAGTGTTATTGTATTGATAAGAAAATATAATTAAAATGTTAAGTACAATTCCTGAAACATAATTAGCTCAGAATAATTGTTAATGTTTTGTTTGTTATCTGCTTCAACCTCCTATTGAGGTCAATGTGGAAATTTAAGAACATGTTCTAGGAGAGGGGCTAGACTGTAAGAGGCAATACAGAGAGAAAATTCAGTCAAGGTCAATAAGCCCTTGGGAAAAATGTTAACCCCCTAGTAAAATGTTACAAATTTTAAACAATAAAATAAAATTTTTGTTCCTTCTTATGGGATGGGCATTTTTTAAATTGCCACATGCATAATAAATTAAGAAGTGTAGGAAGACATGGGTACACTCATGCACAGCTATTGGGAGGTGGACTAAGTTACCCATGAGCCATTTACCATCCTACACCCAAATTCTCAAACAGTATATATTTTTCATCCTGCCATTCAAGCACTAAAATTTATTCTAATAAAATTATTAGGAAGATATTATGTCCATCTACACTCTTTAACAGAAGACAAGTTATGAGGTCTGGAGTCCTGAAGGTGAGATTGTGTTTAGATGCCAGACATAAATGCTTCGTGTACCTGGAGGGAGAAGGCACAGGTAAGGTTGATGACAGGGCAACTGAGGGTGTTCATTTCAGATGTTTTCTGGTTTCTCTCTGGGCTGAGAGTGAGGAGAACAGAGGAAATTTGAAATGTTTGGACATAGATTCCCAGGGAAAGAGAAGAGAGAAAGTTAATAGCTATGCAGAGTAAGTTTATCCAGGGGTGGTGATGGCTTTGGTGAGTAAGCATGGTGGGAGGCATCCCAGGGATCAGGGGTTTCCACACGGAACACCTCTTTTTTAAAAATGTTATTTATTTATTTAAGAGAGAGAGAGAGACTGGCACATGCAAGTGGTCAGGAAGGGTCACAGGGAGAAGCAGACTCTCCACTGAGCAGAAAGCCTGATGCAGGGCTCCAGTTCAAGTTCTGCCCTGAGATCATGATCTGAGCCTGAGGCAGATGCTTCACCAACTGAGCCACCCAGACGCCCCACAGAACACCTCTACAGAAAGACAACTTGAAGCAGAGGTCCTTGTTTCTCATATGTACAAATCCTTTGTGAAATTGAATAAATTCAGAAGATTTTTTATTCATTTCTAAAAACTGACAAAATAAGAGGCACCGTTTTTAATGTATTTCCATTGAATGGTGGCCCATCATGCCAAGGCCTTCTGTCTGGGTGGTATGATGTGCCCACACTGGAAATGAGGTGAATCCTGGAGCAGGCTATAGGGACATTATGAGGAGCAGTGGGTTAACAAGCTTGTATTTTTTTGTTGGTCTCAGATCACCAGAGTTGTACAGGGACTGGCTGGAAAGACAATAACATGAGATGAAGAAGAAAATTGCAAGTCTATGTCTAAGCAAGTTGAAATTATGTTCATGTTTAGCTCCATGGGTCAGAGCAGGAGACTAATGAGGCTCTGAAATCTGGATCCCACATGGATCAATTAATTTCTCAGAATGCTCAGTAGTCCAAGTTCTGCCCAAGAAAGGGGCTCCTCCAAGGTTGGAGTTTGTCAGGGAGGCACTGCCAGAGGACCAGGGCCACTGGGAAAGGACCAAATCTATCAAGGGGAAAGGTAGCAGGGCCCCAAGGCCTGAGCCCTCTGCAATGGTGAAGGACTAGGCCATGGGGAGTAATGGAGCATGTGAGCCATCTGCCATATTACATGCAGCCTGTCCTGTATCTAGCTTAGAACTCAGCCCTGAGAGATCCCCGGTGGACCTCACAGTCCTGCTGGAACTCAGAACTAGAGACAGAGATGGCTGGGCGCCATGTTTGTCCATCTCACAGATGTGTTCCATTTTGAATGATCCAGGGGAATTTTCAACAGAAAAAAAGTATGATGTTACTAATATATCACTTCAAGAACTTATACCTGTGGGTTTTTTTTTTTTAAAGAATTTATTTGAGGTAGAATGAGAACAAGTTGGGAGAGGGAGAGGGAAAAGTAGACTCCCCACTGAGCAGGGACCACCATGCAGGGCTCTATCCCAGGACCCAGGAATCACGACCTCAGCCCAAGGCAGACATTTAGCAGACTGAGACACCCAGGGGCCCCCGTGGTTCTTACTAAGGTAGTGTGATGGATCGGCTTTCTCTAACTCAGCTGCTCTGACGAGGTGTTGCTGGGAAGGACAGCTTGCATCTGTGCTGCCTTCTGGAGACGTGCGCCAGAATTTGCATTTCTGAGAAGTTCATTGATCCATATGAGGTTCTGATTTCCAAGCCCTGTTAGTGCCAGGGTCTGACCCATGATGCCATGACATGACTAACTTGCTCAGAATTATGCTTAGAATGTATTTCTCTATCTCATTTCATTACATTTCCCATCAACCCCTGTGCAGTTCAAGGGCTCTGAGACCAAGGAAAAATATAAGCTTGTTAATCTGCTGTTGGGCATAATGTTCCTACACAAGCACAGATGAGAGTGTTTCCTACAGCCTGATTCCCAGTGTGAACCCATCCTATTGCACAAGCAGAAAGGCACTGGCGTGAGGCGTATTATGGCCTGAATCATGTCTCCAGCCCCCAAATTTAGAGGTTGAAGCCTAACCCCTAACCTGACAGTATTTGGAAACAGAGCCATTAGAGATGTAATTAACGCTACATAAGGACCTAAGGGTGAGGCCCGTAGGACTAGTGTCATTATAAGAAGAGGAAGAGATGCCAGGAGTGTTTGCTCATGGAACAAGGGCCACCTGAGGGCACTAAGAAAGAAGGGGCCATCTGCAAGCCAAGAGGAGAGGCCTCAGGAGAAATCAACCTGGGCTTCCAGCCTCCAGGGCTATGAGGACTTAAATGTCTGTTGTGTGAGATTCTGTTGTGTTAACCTGAGCACATTAAGATAAGGCACTATGGTTGACAGACCATACACCAAAAATGATTTTCTCCTTGTGTTAATTTATATAAATTAATAAAAACCGTCTGAATTTTTCAGTTTCATAAAGGATTTGTGCGCATCTTAAATAAGACATCCTGGCCTAGCATTTTCTTTTCTTTTTTTTAATTTATTAAATATTTTTATTTATTTATTCATGAGAGACATACAGAGAGAGGCAGAGACACAGGCAGAGGGAGAAGCAGGCTCCCTGCGGGGAGCCCAATATGGGACTCGATCCCAGAAACCTGGGATCATGCCCTGAGCCAATGGCAGATGCTTAACCACCCAGGTGTCCTATCATTTTCTTTCCTTCAAGGGATTTTCATAAGAGGACGCATAAGCTTAACCCTGGAATGGCTCACTCATCCTGAGTCTTATGAAGCTTATTCTTTGTGAAGACTGAAAATATCACTGCTTTCATTTCTCCCCAAGGCATTGGTGAAGAATGCACCATCTGGAGGATGGTGAGAAGAGGCAGTCTTCACTTCAGGAAACACTCTCATGGTCTCAAAATGCCAATGACACTAAACCCTCAGGATCTTGGTCCAGGCCCAGAACACAGAAGTCTCCATGGACCATGGGGGTCCTTCTCTCCGTGCCTGGGAGGATGACGCCTCTCAGATCTGGGCTGGCTATATAGTCAATAGGAGGTTTACGGTTCAGAGTGGTACTGCCAAGTGATTACTTGAGACTAGGTTCCCATCCTTGGTGGGATTTCAGAGGATTAGCCTAGAAGAGAAACTGGGACATTTTACACTGGCTTTTTTTTTTTTTTTTTAAGATTCTTCTGAAGATTAGAAAGTAAACCATTATGGGTCGTGTTTCACAATGACTACTCTGTAATAATTACCAATATCAATAGGTGGAGACGTTACTGCATGTTGACTGATTATCGAGGTTAATAGACTATGAATATTTATTTATTTATTTATGTATAGTCATCTCTACATCCAACATGGGTCTCAAACTCATGACCCTGAAATCAAGAGCTGCACAATCTCCTGACTGAACCAGCCGGGTGCCCCCATGAATATTTACATTGCTGTTGCTAATGTGGCCAAGAGGATATGAGTGAGTGGGAAATTGGTGACAATTTAATGAAAGAATTCCATATCTCAGTTTTTTTTTATTGGAGTTCAATTTGCCAACATATAGCATAACACCCAGTGCTCATCCCATCAAGTGCCCCCCTCAGTGCCCATCACCCAGTCACCCCCACCCCTCGCCCACCTCCCTTTCCACCACCCCTTGTTCGTTTCCCAGAGTTAGGAGTCTCTCATGTTCTGTCTCCCTTTCTGATTTTTCCCACTCATTTTTTCTCCTTTCCCCTTTATTCCCTTTCACTATTTTTTATATTCCCCAAATGAAAGAGACCATATAATGTTTGTCCTTCTCCGATTGACTTACTTCACTCAGCATAATACCCTCCAGTTCCATCCACGTTGAAGCAAATGGTGGGTATTTGTCGTTTCTAATGGCTGAGGAATATCCCATTGTATACATAGACCACATCTTCTTTATCCATTCATCTTCCGATGGACACCGAGGCTCCTTCCCAGTTTGGCTATTGTGGCCATTGCTGCTACAAACATCGGGGTGCAGGTGTCCCGGCGTTCCACTCATTCTGTATCTTTGGGGTAAATCCCCAGCAGTGCAATTGCTGGGTCGTAGGGCAGGTCTATTTTTAACTCTTTGAGGAACCTCCACACAGTTTTCCTGAGTGGCTGCACCAGTTCACATTCCCACCCACAGTGCAGGAGGGTTCCCCTTTCTCCACATCCTCTCCAACATTAGTTGTTACCTGCCTTGTTAATTTTCCCCATTCTCACTGGTGTGAGGTGGGATCTCATTGTGGTTTTGATTTGTATTTCCCTGATGGCAAGTGATGCAGAGCATTTTCTCATGTGCATGTTGGCCATGTCTATGTCTTCCTCTGTGAGATTTCTGTCCATGACTTTTGCCCATTTCATGATTGGATTGTTTGTTTCTTTGGTGTTGAGTTTAAGAAGTTCTTTATAGATCTTGGAAACTAGCCCTTTATCTGATAGGTCATTTGCAAATCTCTTCTCCCATTCTGTAGGTTGTCTTTTAGTTTTGTTGACTGTTTCTTTTGCTGTGCAAAAGCTTCTTATCTTGATGAAGTTCCAATAGTTCATTTTTGCTTTTGTTTCTCTTGCTTTCATGGATGTATCTTGCACCATATCTCAGTTTTAAGGCCAATTTAGTCACACACTAATCCAATCCCTATAGCACCCCAGACCAAACTAGTTGTCCTGCAGTGTGACTGCCTTCCAGAAAGTGCTGTGACCTGCCACCAAATGAGGTTCCAGAAGTCTTCATTCTTCTAAGCTGGATCACAGGTAAAATTTGATAATACTATAGTAAAAGTTGTCTCCTACTAGCCTCAAACAATTCAGGGAGACTATACTCTTTATTACCAAATTCCACAGCAATTCTCCCCAAATGTGATTTGGTCCTTCTGTGTACCTGCTGCATAAGGAAACAAATAAAGCAATATAAACTCATAAAGTCTTATTTTAACTTACATTGTAACTCTCTTTTATGTCTCATGTCAGATGTTATCTGTAGTCTTCGAAATCACTTTTATAAGGAAACAATTTAATATGAAATCATTGGCATTTTCTGTCCAAACTCTTACACTTTTCTACACAATGACATTAGTTGAGTTCCTGCCTCCATGAAGCCATAATCTTCCCCAGAACATTTCTAGCAGTTTCACCTGCCCTTGAAGGTTTGTGGGGTGCATTTTAGGTTAAATGAATGACACAGTATACACAATTATTTGCATGGATTAGAGAATGCGGATCTAACAAGCAAAGAAACTGATGGAGATTTGAGATCATACCCAAATTCTGCAGCCTTTCCCACCCCTTTCTCACAGGGGTGGGGACTGTGCCCTGTTACTTTAGGGACTGACAGTAATTGTGTACAACTATCTCTGCAGGCAGCTTGCTCCTGGACAGGGTGGGGTGGGGAGCAATTGAAAAATGTATCTTATATGGCATAGCAAAATGTGCCTCCTAATATTAAATTAATACCTAATATTAAATTAATACCTAATCCTGAACTGGATACAATTTCCCACCCAATCATGAGCAGAATTGAGCCTCCGCATGATGTGTGCTGTGGAAGAAGGGGCTCCTTCTTAAACATGTCAACCAAGAAGCCTTGTCTTCAGTCTTATAAGGATATTATTATAAGGAAAATAAACCTTGCTTGCTAAGCCCTCTGGGGACTACCAGTGTCTATTCAGGTGCCTTGTGGTCCAGTGCTTTTGCCCTTGTAGCTCAAAGTTTGTCAACAACTTGAATTCCCACTATTGCTTATGGCCACCCTCAAGACATACCCAAGGGCCATTTTGGTTTTGCTGAGAATAAGTGGTCTAGGCTTGGCCCCACACCTTTGTTGCAGCCTGTGAACCATGGTTCTGACTCAAATATATTGATCCAGCGCCTGTAGGGACCCTTTGAAACAAAATATCCTATAGCTTACGGTTTCAGATCTCTTTCCCAAAAGCTCTACATCAACATGGTCAAAATATCTACATCGCCTGGTCCCACCAAGAACCTTAATCCCAAGCATGGTTAATATTCCTCCTCTGTGGGATACCTGGAAATGTGCAGAGGTATTTTGGTAGTTATAATGCCTGAGTGGAACATATTATACTATTATAGGAAGGGAGTAGGCCTACTAAAAGTCCTACAATGTGAGGGACTGTAATCTACAATGAAGAGTGCACCTCCTAAAATGCCAGTAGAATTCCCACTGATTTCCACCATATCCTAACAGGCTTACAAATTGAAATCCTCCCCTCCTGAACAAGTTACAATTAGAACTAATGACTTCTCCCTCTGAGTGTCATATAAGAGTGGCCTTTTCTAGAAGGTAACATAAAACAGGTATCAAAAAATGCTAGCCCCTCAGTATGTAGAATAAAGACCACTCAAGGGTGAGCATCTCCAGGTATGCCTGCAGGATGCTATATTCTTCCAAAGGAGAAAAATAAGCAAACTTATTCCTGGCCCATGTACTCTTGGTGGATTTATGAAACCACCTACTCTAAATTAAATACTACAGTAACAGAGCCAATATTGCTTTACATTGAAGTGGAAGGGTAATCAAAACAGTTAGGAAATGTCTGCTGGGGAAAGTTTAAAATAAAGCTAAGTTTTTAAAAAATTGCAAATAACTGAAAAATCAGGAGTTCAGGGCTGGATAATAAACCTTGTGACCTGTTGGTGTCCAGCAAGATTTGTAAAGGGTCTATTTTCTTTCCTTCCTTCCTTCCTTCCTTCCTTCCTTCCTTCCTTCCTTCCTTCCTTCTTTCCTTCCTCCTCCTCTCCCCCCCACCCCCTTTTAAAAAAATTCTACAGTTTGGGACAGATCTTTTGCATATACTTAGATTAAAATCTCTTATTTCATTCAGTGTTTGTTTCCTTTTGGATTAGTGGCATTTGGCATGAACCATAGTTCCTATTAGCTCTGTTTGTACCATCTTACTTGATCTTTATGTCAACTCTGACCAAAGATTGTTAATAATCACATCACCAAATTTGCTTATTAAAAATTGTATCAAGTATTAGTGTTAACAGCATCAGAGGACAGTATGTCCAAATGAGAAGGCCATTTTCCCAATTGCTTCAAAAATCCAAATTAGCCAAAGAAACTCTGATTCCTTTTGATTCATAGCTCTGTTGGCAGTTGCTAGACTTTCTTCAGACAACACCCAGGACCACCTGAGCAAAAGAGCAGTCAGTCCCAAATGGCCTATGGTGTCATCAAAGAAGTATCTGCCAAGTGCACACTGGTGGCCAAATGCATGGTTCCACTTTCCACAAGTATAAGACTGAGATGGAAGCCCAGCTCCTTTCTGAATCTGATTGGAAGCTGCCATATTGGACTAATTTATGGGCCAATTTTACCTGTTTTTCCTTATGAAGTTCTAGAAAGTGTCTAGAGCTAGCTTTTAGGTAGACTTTCAGAGAGGAAGAATCATGTCTTGGTACTTCGTGTGTTCATTCTTTCCTGACTCCCACCCCGGACATACCCTCAGTGAAGGGTATGCTTTTTTCCAGCATTGATCTTATTTATTAAAAATGCCATCTCAGAGGGACAGGAAATACCCAACCACAGTAAAACTTGCTAAAAAGTCCTGGGTCCTACCCTAACCTTTGAAAATAATCCACACCAATGTGGCCTTTTGCAAATTATAAATTACAGAGCTGAGCCAGTAAGGATTCAAGGAATGGGGAAACAAGATTGGGAGAAGGGTGGCACAGCCTGCCAAGGCTGGGATCATACCCACGAGGTGGCTCCTGGGCCCAAGGCCAGCCCTGACACAGAAGTGTGACATTCATAGAAGCACAGACACACCAGTTCCATCACCTCTACATCTGAGACAGCTTTGGGACCAAGCAGGAAATGAATTCCATGTGCTCTCACCCAGAATGTGTTAGAGCTTTCTGCCTGACATTTTCTTTACTACAAGATGGTGTTGGCTGGCAGGGGTCTGATTCTTGGCAGCTACTTTTATGGGGGTAACAGCAATCCTGAATTTCTACAAAATATACCACTGCAGCTCAAAAAAAGAAGAAGAAGAAAAAACACATAAGCATGCAGATTATTTAAATTTGAATTTGAATTTAATTTTGAATGTGTATGTTTACATTCCCTAGACCTAAATTTATAATACTTTTTATTTTTATCAAGCAGGAAGACTCCAGGTTTTGTTTAACCTAGCCCTCACTGTCTCAGGACAGTAATGATGCATGTTTAGCAGCATGTGAAATTCCCAATTTGAGAAAGATTAGAGTCAATCTTAGCAGTAATTCACAATTTATTTGATGTGTGCATTCAAGTACACTGGGGGCATGTTTGAATACTCTAAATTATACATAAACTTTGTTTCTCTCTCTCTCTTCCCCATGCAATGAGAAACTGTTTATGTTAGAGATAGATAATGTAATATAAATATGTAAGAGTGCATAAATATGTCAGCATAAGGCATATATTATTTTATGATGATCAAAGTTATAATGACAGCCATCTGAAGATCAGGAAAACAGATGCTGTTTAAAGTGGTCACCAGTCGAGAGCATGATGGGGCTGATAGGCTCAGGACAAATCTCCAGACAGTCAAACACATGCGAAAACGCTTTTTAATTAAGATTCTGAATGATGGTTTGAATCTCAGTGTATCAAATGTATGTCTTAAACCTTGGCTTGTTTTTAAGGCTCTGGTTTCTTGTGGGCTTATTTTGCAACTGCTGCTTTTGAGTGTCTCTGAGTCGTGTCAAAGTCTTAATTGAGTCAAATTTTCTCTTATTTCAATTGCTTGCCATTTTATGATGACTAATGTCAGAAGATTGCCTGGGTCTTCAGATCAGTATCCAAGTGTCATGATTTCCCAGTTTCATGACTCTCTGCATACATTGATGACCTGGGAAACGATCTCGCTGACCATAACTTCCTGCCTTTCTAGAACATTACAGTTTCTCAGGGCACCTGGTGGGTTAGTAGGTTGAGTGTCCAATGCCTGATTTTGGTTCAGGTCATGATCTCAGGGTCCTGAGATCCATGCCCTATATGAGGCTCCTTGCTCAGCAGGATCTCCGCTTGAGATTCTCTCCCTCTCCTTCTGCCCCTCCCCCTGCTCGTGTGCCCCCTGTCTCTCTAAAATAAATAAAATATTTTCTTTAAAAAGAGCATTAATATTTATCAAGATAAATCATAGTCTTTAGCAAACCACCTAAAACTTGGTCTAGAAATTTTATTCAAAAACAGAATTCTTTCATCTCTTATGAAATTCATCAGACTCCAAGCCTGAGGCTTCTGCCAGAAAATTTTCAGTGCTTTTTATTTATCATGTCTTTAAAAACAGACCACGGAGGTTGCACCAAGCCTGGTACCACTTGCCAGGGAGCAGGTTGTTTTCTGTCCTCCAGATACCTGTGCAACCTTTTTCTGCAAAAAATATTCTAACTAACCTATGTTCACCTTGTTCAGCTAAGTATTTCCTGCTGCTTTCATCTACGGTGATGGCTCATTTTAGAGATATGAAGAGAATCATCTTCACTCTAGCTGGTTGTCTGCCTTTGAAACAGTTGTACCATATTATCTTTCAATGTTTGGACTCAAGCACAGCAGAAAGGAGAATTTAAGTGCAGAGGGAACCAGGGGCTTCTATTCTGCTGGCAAAGTAACTATGTCTGGAAGAGGTAGTGGCTGAGTCTAGAAGAAGGTAAGGCCTTCCAAATGTTTTGGGAGTGGAAGCCAATGCAATGCAGGTGAAGAGACAAACCTTGCCCCAGTGAACCTGAAGCACACCTCCTGGCTATGTGCACTGGTTGAGAATGCTATACCAGGCCCCTCCCCGCTCCCCTACACTGTTGCTTACTAATGAACTTCTGTCCATAAGGGGTTCATCTGGGTGGAGTAGGCCCTGTGGGTCAGGCTCCAGGCATCCATTATTTTCCCAACCAGAAGCCCCACTGCAGCCCCACAGCACCATCTGGGGGGCTATGTACCTCTGGAAAAGCCTTTCCCTTATTTTTCTACAGAAAACCATTGCCCAAGATGCATCCCAAAGAAAAGAATCTTGGGTGCAGAGATGAGGGGTAACTATGAATATTATGTCCTGCCCCTCAGAAGTTGATTCAATCTTCTGACTAAAATCATAACAAATAACTTGTTTTAATAATTTCTCAAATATGTTTAATATTTTGGGGGGTGATGATGGCTATGAATGCCCTGATAAAGTAGGATTTTATAGAATTGATGTGGGGAGTTAGGTTGTAAATGGAAACTCCTGGCCAAGTGGATTTAGAACATCAATCTATTGGGTAAAATATAATATAAACTATAATTTAGGGTACTAGGTATGGAGGAAATCTTACTCATTCTTTTAACATAGAGAATAAGTATCACAGATTACATTATAGGAAGCAACTCTACATTTACTAACATTTGATGTGTTTTAGAACTCATTGAAGTGGTCATTTCTTCTTCATTTTCCCCTGATATAACTGTTCTAGAGTACATCTTTGCTCAAGGTTATGAGAACAGCGTTGGATAATTGATCTGTGTTTTGGCAATTGTTCAAAATCTGTTGGTGAAAAAAAAAACACACAAAAAACAAAAACAAAAACAAAACAAAATCTGTTGGTGATTTTTACTACCCATGGTTGCTGATAGTTTAACTTGAGTGAGTCCCTGAGTCCCTAAAACATGAGAATCACATTATTAGTACCTACTTCAACAGAAGGGCAGGTAGCTACCCATAACCATCTCACCCTACCCCCAAAATATATGTAACTAGTACATTCAGACACATACAGGCCATGTCGGAAACAAACCATAGACAATTAAATTGAAAAGATAAAACCCAATACACTGTGAAGGATAAAACTACTGTGGGATTTTTGATGCCTTGAAGAAGCCAGGCACAATACATATTTTGGAGGACTCTTGTCTAGCTGATAAAGTTAGAACATGATTGAGATGAGTTTGGTGCTTATAGTGAAAGAAGCCCAGATTCCTGCTCACTACCCATTGATCAGAGTAGTCATTTAGAATCCAATCTACTAGTCATACTCTGTGTGGCGATCAGATTGTCTCTATTCATTACTGTCCCATCACAGTAAGATTATTTGTTGAAGTAGCAGTGCAGTGCCTTTCCCCATGGTGGAGTGCATTTCTCCACCAATGGGTAATGGAGTTGGCCACATGGCTTATATTAGGCAAGGAAAAGTTAGTGGACCTGACCAAATGAGGCTTTAGACATACCTGTGAAGTTTGATTTGGATCTTGTGCACTGGTGTCCACTTTGGCAGCTCCAGTCCCATTCAACTTGTGCTTCAGAATGAAAACATGGAGAGCATACCTGAAACTTTCTGGAAGTTTGGACCATATAACACAGCCAAACTCAGCCCAGATCAGTTTAACCACAGCTTATCTACAGACCCATGACCCTTGTAAATGATTAAAATTTTGAAGATGTTTCTTAGGTGGGAAAACAACATGGCTAATACAATGTAGTTAACTTATTGGTGAGGCTTAAGAAGAACTTGAAATTTAATAGCACCACAGGGGCAAGATGAGCGGGAGCAGCTGTTGATATTACAAAAGGAAAATAGATCTCTGAGATTCGGGAGATGCATGTACTCATCCATGCTTGTCCACTATGGAGAATGGGTACCTGCCTTGCCTGGGATTCCTCACTTTCCAAAGAAGTTGCCCTGAAGATTTCAGGCTTGAGAAACTGTAAAGAGGCCTGAAGTTAGAAGAACAACATAGAATATTTGCCCTCCATTATGTGTCAGAGAACATAACCTTGAACCCATTGTCACGTGATAGTCTTCAAAACTAAAATATCCCTCATCATCATTACTATTCAGACCCTCCTGGCCACCACCTCCCTAGCAAGAGCTGCTACAGTTTAATACAAAACAAAACACACATGTGATTCAAAATGGTTAAACCACCAGGCAAGGTACCCATTATTGTTCTCCACAGATGGGTCAGTTGAGACTCAGAAATACAAAGTGGCCTCTAAAATTTATCAAAGTGGCAAAACTGACATCTGAAGAGATCTGAGGGCAAGGGTTGGTTCTAGGAGGCCAGCAGAACTGCATCTCTAATGCATCTTCCAGGCCCCTGTTCGTCCCTCTGATACAGAACTGCCCTTGGCCTTTATCCTGGAAGAGTGAAGAAGAAAGAGTCACAGGAATCCTGTCAGGTATTTGTAGTGTAAACACTGACAGTTGGATTTTCTTTTTTTCTAAGGCCAGTCAAGGGCTTGACTTAAGCTTTGATTGTCAAGGCATGGACTTCAAAGGACAATCTTGAGTAAACACTGCCAGCCACAGGACTGGAGAAAGAGCCAGGCCACCCCCTCCTCACCGTCACCAGATCTTGGTTGATTTCAGTGACCATCTGGACCACTCATATTTCCTTTCCCCCCACTTTAAAATCCCTCAGCTCCATTATTATTTTTTTGTTTTGTTTTATTTTGGAGCCCAGCGCTAGGCTTGAACTCATGACTCTGAGATCAGGAGTCAGATGTTTAACCAACTGAGCCACCCAGGTGTCCCCCCTACCATTATGTTTTAAATTCACCAATAAAGAGCAAGTCCATGAAACCCTAGGCCCCATCCTCCACCTCCCAAAAAATAGAGCCCAGGTCCCTCTCTCCTCAACCCCATGACTGCTCTGTGTGGCCACAGGTGTGCCATGAAATTTCTAGCACTTATAAGTAATAAACCTCTGTCATCTTGCAATCCTAAGAACCACAAGGGCCAGTTGAGCCACTACTGTGGTTATGGTCAGGCTAAGACGGGCACTCAACAGGATTTATTGTGGGGATCTCACTGAGTACTTTATTCATGACTCTGAACCCTTAGGAGAAGAGTTTCAGCATGAAGCACCAGAAATAGACATGTTTCTATTACATAAATTATCTTTCTTTCTCAGGGCCATTAATAAAATGGGTCTCATTTCCCTCTCTGTTTAAGCTGCTAAGAAGTTCAGAATAATATTCTCAACCCACTGCTAATGAACTGTGTTTGTGCCGTGGTTACACAGAATGTCAACATTTGGGAAAAATGGGTGAAACTGACACTGGAACTCTCTGTATGATCTTGACAACTTTTCTGCAAACCTAAAATTATTCTAAAGTAAAAAGTTTATTTTCTAAAATGTTCAGATTTCACATTAAAAAAAGAAAACTAAAAACACAGGTGCAGGGACCCACACGTCTCAACCTGATAGCACTGATACAGAGAACAAAGACAAAAGGAAATGTAGGTAAAATTAAATTATCTTAGAACCTGCAGCCCTTTGACAAATACTTGAGATAGGCCAAGTGTGACATTCCTCCAGGAACTTCCAACTCTGTTAATGCTTTGCTAGAGGGAAAAACAACCTTAGCTTGACAATAGCTAAGCCTCTGGGGTCCTGTAAGTCTACTTTAACATATGGAAAACCTTCTAGAAACTTCCCTTTGTCTTTACTTCCTCTATTTCCAAAGTCTATAATCAGTTGCACCTCACAATACCCGGGCAGCCCTTTCTGCCCAGGGTCCTATCCCCATGCTATCATAAAAACACCCTCTTTGTGCCGAAAAGTTCTCAATAATTTTTTGACCATTTGCTCCCAAACCTCAACATTTTCACATCAACATGACTGTGGGTCACCCCTTGTTTCCATGTTGGAATCACCCATGGACTTCGGATCTGACTACGCTCCCTTGAGCACAGCACCCCCATGTGCAGGGTTTGTTCTAGAAGTATAACCAGCAGCCATAGAAAATCTCCCGCATTCCTCACTTCTATTATACGGCCCTGATGCCTTGGTGCAGTCCAAGCTCACCCTGCATTGGAGTCACCCCCTGGTGATCAGTAAGCTCTCAGGGAGGCCTTTTATGTTGCTTGCTGTCTTAAAACACTTGCTCGGGCAGCGGGGGAGGTGCAGCGGTTTGGCGCCGCCTGCGGCCTGGGGTGTGATCCTGGACACCCGGGATCGAGTCCCACATCGGGCTCCTTGCGTGGAGCCTGCTTCTCCCTCTGCCTGTGTCTTTGCCTCTCTCTCTCTCTCTCTCTCTGTGTCTATGAATAAATAAATAAAATCTTTAAAAAAAAAGAGAGAGAGAGAGAATCTCACTTAAAAAAAAAAAAAAAAAACACTTGCTCTGCGGCGAACTAAATACTGTTCTGTAAGGACACTCATGCAGCCCCCTGAGAGGCCTCTGTGGGTAGCAATGGAGGTCCCTGGCCAGGAGCCAGCAGCCATCGCACAGCAGTGTCAGGGCGACATCTCGAAACAGGATTCTCCAGCCCCAGTCACATCTTCAGAGAACTTTACCCCCAGCCAGCATCTGACTGGAGCCTCACAAAATGACTTCAAGACAAAATGTCCTTACCACACTGCTCCTGAATTCTTGACCAACAGAGACCACAAGATAACAAATGATATGAATTTGGGGTGGTTTGTTACATAAAAATAGGTAACTGGTACAGATTTTGGTACAAACAAATGAAGTAATGTGATAAACATTCCAGAACAAGTAGGATTGGCATTGGAACCAGCAGTGAGTGGAGGCTGCAAGTATATTGGGAAGAGCGTTAATGCAATCTGAAATTGCTTTTAAGAACCTGTTAGCAGAGCCTGATTGCCTTCAAGAAGTCTGCCAGCAGGTGTTTAACATAATTTGAGGAAAATATGTGATTTTTCTATACATTAAAATAAGTCAATTGCATGGTGCACAAGAGAGTTCATGTCAAGAGTTTATTATTTTTTATCATGAATTTAGTTATAGACCTGTAATATCATTAGATTTTCCTGCTTTCTTATCTATAATACATTGCTATAATCAATGATTTTCTGGCACTACATTTTCTGTTAACAAACTTGAATCCATGAGACAATACAAATTATATCAGGTCCTCTAGCTTATCCATTTTGAATCTACTTAACATACAGTTTGACAACTCATGGTATTTGATCAATTCTAGAAGAATTGTGTGCCTACAGAAACATGGGGAAGCAGACTATCTTCAGCCATGTTTTTGGTTTCTTTCAATGTATTTGAAGGAAGTCATCTTACTAGTCTACTGTTTGACTGTACATGTCACATCCTAGGAAATACCTAATAAGGCAGCTGAGTGTGTGGTTTATATTGTTCTCTGGCTGGTTTTCAGTAATAAAGCAACCCACTCACAGAGCAACAGTGAGCAGGACACTCAAACTATCTAGCAATGACTAGTCCTGATAATGAATGCAACTTTACCATGAGCATGATGACAATTATGTTTAATTGAATTAGAATTTTCAGTGACCATCATTTGTAAATGCAAATAATTTACATCAATAATTAGTATGTCACTGGGTCAATAAGGTAGTTGGGTTATGATCAGTATTACATCATAAGAAAGTAATTGCTCAGCATTTCAACATCATTTAAAAAAATCTAAAAAAAAAAAAATCTAAAAAAAAAATAAAAATAAAAAAATAAAAATAAATAAAAAAATAAAAAAATCTGAAATGGATCATAATATTTTTTCCTAAAGAGCTAAGTCAGCATTTCACCAACAAGATGAAGTTGTATGTGGAAATGCCTACTGCTTTGTTCAGGACCACAGAGAAAATTAAGAGCAAAATTGGGAACACAATCCTTATCTTCTGGAATGTAGTTAGGCATTCAGTCAACAGAGTCACACTTTCCAAAAGTAAATTCCAGAGTCTATCAGCTTCAGGAGGGGCTGATGGAATGCCTAACAGGAAGTGATGAAACCAGCAGGAAAGAAGGAGCCTCCCCATGGTTTTGACTATCCAGTGTTTCTAACATCACTTGAATAAAGAGTTTCCTTTCCTAGACAACACTCTAGCAAATGCAATCTAGTCCAGGTCTTTTCAAGTATTTAATCAACAAGGCTGGGGTGGCCTCTCCTCTCACTCCCTTTTGGGCTGCAGTAGAACTTATGGTCTAAAAGCAAAATGTATGAAACACATAGTCATGCAAGGTATTAACTAAGATCATAACAAATTTTGTGAAGTAAAACTAGAAAATGTTATCAGAATCAATAATGGCCTGAGGGAATTCAGATGTGGGAAAATGAGGAAAGTGACACTTAGTTGACACATGAAGGAAAGTAGGGGTTAGCTGGATGGAGCAAGGCAGGGGAGCAATCTGGGGAGGAGGGAGATATGAAGGCACTGGGACATGGGAAGTTGTGTTGGATTTTCAGGAAACAAGATACACATGCGGTACACAGTAAGCAAGTAACTGAGTGGTGGGAGATGAAGCAGTAGATAAATGTCATTAATAGGGCCAATTAGATGATATAAATGATTTGGGGTTTTATTTTCTGAAGAAGCCATTTCATAGAAATAAAAGAGTAACTGATCCATTTGATTTCTTGTTTATTGTTGTTAACATCAAGAGTGCTTTATTATGAAAGTTTCATCAACATAATCATATTAGTTTTAACTTTCTGAATTGAAAATTAGAAATTGCAACTCCAAATTGTGGTTAATAAATTTGAAATTGTTGACAACTTTAATGGACATTTTTCTATAGGTCATAATGGTTATGATAGAGAAAATATGATTTCTCTAAGTGGTATCATACCTGCTAACCTGAAAGGAAAGTCTATTAAATGGAGAATATTCTCAACATGAAAATATTTTAAAGTGAAATGTACAAATATTTTCCAGGTACTGAGCATCCTCAGTTCTCAAAAGTCCTAGTTTTAGTCTTCATGATTCTTTTGAAAAGTTTTGTTAAATCTTGATGCTGAAAATACACAGGTATTTTTGTATTGAGCTATTATGACACAAAGTATAAATATATCAAATTAAATATTGGAGTGCCACCAAAAGATTCTTCCTAGAAGGTGAGGTATTTTAAAGTGAAATTAAGTACTTAAGCAATAGATTATGTACCCTTCAATTCCTACTGAGTGTTTTAGTTTCTCTCTTATTTTTGTAGGGATAAATGTTTTCTGCATGCAAGCTTTTTATTTATTTATTTATTTATTTATTATTATTTTTTTCACTAACTGGAGCTCACTCACTTTTTTTCAAAAGATCATAGGTTAAAAAAAAGAGGTAAACCAAGCAACAGGCTCTTAATTATAGAGAACACAATGATGGTTACTGGAGAGGAAGTGAGTTGGGGGAAGGGCTAAATAGATGATAGAGATTAAGGAGTGGACTTGTGATGAGTAACAGGTGTTGTGTATAAGTGATGAATCACTAAATTGTACACCTGAGACTATTACACCATAAGTTACCTAAATGGAATTTATTTATTTATTTTTTAAAGATTTTATTTATTTATTCATGAGACACACACACACACACACACAGAGGCAGAGACACAAAGTGGAGGGGAGAAGCAGGCTTTATGTAGGGAGCCCGAAGTGGGACTCCATCCCGGATCTCCAGGATCACGCCCTGGGCTGAGGGCAGCACTAAACCGCTGAGCCACCCGGGCTGCCCCCTAAATGGAATTTAAATAAAAACTTAAAAGAAAATGAAAAAGTAAGCTTATGTTTTTTGATCCACCACTTAATTTAATATTTGATCAAATATTTCCAATTAGGTTTTAACAAAAACAAGAAAAACCTTTAGGACTTGTATCTAAAAAAATGTCTAGTGTCACTGTAGAATATACAGGTTTATTTTTGTGGTAAGATAGCGGCCAAAGGATGAGCTGGATGTACAATGTAGAAGTCTGGATCAAACATCTCAATTTATTTGTATACAACTATTAGTAACACTTTTTTAAAAAATGAAAAATCCAAGGCAAATTCCAAATTGGACAAGTTGATTGGACATTAAGCAAAATGAACCTGTACTGGGTAAATCAAAATGACAGGTGACTCTGTTTTGACTTGATACGGAGATGTGACATATGCTCATTATAGTCTCTCAGGTATGAAGTAATCTAATGTATTAGTTAAGCAGTTATCCCCACTTCCTTCTTCCTGTGCCGAACTGCAGAATGTGGATTAGACTAGTCTAAGTTTTCCCTGAGACAAACATATTCCTAAAATCCAAGGGATAATGTCAAGTTGCCTTCTTTCCTTCAATGATCTCAAATCCTTTCAGAAAATGAGAACCAAGAATAAACCTTATACATCATGAATTTGCTATCACTCTAAACTAATCTAATACATCCCATCAAAGGTTTCTAGTAAAGTACTTCAGACAAGTGCTTCTGGCTTTGGAATTGGCAAAATAATACCAATTTTGAACAATTTCTTCCAAAAAATATAAGCAGACAGAACACTAACTCCCTAAGTACAGCATTAACTCTAATAACAAAATTGGATAAAGAGTTTGTAAGAGAAGAAAACTACAAAATAATATCTCTCATGAATATGAACAAAATAGTTCTCAAAAAATATTTGCAAATTTTATTCAATGATATATAAAAATATTATATATTATGAGCAACTGAGTTTTTTCCAAGTGTACAAGACATCTTCAACAGATAAAATCAGTCAATGTCATTTACCATACATAAAAACAAAAATCATCTGACCTTATTGACCAATGCAGAAAAACCATGTAACAAAGTCCAATACTTGTTATAAAAACTATCAGCAAACTTGGACTAAAGAGGAATTTCCTCAGCTAGATAAAGAAGAAGTACAAAAAAATAGATAACATCATACTTAATGAATAGAAAGTGGATATGGCCCCTTAAGATTGGAAACAAGACAATGTCTTGTATCAAGACAGTCAAGACTGGGAAGGAATAAATGACTATCTTGATTCACAGATGACATGACTATGTATGTTTAAAATCTGAAAAAAATCTACAAATCTCACCCCCACAGAACTAAATGTAAATGCAGCAAGATCACAGGATACAAATCCAGTATATCAAAGCCAGTTGATCTCCAGCAATTAATAATTAGAATTTGAAATAAAAAAAAATAGCACTTATAAGCTTGCAGGAAAAGAAATATTTTGGCATAATTCTAACAAAATATGTGCAGAATCTATACACTAAATTCCAGAAAACACTGATAAAGGAAATGAAAGAAAATCTAGATAAATGGAGATATACTTTATGTTCATAGGTGAAAATAGTTTATATTGTGAAGATGGCAATTCTTTCCAACTTGAACAAGATGTCCTTCATCAGATAAATGGATAAACAGAATGTGATATGAAAAAACTACACAGTGATTGAAATGAATGAGCTTCTAGTCCATGCAAAGATATGGATGTATCTTAATGCATATTGCAAACCAAAAGAGAGCTAATTTTTAAATTTAAAACATTTTTATTTATTTATTTTAGAGAGAGCAAGAGAAAGAGAGTGTGCAAGTGGGAAGAGGGTCAGAGAGAGAGAGAGAGAGAGAGAATCTCAAGCAGACTCCTTGCTGAGCATGGAGCTTGATGTGGGGCTCAATTTGATGACCCTGAGATCATGACCTGAACTGATATCAAGAGTCTGACACTTAACCTACTAGGCCACCCAAGTGTCCACACCAAAAGAGCTAATTTGAAATAGGTACATACTATATCATTCCATTATGTGACATTCTAGAAAAGGCAAAACTAGGTATGGTAAATGGATCAGTGGTTGCCAGGAGTTTGGTGCTAGGGAAGGTTTGATTAGGTGAAGCCCAAGAGACGGTACTGTGAAATAATTTTGTATAATGTTTTAATGTTAGGTATGGGACACTATATATTTGTCAAAACCCATAGAATATTATAGCACAGAGTAAACTTTAATGTATATCAGTTTATAAAATTCTCTTAGAAGGTCAAGAGATCCCAGGATAGAATGTAGACAATGACAAAAGACTCTCTTGTATACAAATGTGTGATACAATGTCACTGATACATAGGAACACGTGGTACTGATCTTCATAATGTTGGGAATTAGTGGACTCTATAAGACTAAATAGGGCCAAAGCAAACCACAAAGAAGTACTGTAGTTGATAAAGTTGCTCCCTACAGGTTAATTACCATAGGTACTGGAATTGAACAATTAGTAAAAAACAGTTAAGTAAATAGATGGCAAATAGTTACAGCCAGGTTTCTAACTTTTGGAATGAAAGATCACAGACAATCATAGACACAAGAATGAATAATCAACGTGGTTATGGACTAAAGTTGGAGACTTGTATGAACTCAGGTCCAGTTATATGTGTGTGTATACAGATGGACACATACACAGATGCTTATGGATAAGTGCATTTACACATGCTAGTCTACACACGTGTATTTCCCTGCTCCTAGCTGAGAGGGGCTAGAAGCAATGACACCTCAGTCACCACAAGCACACCCATCAACCAGATCTTACTTTTTATGACCATTCTCCAATGAAAAGAACCAGGGATATGTCAAAAAATTGCTGATTTGGGGTAATTCTGGAACATTTTATGATGCCAGAAAGGAAAGAGGTCTTTGAAAAAGCCCACAGTGATGAGAACATATCAAAGAGACATAGGAGGCAGCTGACGGAACCCCCAACTGGTAGAAATGGAATAGTTTAAGCAACACAATAAATAAAGAAGGAGTGTGTTCCAACCTAAAGTATAAACTACATATCCATGAGTCCATACTGATACACATTAGTGGTTGTATAAGAAAAAATATTTGGAAAATAGATACATTTCCTTTCAGAAGAATTTCAAATAATGTATGTAGACACTTAACCTCAAGGAGATAGAGCCTAACTCTCCACTCCCTAAGTGTGGGTTGTGTATAGTGACCTCCTTTCAAAGAGTGGAGATGGGAGCGGGTAACTTTACCATAGAGAACCCAACAAACAGAACCACAGGTAGGCAATCAGGCATAATAGCCATTGTGGGAGTAAGTTGTAGGGGTGACAGTGGGTAGGTACCATAGATATGACATGAAAATGACTGAGGTATTGTCACAGCCCAGAAGAGCCCAGAGAGAAAGGATAACTTGATAGAATGTGGTATCCAGGACCTGCAAAATGACATTAGGTACACATGGACTTCAGCTAATATAAAATGATCAATACTGATTAGTGGTGATGATGTTATGTTACTAATATGTTAACAGGATGTAAAAAAAATAAGATATTAATAGGATAAGATGGGGTACATGGGAACTCTACTATCTCTACAAATTTCCTGTAAATCCATATCTATTTTAAAATAAAATTTTATTTAAAAAGATAGGCTTAGGGGAGGAGGGGCAAGATGGCGGAAGAGTAGGGTCCCCAAATCACCTGTCTCCACCAAATTACCTAGAAAACCTTCAAATTTTCCTGAAAATCTATGAATTCGGCCTGAGAATTAAAGAGAGAACACCTGGAATGCTACAGTGAGAAGAGTTCGCACTTCTATCAAGGTAGGAAGACGGGGAAAAAGAAATAAAGAAACAAAGGCCTCCAAGGGGGAGGGGCCCGCGAGGAGCCGGGCTGAGGCCGGGGCGAGTGACCCCAGGACAGGAGAGCCCCGTCCCGGAGGAGCAGGAGCTGCACCGACCTTCCCGGGGGAAAGGGGCTCGCGGGGAGTTGGAGCAGGACCCAGGAGGGCGGGGATGCCCTCGGGTTCCCGGGGACACTGACAGACACCTGCGCCCCGGGAGAGTGCGCCGAGCTCCCTAAGGGCTGCAGCGCGCACGGCGGGACCCCGAGCAGCTGGAGGGGCTCGGGCGGCTCCGCGGAGGGGGTTGCACGGCCCCGGGAGCACAGGGCGCCGGGACACAGCCCAGGATCCGGCCTCCCCCGGGACAGGCAGAGGCCGGGAGGGCCCAGGACAGCGAGGACGCCCCTGCCCCAGCTGAGCAGATCAGCGGCCCCGCCCCGGAGCCTCCAGGCCCTGCAGACGGAGTTCCTGCCGGAGCTGAATCCAGGTTTCCAGAGCTGCCCCGCCACTGGGGCTGTTGCTCCTGCGGCCTCACGGGGTAAACACCCCCCACTGAGCCCTGCACCAGGCAGGGGCACAGCAGCTCCCCCAAGTGCTAACACCTGAAAATCAGCACAGCAGGCCCCTCCCCCAGAAGACCAGCTAGACTGACTGACAACTTCCAGGGGAAGCCAAGGGACTTAAAGTACACAGAATCAGAAGATACTCCCCGTGGTTCTTTTTTTTTTCTTTCTTTTTCTTTTTTTTTTGTTTTGCTTTTTGATTTGTTTCCTTCCCCCACCCCTTTTTTCTCCTTTCTTTTTCTTTCTCTTTTTCTTCTTTTTTTTTTTTTCGTTTTTTTCTTCCTTTTTTTTTCTCTTTCTCTTTTCTTTCCTTCTTTCTCTCCTCTCTTTTTCTCCTTTTCCCAATACAACTTGCTTTTGGCCACTCTGCACTGAGCAAAATGACTAGAAGGAAAACCTCACCTCAAAAGAAAGAATCAGAAACAGTCCTCTCTCCCACAGAGTTACAAAATCTGGATTACAATTCAATGTCAGAAAGCCAATTCAGAAGCATTATTATACAGCTACTGGTGGCTCTAGAAAAAACCATAAAGGACTCAAGAGACTTCATGACTGCAGAATTTAGATCCAATCAGGCAGAAATTAAAAATCAATGGAATGAGATGCAATCCAAACTAGAAGTCCTAACGACGAGGGTTAACGAGGTGGAAGAACGAGTGAGTGACATAGAACACAAGTTGATGGCAAAGAGGGAAACTGAGGAAAAAAGAGACAAACAATTAAAAGACCATGAAGATAGATTAAGGGAAATAAACGACAGCCTGAGAAAGGAAAACCTACGTTTAATTGGGGTTCCCGAGGGCGCCGAAAGGGCCAGAGGGCCAGAATATGTATTTGAACAAATTCTAGCTGAAAACTTTCCTAATCTGGGAAGGGAAACAGGCATTCAGATCCAGGAAATAGAGAGATCCCCCCCTAAAATCAATAAAAACCGTTCAACACCTCGACATTTAATAGTGAAGCTTGCAAATTCCAAAGATAAAGAGAAGATCCTTAAAGCAGCAAGAGACAAGAAATCCCTGACTTTTATGGGGAGGAGTATTAGGGTAACAGCATACCTCTCCACAGAGACCTGGCAGGCCAGAAAGGGCTGGCAGGATATATTCAGGGTCCTAAATGAGAAGAACATGCAACCAAGAATACTTTATCCAGCAAGGCTCTCATTCAAAATGGAAGGAGAGATAAAGAGCTTCCAAGACAGGCAGCAACTAAAAGAATATGTGACCTCAAAACCAGCTCTGCAAGACATTTTAAGGGGGACTCTTAAAATTCCCCTTTAAGAAGAAGTTCAGTGGAACAGTCCACAAAAACAAGGACTGAATAGATATCATGATGACACTAAACTCATACCTTTCAATAGTAACTCTGAATGTGAACAGGCTTAATGACCCCATCAAAAGGCGCAGGGTTTCAGACTGGATAAAAAAGCAGGACCCATCTATTTGCTGTCTACAAGAGACTCATTTTAGACAGAAGGACACCTACAGCCTGAAAATAAAAGGTTGGAGAACCATTTACCATTAGAATGGTCCTCAAAAGAAAGCAGGAGTAGCCATCCTTATATCAGATAAACTAAAATTTCCCCGAAGACTGTAGTGAGAGATGAAGAGGGACACTATATCATACTTAAAGGATCTATCCAACAAGAGGACTTAACGGTCCTCAATATATATGCCCCGAATGTGGGAGCTGCCAAATATATCAATTAATTATTAACCAAAGTGAAGAAATACTTAGATAATAATACACTTATACTTGGTGACTTCAATCTAGCTCTTTCTATACTTGATAGGTCTTCTAAGCACAACATCTCCAAAGAAACGAGAGCTTTAAATGATACACTGGACCACATGGATTTCACAGATATCTACAGAACTTTACATCCAAACTCAACTGAATACACATTCTTCTCAAGTGCACATGGAACTTTCTCCAGAATAGACCACATATTGGGTCACAAATTGGGTCTGAACTGATACCAAAAGATTGGGATTGTCTCCTGCATATTCTCAGACCATAATGCCTTGAAATTAGAACTAAATCACAACAAGAAGTTTGGAAGGACCTCAAACAGGAGGAGGTTAAGGACCATCCTGCTAAAAGATAAAAGGGTTAACCAGGAAATTAAGGAAGAATTAAAAAGATTCATGGAAACTAATGAGAATGAAGATACAACCATTCAAAATCTTTGGGATGCAGCAAAAGCAGTCCTAAGGGGGAAATACATCGCAATACAAGCATCCATTCAAAAACTGGAAAGAACTCAAATACAAAAGCTAACCTTACACATAAAGGAGCTAGAGAAAAAACAGCAAATAGATCCTACACCCAAGAGAAGAAGGGAGTTAATAAAGATTCGAGCAGAACTCAATGAAATCGAGACCAGAAGAACTGTGGAACAGATCAACAGAACCAGGAGTTGGTTCTTTGAAAGAATTAATAAGATAGATAAACCATTAGCCAGCCTTATTAAAAAGAAGAGAGAGAAGACTCAAATTAATAAAATCATGAATGAGAAAGGAGAGATCACTACCAACACCAAGGAAATACAAACGATTTTAAAAACATATTATGAACAGCTATACGCCAATAAATTAGGCAATCTAGAAGAAATGGACGCATTCCTGGAAAGCCACAAACTACCAAAACTGGAACAGGAAGAAATAGAAAACCTGAACAGGCCAATAACCAGGGAGGAAATTGAAGCAGTCATCAAAAAACTCCCAAGACACAAGAGTCCAGGGCCAGATGGCTTCCCAGGGGAATTCTATCAAACGTTTAAAGAAGAAACCATACCTATTCTCCTAAAGCTGTTTGGAAAGATAGAAAGAGATGGAGTACTTCCAAATTCATTCTATGAGGCCAGCATCACCCTAATTCCAAAACCAGACAAAGACCCCACCAAAAAGGAGAATTACAGACCAATATCCCTGATGAACATGGATGCAAAAATTCTCAACAAGATACTGGCCAATAGGATCCAACAATACATTAAGAAAATTATTCACCATGACCAAGTAGGTTTTATCCCTGGGACACAAGGCTGGTTCAACATCCGTAAAACAATCAATGTGATTCATCATATCAGCAAGAGAAAAACCAAGAACCATATGATCCTCTCTTAGATGCAGAGAAAGCATTTGACAAAATACAGCATCCATTCCTGATCAAAACTCTTCAGAGTGTAGGGATAGAGGGAACATTCCTCGACATCTTAAAAGCCATCTATGAAAAGCCCACAGCAAATATCATTCTCAATGGGGAAGCACTGGGATCCTTTCCCCTAAGATCAGGAACAAGACAGGGATGTCCCTCTCACCACTGCTATTCAACATAGTACTGGAAGTCGTAGCCTCAGCAATCAGACAACAAAAAGACATTAAAGGCATTCAAATTGGCAAAGAAGAAGTCAAACTCTCCCTCTTCACCGATGACATGATACTCTACATAGAAAACCCAAAAGTCTCCACCCCAAGATTGCTAGAACTCATACAGCAATTTGGTAGTGTGGCAGGATACAAAATCAATGCCCAGAAATCAGTGGCATTTCTATACACTAACAATGAGACTGAAGAAAGAGAAATTAAGGAGTCAATCCCATTTACAATTGCACCCAAAAGCATAAGATACCTAGGAATAAACCTAACCAAAGATGTAAAGGATCTATACCCTCAAAACTATAGAACACTTCTGAAAGAAATTGAGGAAGACACAAAGAGATGGAAAAATATTCCATGCTCATGGATTGGCAGAATTAATATTGTGAAAATGTCAATGTTACCCAGGGCAATATACATGTTTAATGCAATCCCTATCAAAATACCATGGACTTTCTTCAGAGAGTTAGAACAAATTATTTTAAGATTTGTGTGGAATCAGAAAACACCCCGAATAGCCAGGGGAATTTTAAAAAAGAAAACCATAGCTGGGGGCATCACAATGCCAGATTTCAGGTTGTACTACAAAGCTGTGGTCATCAAGACAGTGTGGTACTGGCACAAAAGCAGACACATAGATCAATGGAACAGAATAGAGAACCCTGAAGTGGACCCTGAACTTTATGGTCAACTAATATCCGATAAAGGAGGAAAGACTATCCATTGGAAGAAAGACAGTCTCTTCAATAAATGGTGCTGGGAAAATTGGACATCCACATGCAGAAGAATGAAACTAGACCACTCTCTTTCACCATACACAAAGATAAACTCAAAATGGATGAAAGATCTAAATGTGACACAAGATTCCATCAAAATGCTAGAGAAGAACACAGGCAACACCCTTTTTGAACTCGGCCACAGTAACTTCTTGCAAGATACATCCACGAAGGCAAAAGAAACAAAAGCAAAAATGAACTATTGGGACTTCATCAAGATAAGAAGCTTTTGCACAGCAAAGGATACAGTCAACAAAACTCAAAGACAACCTACAGAATGGGAGAAGATATTTGCAAATGACATATCAGATCAAGGGCTAGTTTCCAAGATCTAGAAAGAACTTCTTAAACTCAACACCAAAGAAACAAACAATCCAATCATGAAATGGGCAAAAGACATGAACAGAAATCTCACAGACGAAGACATAGACATGGCCAACCAGCACATGAGGAGGAAATGCTCTGCATCACTTGCCATCAGGGAAATACAAATCAAAACCACAATGAGATACCACCTCACACCAGTGAGAATGGGGCAAATTAACAAGGCAGGAAACAACAAATGTTGGAGAGGATGCGGAGAAAAGGGAACCCTCTTGCACTGTTGGTGGGAATGGGAACTGGTGCAGCCACTCTGGAAAACTGTGTGGAGGTTCCTCATAGAGTTAAAAATAGACCTGCCCTACGACCCAGCAATTGCATGCTGGGGATTTACCCCAAAGATACAGGTGCAATGAAACGCCGGGACACCTGCACCCCGATGTTTCTAGCAGCAATGGCCACAATAGCCAAACTGTGGAAGGAGCCTCGGTGTCCATCGAAAGATGAATGGATAAAGAAGATGTGGTCTATGTATACAATGGAATATTACTCAGCTATTAGAAATGACAAATACCCACCATTTGCTTCAACGTGGATGGAACTGGAGGGTATTACGCTGAGTGAAGTAAGTCAGTCGGAGATGGACAAACATTATATGTTCTCATTCATTTGGGGAATATAAATAATAGTGAAAGGGAAAATAAGGGAAGGGAGAAGAAATGTGTGGGAAATATCAGAAAGGGAGACAGAACGTAAAGACTGCTAACTCTGGGAAACGAACTAGGAGTGGTAGAAGGGGAGGAGGGCGGGGGGGTGAGTGAATGGGTGACGGGCACTGGGGGTTATTCTGTATGTTAGTAAATTGAACACCAATAAAAAATAAAAAAAATAAAAAAAATAAAAAGATAGGCTTAGAATTTGTTATTTCTATCAAGCAGTTCAAATTGATGACTTTAATTAGAACAAAGAAACATAAATAAAAAAACTCACTGGGTAGAAATTTTGGATCATTTCCAGATTCCATTTAATTGTAACTTTCAGTCTTTGGCTTACTCTTATTTTCACCTCCTTTTTCATCTTATCAACTTCCTAATTACATTGCTTAATGAGATGAGAACTGAAGCTTGCTTTCCTTTCATTAGTGTTGTGGAGATGACAGTCATTTTCACAGGGATTCCTTGAACCACCTGCTTTCTACATCCTTGCAGGATGCTGCAAGGAAGGTGAGGAGAGTTGCCTGGAAAGCTGATCCATACGTTTCCTGTGCCCAGAGAAAGCTTTGCACTGAAGCACAGTACAAAGGCTCTTCCTGGACATTTTCTAGGATCTGAAAATTATAAAAATTCCTGCATATATTGGAGGAACATCTGGTGAAATGAGTACAATTTAAAATGCTCACTAATAATGTTGGCTATTTAACCATCCAGAGCATTCACTTGATTATTGATTTATTGATAACTGATTATTCACTTGATTGGGAGTCTATTATGGTTTGGCAGCTTTAGAGAAGGTAGAAAAAATGGCCTCCTTTGGAGATGGAGGAATTCTGGTTTCTCAGTATCTCAGAGGAACTGGACAGATACAGACAAATTTTGCAAAAGGCATGACATTGAATAAATCACCTTTGCAAGTGTCAGTTTATAAACATTCATGTTCACAAGCTGTTGAATGCATGTAGTTCATCTTAAAATTGCAGGATCTCAGCATTGGAAGGGATTTTATTGCATTCCCATTTTATTAAGTCATTGACAACTAACACAATGCCTAGAAGTATTTCTCAAAAGAACAAATATAACTTTATGTTACCAGTTTTGTATTTTAAGAAATAGAATTATCGTTTATAGTAATTTACATCTTAAACATTTCACGTGCTTTTCCTTTCTCCAGTTGCTCTTAAAGCCCAAGTGGGCAGGAGGGCAGCACATATGTACAAAAGCAGAGTGAACAGAGCTCCTCTGCTTGGACAAGGGCTAGAGCTCTGTCCATAAGCATAAAAACTGTGGCATTTCAGGAACAGCCCATAGAGGAAGGGAAAGGAGAGTCATTCAGTCTCGCAAGAATATCCAGGACACACTCTGGGTCTGCTTCTCAAGATTCCAGGCTCTTCTCTGAGGTATAGGTTTGACTTGTATAATTGGGGCCCGCCCTCACCTCCCATCAGAGAGCAGATTACTTTTGTGAAATCATATTGTGTGGGGATCTTTATTTATGGGCTTATAATCTTACTATGTTCCTCATGTACCTGCTCCAGCATTCAGTCTCCTAGATAGAAATTTCCTTTGGTTATGTAGTAACTCCCCTATAGCAAGGGGATGTAAGAAATCTTAAATTTTCAATCTTATGTATATAATGTCTTGCCTGGTTGTGTTACCTGGTTAATTTATATTAACAGCTCTTAAGTTTTGCTCTCTAATATAAAATATATGGAAAGAAAGCTGAGAGAGTGATTTATTCCAACTAAGTAGTAATAAGCTGAAATAGTAAAGTTTTCAGTGATAGTTTGCAACAGACCCCACTAGACTACAAGCTTTAGGAGGAAGGAGATACGTTTTATTTTTATGTTGCCCAGCCTTGTATGTAGTAGATGTTTAACAGACATGTGTTGAATTGAATAGTTCACTAGGGTCATGCACATTTTTCCACTTTGATGCTATAAAAGTACAAAGCATCTTTGAGGCTGATCTCATTTTATAAAATAGAAATGAGGTCCAAAAAGAATAGGTTATCTGCAACAGATGTATTCAGACCAGAGCTTCAGACCTGCTGGTTTCCAGGACACAGTGAGAGGCCAGTTTTTTAATAGCTTGACTGTTGATCTAAGCCAAGAGTCAGGAATATTCTTCTAGGCATCCTTTTGACCACTCTTTGTGATTTTATGTTGCTTGGCTTCAAAGCATAATTCTAATATCTATGTGTAATAAGATTCTGGGCTGATAGTAGCTTGTAGCTAAATCTTTAGGAGATAAGAAAAATCCAAAATAGTCTTTGGAAGTAGAACCAGGACACATTTTTCAATCCTATCAATTATCATACTTTCTTTCTTTATGGGCTTTCTTCGCTCAATTCTTAAAATTTAATATTCATCATGGAAGAAAACAAATAGCCAGAAAGTTCTCCATTCATATAGTATGCACAAGTTTGCATTTGAGAATGACATGGCATTGTTACTACTGACATCATAAAGAAGTTTCTGTTTCCTTGTTTGGACAGGGATGGCAATTGGGCGTGGGGGGCGACTTCCCTCTTTCAATGGAATTGGTACAGAGTATTCCAATGGCTGTTAAAGTTTTTTTCAAAGTAACAAAATATTCTACTTCATCAGTTAAAGACCTTGTTGGGCTTAAGGATTGTTTACAAAAGCTATCATTATAAGTTGTTAGTAAAAGATTTCACAAAAAAGTAATCTTGTAAATTTTCACCATCATGACATCAAGCTGGGTTCCTCCCCCAAACTGAAAGCCCAATCAATTACTCTCTGAATTTCACTCTATTCAAGTTGGACCTTGTGCCTGACTAAATGAGAAAGATATCCAACTGGGGACTGTCTAGGTCAGCAAGCACCAAAGCTTTCTTTCCCAGAATCATTAACCAAGATCCAAAGTTTGGTTTCAGTGTCTGACACTTTCACCCTAAAGGTAGTAGAAAGAGATACCAGGATACTAAAATCTTATTTGACCTTTTCCTAGAAGGCAGTGATAATTATTTCTGAAAAGACCCCAGTTGGAATCAAAATATAGAGCCAGGTTGACATTTTGTTTGGGCCCCTAGGACTCAAAAAACCTTAGTTCTTTTTCATGTTTTAACTATATGTGTACAACATACTATTTGCCAAGAACTCCTAAAGGTGAATGATCTTAAATGCATTGATTATAAGCAACACCATCAAAAGCAAAACTCTTCAATACTAGAAATTCTTGGAGACTTCTGAATATAGTGACATTGGAGCAGAATGCAAGGCTGATTACATAGTGTGACTGATCTTATTGGAACTGGTGGAATTATTTTAGACATAGTTCTTTCCAGGAAAATGAATTAAGAATCTACCCAAGGACTTTTACTTTGAATATTGAATTTGATTTCTAAATTATTTTTATTTATTTTTTAATTGGAGTTCAATTTGCCAACATATAGCATAACACACAGTGCTCATCCCATCAAGTACCCCACTCAGTGCCCATCACCGAGTCACTCCAACTGCCCACCCACCTCTCTTTCCACCACCCCTTTTTCATTTCCCAGAGTTAAGGGTCTCTCATGTTCAGTCACCCTCACTGATATTTCCCACTCATTTTCTCTCCTTTCCTCTATAATCCCTTTCACTATGTTTTATATTCCCCAAATGAATGAGACCATATAATGTTTGTCCTTTTCTGATTGACTTACTTCACTCAGCATAATACCCTCCAGTTCCATCTGTGTGGATACCCACATGGTAGGTACCCATCCTTTCTGATGGCTGAGTAATATTCCATTGTATACATAAACCACATCTTCTTTATCCATCATCTTTCAGTGGACACTGAGGCTCCTTCCACAGTTTGGCTATTGTGGACATTGCTGCTACAAACATCGGGGTGCAGGTGTCCCAGCATTCCATTGATTCTGTACCTTTGGGAAAATCCCCAGCAGTACAATTGCTGGGTCATAGGGCAGTTCTATTTTTAACTCTTTGAGGAACCTCCACATAGTTTTCCAGAGTGGCTGCACCAGTTCACATTCCCACCAACAGTGCAAGAGATTCCCCTTTCTCCACATCCTCTCCAACATTTGTGGTTTCCTGCCTTGTTAATTTTCCCCATTCTCACTGGTGTGAGGTGGGATCTCATTGTGGTTTTGATGTGTATTTCCCTGATGGCAAGTGATGTGGAGCAGTTTCTCATGTGCTTGTTGGCCATGTCTGTGTCTTCTTTGATGAAATTTCTGTTCATGCCTTTTGCCCATTTCATGATTCGATTGTTTGTGTCTTTGCTGTTGAGTTTAATGTGTTCTTTATAGATCTTGGATACTAGCCCTTTATCTGATATGTCATTTGCAAATATCTTTTCCCATTCTTTAGGTTGTCTTTTAGTTTTGTTGACTGTTTCTTTTGCTGTGCAGAAGCTTTTTATCTTGATGAAGTCCTATAGTTCATTTTTGCTTTTGTTTCTTTGCCTTTGTGGATGTATCTTGCAAGAAGTTACTGTGGCCAAATTCAAAAAGGGTATTGCCTGTGTTATTCTCCAGGATTTTGATGGATTCTTTTCTTTTTTCCTTCTTCTTTTTTTTAATTTATTTTTTATTGGTGTTCAATTTACTAACATACAGAATAATCCCCAGTGCCCGTCACCCATTCACTCCCACCTCCCGCCCTCCTCCCCTTCTACCACCCCTAGTTCGTTTCCCAGAGTTAGCAGTCTTTACGTTCTGTCTCCCTTTCTGATATTTCCCACACATTTCTTCTCCCTTCCCTTATTTTCCCTTTCACTATTATTTATATTCCCCAAATGAATGAGAACATACACTGTTTGTCCTTCTCCGACTGACTTACTTCACTCAGCATAATACCCTCCAGTTCCACCCACGTTGAAGCAAATGGTGGGTATTTGTCATTTCTAATAGCTGAGTAATATTCCATTGTATACATAAACCACATCTTCTTTATCCATTCATCTTTCGTTGGACACCGAGGCTCCTTCCACAGTTTGGCTATTGTGGACATTGCTGCTATAAACATCGGGGTGCAGGTGTCCCGGCGTTTCATTGCATTTGTATCTTTGGGGTAAATCCCCAACAGTGCAATTGCTGGGTCGTAGGGCAGGTATATTTTTAACTGTTTGAGGAACCTCCACACAGTTTTCCAGAGTGGCTGCACCAGTTCACATTCCCACCAACAGTGTATGAGGGTTCCCTTTTCTCCACATCCTCTCCAACATTTGTTGTTTCCTGCCTTGTTAATTTTCCCCATTCTCACTGGTGTGAGGTGGTATCTCATTGTGGTTTTGATTTGTATTTCCCTGATGGCAAGTGATGCAGAGCATTTTCTCATATGCATGTTGGCCATGTCTATGTCTTCCTCTGTGAGATTTCTGTTCATGTCTTTTGCCCATTTCATGATTGGATTGTTTGTTTCTTTGGTGTTGAGTTTAATAAGTTCTTTATAGATCTTGGAAACTAACCCTTGATCTGATATGTCATTTGCAAATATCTTCTCCCATTCTGTAGGTTGTCTTTGAGTTTTGTTGACTGTATCCTTTGCTGTGCAAAAGCTTCTTATCTTGATGAAGTCCCAATAGTTCATTTTTGCTTTTGTTTCTTTTGCCTTCGTGGATGTATCTTGCAAGAAGTTACTGTGGCCGAGTTCTAAAAGGGTGTTGCCTGTGTTCTTCTCTAGGATTTTGATGGAATCTTGTCTCACATTTAGATCTTTCATCCATTTTGAGTTTATCTTTGTGTATGGTGAAAGAGAGTGGTCTAGTTTCATTCTTCTGCATGTGGATGTCCAATTTTCCCAGCACCATTTATTGAAGAGACTGTCTTTCTGCCAATGGATAGTCTTTCCTCCTTTATCGAATATTAGTTGCCCATAAAGTTCAGGGTCCACTTCTGGATTCTCTATTCTGTTCCATTGATCTATGTGTCTGTTTTTGTGCCAGTACCACACTGTCTTGATGACCACAGCTTTGTAGTACAACCTGAAATCTGGCATTGTGATGCCCCCAGATATGGTTTTCTTTTTTAAAATTCCCCTAGCTATTCGGGGTCTTTTCTGATTCCACACAAATCTTAAAATATTTTGTTCTAACTCTCTGAAGAAAGTCCATGGTATTTTGATAGGGATTGCATTAAACGTGTATATTGCCCTGGGTAACATTGACATTTTCACAATATTAATTCTGCCAATCCATGAGCATGGAATATTTTTCCATCTCTTTGTGTCTTCCTCAATTTCTTTCAGAAGTGTTCTATAGTTTTGAGGGTATAGATCCTTTACATCTTTGGTTAGGTTTATTCCTAGGTATCTTATGCTTTTGGGTGCAATTGTAAATGGGATTGACTCCTTAATTTCTCTTTCTTCAGTCTCATTGTTAGTGTATAGAAATGCCACTGATTTCTGGGCATTGATTTTGTATCCTGCCACGCTACCGAATTGCTGTATGAGTTCTAGCAATCTTGGGGTGGAGACTTTTGGGTTTTCTATGTAGAGTATCATGTCATCGGTAAAGAGGGAGAGTTTGACTTCTTCTTTGCCAATTTGAATGCCTTAAATGTCTTTTTGTTGTCTGATTGCTGAGACTAGGACTTCCAGTACTATGTTGAACAGCAGTGGTGAGAGTGGACATTCCTGTCTTGCTCCTGATCTTAGGGAAAAGGCTCCCAGTGTTTCCCCATTGAGAATGATATTTGCTGTGGGCTTTTCATAGATGGCTTTTAAGATGTCGAGGAATGTTCCCTCTATCCCTACACTCTGAAGAGTTTTGATCAGGAATGGATGCTGTATTTTGTCAAATGCTTTCTCTGCATCCAATGAGAGGATCATATGGTTCTTGGTTTTTCTCTTGCTGATATGATGAATCACATTGATTGTTTTACGGGTGTTGAACCAGCCTTGTGTCCCAGGGATAAATCCTACTTGGTCATGGTGAATAATTTTCTTAATGTACTGTTGGATCCTATTGGCCAGTATCTTGTTGAGAATTTTTGCATCCATGTTCATCAGGGATGTTGGTCTGTAATTCTCCTTTTTGGTGGGGTCTTTGTCTGGTTTTGGAATTAGGGTGATGCTGGCCTCATAGAATGAATTTGGAAGTACTCCATCTCTTTCTATCTTTCCAAACAGCTTTAGGAGAATAGGTATGGTTTCTTCTTTATACGTCTGATAAAATTCCCCTGGGAAGCCATCTGGCCCTGGACTCTTGTGTCTTGGGAGGTTTTTGATGACTGCTTCAATTTCCTCCCTGGTTATTGGCCTGTTCAGGTTTTCTATTTCTTCCTGTTCCAGTTTTGGTAGTTTGTGGCTTTCCAGGAATGCGTCCATTTCTTCTAGATTGCCTAATTTATTGGCATATAGCTGTTCATAATATGTTTTTAAAATCGTTTGTATTTCCTTGGTGTTGGTAGTGATCTCTCCTTTCTCATTCGTGATTTTATTAATTTGAGTCTTCTCTCTCTTCTTTTTAATAAGGCTGGCTAATGGTTTATCTATCTTATTAATTCTTTCAAAGAACCAACTCCTGGTTCTGTTGATCTGTTCCACAGTTCTTCTGGTCTCGATTTCGTTGAGTTCTGCTCGAATCTTTATTAACTCCCTTCTTCTCTTGGGTGTAGGATCTATTTGCTGTTTTTTCTCTAGCTCCTTTATGTGTAAGGTTAGCTTTTGTATTTGAGTTCTTTCCAGTTTTTGAATGGATGCTTGTATTGTGATGTATTTCCCCCTTAGAACTGCTTTTGCTGCATCCCAAAGATTTTGAATGGTTGTATCTTCATTCTCATTAGTTTCCATGAATCTTTTTAATTCTTCCTTAATTTCCTGGTTGACCCTTTTATCTTTTAGCAGGATGGTCCTTAACCTCTACGTGTTTGAGGTCCTTCCAAACTTCTTGTTGTGATTTAGTTCTAATTTCAAGGCATTATGGTCTGAGAATATGCAGGGGACAATCCCAATCTTTTGGTATCGGTTCAGACCCGATTTGTGACCCAATATGTGGTCTATTCTGGAGAAAGTTCCATGTGCGCTTGAGAAGAATGTGTATTCAGTTGAGTTTGGATGTAAAGTTCTGTAGATATCTGTGAAATCCATGTGGTCCAGTGTATCATTTAAAGCTCTCATTTCTTTGGAGATGTTGTGGTTAGAAGACCTATCGAGTATAGAAAGAGCTAGATTGAAGTCACCAAGTATAAGTGTATTATTATCTAAATATTTCTTCACTTTGGTTAATAATTGATTTATATATTTGGCAGCTCCCACATTCGGGGTATATATATTGAGGATTGTTAAGTCCTCTTGTTGAATAGATCCTTTAAGTATGATATAGTGTCCCTCTTCATCTCTCACTACAGTCTTCGGGGAAATTTTAGTTTATCTGATATAAGGATGGCTACCCCTGCTTTCTTTTGAGGACCATTCGAATGGTAAATGGTTCTCCAACCTTTTATTTTCAGGCTGTAGGTGTCTTTCTGTCTAAAATGAGTCTCTTGTAGACAGCAAATAGATAGGTCCTGCTTTTTTATCCAGTCTGAAACCCTGCGCCTTTTGATGGGGTCATTAAGCCCGTTCACATTCAGAGTTACTATTGACAGATATGAGTTTAGTGTCATCATGATATCTATTCAGTCCTTGTTTTTGTGGACTGTTCCACTGAACTTCTTCTTAAAGGGGAATTTTAAGAGTCCCCCTTAAAATGTCTTGCAGAGCTGGTTTTGAGGTCACATATTCTTTTAGTTGCTGCCTGTCTTGGAAGCTCTTTATCTCTCCTTCCATTTTGAATGAGAGCCTTGCTGGATAAAGTATTCTTGGTTGCATGTTCTTCTCATTTAGGACGGATTTTGATGGATTCTTGTCTCACTTTTAGATCTTTCATCCATTTTGAGTTCATCTTTGTGTATGGTGTAGGAAAATGGTCTAGTTTCATTGTTCTGCATGTTAAAGAGTCAATCCCATTTACAATTGCACCCCAAAGCATAAGATACCTAGGAATAAACCTAACCAAAGAGTTAAAGATCTATACCCTAAAAACTACAGAATACTTCTGAAAGAAATTGAGGAAGACACAAAGAGATGGAAAAATATTCCATGCTCATGGATTGGAAGAATTAATATTGTGAAAATGTCAATGCTACCCAGGGCAATTTACACATTTAATGCAATCCCTATCAAAATACCATGGACTTTCTTCAGAGAGTTGGAACAAATAATCTTAAGATATGTGTGGAATCAGAAAAGACCCGGAATAGCCAGGGGAGTATTGAAAAAAGAAAACCAGAGCCGGGAACATCACAATGCCAAATTTCAGGTTGTACTACAAAGCTGTGGTCATCAAGACAGTGTGGTACTGGCACAAAAACAGACACATAGATCAATGGAACAGAATAGAGAATCCAGAAGTAGACCCTCAACTTTATGGTCAACTCATAATCGACAAAGCAGGAAAGACTATCCACTGGAAAAAGGACAGTCTCTTCAATAAATGGTGCTGGGAAAATTGAAGATTGAATTTGAAGGCAATTAACTAAAAATGGATTTTTTTTCCCAACGGAAGGTAATTTTTACTAATTCTATCATTCTTTTTTAAAGATTATTTATTTATTCATGAGAGACACAGAGAGGCAGAGACATAGGCAGAGAGAGAAGCAGGCTTCCTCTGGGGAGCTCGATGTGGGACTCCATCTCAGGATCCCGGGATCATGACCTGAGCCAAAGGCAGATGCTCAACCACTGAGCCACCCAGGTGTCCCCAATTCTATCTTTCTATGTGCCTCCATGGTTCTGTACACTTATTACCGTCCTTATTCTCACATCTTGTACCTTAGATATTATTTTCCCCTCTCTACAGGTGAGGAAAGGCAAGGTTAAGGAGCATTAACTCTCTTGCTCATTCTTACTCTTTTGGCAAATGACCTACAGTGAGCTCTAACCTTGGTTGTATCTTTGTTTTTGTTTTTTTGTTTTTTTTTTTTTTGTTTGTTTGTTTTTTTTTTTTTTTGGTTTGGTTATTGGGTTTCTATTTTCTTTTCTTTTCTTTTCTTTTTTTTTTTTTTGCCATTGTTGTTGTTCTTAGTCAGTAACTCCAAAAAGTTGAAGTGTCATAAAATGAGGAAAAAAAGCGTAATCACAGGAATACAAATTGGCTATTGTTATCCAGTTCAGTGGAAAGCAGTTTATCTAGTAGTTCCTAAGTAATTTATATTTACTACCAAGACCAAGACCATGGCCAGCTAAAGTTTCTTTAATTTTCAGATCTCAAGAATAAAATGATACCATCTTGCCTGAAAAAAATAAATTAATCAGTCAATTCTATCCTTCCATTCTGATTCTGACTCACCATCTTCTCTTCTCATTATCATATAATCCCACTCATAACTCAAGCCAACTATCTGTCGATAATATCATCATATTAATTAATATAATAGCAATGCACTCTTGCTCATGCATTATGTATGTGAAGACTTGGGTATGTTTTGAGTCCTGCTTTTCTTATTTTTAAAAGAAGCTTTATTACCTACCTTGCAATTTCCCCAAGGAGAACTTCCAACAATTTGTGTGAAGCACCTAGAACAGTTCTTAGCCAGAGAAGAAAGGTAATAAAGAGAGGTGGCTGTTATTATACTGTCTCTGGGATTATGTTTTCCATCATTATTATGCATGTCTTATCAATATATCTTATGTTCCCTTTGGAGCCGCTAACATAGTAGAAATGTAATAGATACTTAATAATGGAAGCCCAATACATATTTGTTACTGGATTAATTAGCTGCCAAGAACAGAGACTGAAGAATAAAAATCACCAGGAGCTTCTGGTGGAGGCTGTACTCTTTTGTCCATCTAATAAATTCTTCTGTTCTGGGCTAACATTTGTGCTTCCTTGAATATGGCACATTACTTGGTTGATTACAGAATTTTCTGCTAGACAACAGTAATCACAGAATCATCTGCATCAGAGAATGCTTGAAGTATCAGACTTGGAAACATAAAATAAAACCTGAATTCAGATGATTACTTAGAGATATTAGGCATTTCAATTCTTATGTTAAGTGAGTTGAAAGTAAATTAAAACTCTACTCAAAACAACCTATTTTGGGGACTAGTGACCCAGGATTGGTGTTCCAAAAGAGAGTGTCAGGAAGAATTTGTGCACGGTGAAAGTGCAGCATGGTATTTCCCAGGAAGTGTCCAGTATTTGTGCTAATCATTTTTTGTTGAAGATTATGAAATGAGTGTTCCAGAAGTGAATATTTTAAATGTAGGCAGTTTCTGAAACTGGCTCTTCCATTTGCTTCATATAATTTTCATTTAACTGCAACTGGCTGCAGAGAGAAAGTCTAAGTCCTTTGTGAAGGATGGGCTAAGACATTTTCTCATGTCATTTAATAAAATAAGAAAATAATATTTTCCAGTAGTCACTCTGTGCCTACTTTCCCCTTTGACCTTCAAACAGTTATCTTGATTGAAATCAATATTGCATTACTAGGGTAGATTTCTGTCATCCTGATATTTTAGTTTTACTCTTAAACTCTTAAAAAATCCTTGCTTTATAGAAATTCTTTGCTGGTGTTTTGGTTTTGACTGTTTACCTCACCTAGTCTTAGAAAATAAAATGTATTTTGTCACTATAAGTGAACATAGATGTTGAGGATCATATCCATTCAGAAAGACATCACTTGTCAGTATGGTATACTGGAGAATGTTTGATCTTTTAATATGATGTCTTAGCAACAAAGATGAAATACGAAAGGCAGTGAACACCTTCGTCATATTCTTAAAGTCTTAACAAACCTCTGAAACAATTCTGCTTCATGTCTATTCCTTCTGCAGTCTGTACCCTCAGAGGTATTTCTCTTGATGAGAGACTGAGAAAATCCTAAACTGGGATGAGGGGAGGAGAGATTCATCCTCAACACCAGTGAAATTTAATTAGCATCTTTAAAAGAAGAAAGGAAGATGACAGAAATTTAACCAGTAGCACATGGATGGAGAAGGTAGGGTCCTGTCTGATATTCCAGGCATGCTTGATTTCCAGTGCTTTTCCCCACAATGAGCATGGGAGATGGAACTGGAAAGGATGTATGTAGTTTACTGCTGATAAAGTCCCCTGAGCTGGGCTCCCAAAGGCCAAAATGAGATGAAGCTGGTGAATTTGCATTAAAATGATGTGTCTTTCTCACTCAGAAAACAAAAGCCAGAGAATGCTGTGTGTAGATGGGGAGTGTTGGGGCAGAAACTGAGTTTCTGAGTCAAAAGAAGAAGAAGAAGAAGAAGAAGAAGAAGAAGAAGAAGAAGAAGAAGAAGAAGAAGAAGAAGAAGAAGGAGGAGGAGGAGGAGGAGGAGGAGGAGGAGGAGGAGGAGGAGGAGGAGGAAGAAGGAAGAAGGAAGAAGGAAGAAGGAAGAAGGAAGAAGGAAAGAAGAAGAAAGAAAAGCTGGAGCCAAGGTTTTGGTAGTCAGCTGGTGCCCTGTGAAAGATGTAGGGACTGACCCCCATTGTTCTAAACATGAAATTGTAATGAATTCCAGAGGAGGATCTCCTATGTGTAGCAGCAGCAGGGGAACCAGGGGAAAGGCATTTTGAGCATTTCCAAATCTGACAAGTGAGGACTACCATGGCTCATGAGGTGGCAATTTCTGGGGGTAAGGTGGGCAGAGTTCTTAGAGAAGCAACAGGAGCAGGACAGAGGAAAACACTCTACTTATGTCTTCCAGATCCAGTCACTTTTCTCTTCCTTTGAGTGTGTCTGCCTTTAGGCCAATTGATCTTATTTATCAAAGTGTAGAATCAGTTTTATGTTGGGAGATATTTCCTTTGCCAAAAGGCCACTTTGAGAGACCATTACCTTAACAGAGGAATATGGGTTCAGAATCTGTGTTGACAGAAAAACATGATGGTCATATTAATGCCAGAGGGAGGTTCTGGGGATGAATGACGCTGAGGAGGAAACCCCACTGGCCACTTTAGGCAGTCACACAACAACCACACTTCATTCAGTTTCCATGGAAAAGAGTTGGCTCACCCCAGCTGACCAAGGAGGGAGTATCTCAACTTAACAAAATTCCAAGATGGAGAGCAACCAGAGTGTCGATTTAGTAATTTACAACAGGATTCGGGCTAGTGGTTTTGCTGGTGTTCTCAGAACACCCTCTTGTGATGGGTACATTCACTCAGGAGACCAAAATATAAATTTCAAGGTTATTTGGCGATCAGAAAGAGATCAGAAGGAAATGACTTTCTTTAAGGGATATGCCCACCAATCCAGGAAAACATAAGCAGTATATATTTGTCCAGATAATCAATACAAATTTCCTGGAGCCAAATCCCCATTTCTCTGGGATGGACTGGGTAAATCTGAGAACAGGAGTTTCCTTTTTCTAAAATGTATTCAATTCACTAGATAACAAATCATGGCAAATATGGAAAACTTTTAAGAATTATGGCAGATATATTTCAAGGTGGCATTCAAGGATGCATGCCCTTGCATAATTCCCTTCCCTTGACTGGCAGAAATTGGTTTTGACCAATACAGTATGACACATATGATGGATGTCACTCCTTTGATTAGGCTATGTTATTTGGCAAAATGAATAGATTTAACTCCCTTCATTAAGTTACAATTTATGGCAAAAGTGATGGGATTTTGCAGATAATTAAGATCACAAATTAGCTGACTTTTTGAGTTAAGCCGAACAGAGATTATGTTGAGTGTTCTGACTTAATCAGGTGAAAGTCCTTAAAAGGGAACTGGAGAGCATATGAGGAAGTAGACATTGTGTCTTTCCTTTGTGGAAGAGGCAAGATACCATATCACAACTTCCTATGGGAAGAGCCATGTGGCACAGAAACTGGGGGCAGCCTCCCTTCAGCACCCTGTGAGAAATCAGAGTCCTCAGGCATACAGTCCACAGAGATGCATTCTTCTAACCTGAATGAGATTGACAGGGTTTCTTCCCTAGTCAAGCCTCCAGATGAGAATGCAGGCAAACAGACGTCATCATCGTAGTCTGGAGAAACCCTGAACAGAGGATCCAACTAAGACATGATAACTTTGTGGTAATCAGTTGCACATCACTAGAAAGTGAATACGAGAATGCCATAAATTTTAAAAACCATCTTGTGTTCCTGATTGAATTACAAGCCACTCTAGTTTCATCAGCAGAAGTGAAAATCACCTCTGGGAAATTTCTTCTATTGCTGGCTGAGCTCCTTCAAGTGTAGAATTCTTCTTGTTTCAGTTCCAGAGGTGAGTTTTTCTACACCCATGAGTCCCCAGAAACTTAGAGCACCATTTGAATGCTCCATCTCTGCTAAATTTAGGATACATTTCACTGACAATCAGCTACATTTTCAGAGTAAAACCAGTGTAACAGTACAGCAACAAGTGATTCCTTAATCATGACATTACTGCCAAGACTGCCAATTCATCAAAAGCTCATCTCCATAACCCATCCTTTCTTAGGGTCACTGTTGGGTTTTTTTCTTCTCAGCTTTCTGCTCATTTGCAGTACTATCACCTATTTTGCATTTAGATGAGCCATGGATTAATTCTGAAATACTGGGATGAACAAAATGTAATAATGACAATCTCAAAGTAGCAGAGCACCTCCCTGTAGGGATGATGTATGGGTCACCACACACACTTGAACCCAGCAATTACCAGTCCACAAATAGCTGTCTTCATTTTGAATTTCTGCCAGAAACCCTGAAAGCAGGAAAGACCCAGAGGCTACACAGCCAACATGCACACATTCTTCATAATTGAATTGCCCAGAAAGAATCATTAACCAGTGCTTCATCTTCAAGCATTAACTAGCCTTAAAAGCATCTATAGGGGTTTCTTGAGATGTATGTAAATTATATTTCCCATGTAAACAATTCTGAGGAGCACTATGCAATTGGAGGTCAAATTAATCTTGACTCTGTAGAGACAATTGTAGTGTTCAGTGGCAGATGGGTTGTGGGGTTTGATTGACTATATTAACCAAAAAACCTTCATTTGGCTATCCCCATACCCCCAAATAGCATCCCTCTATATGCCTCCTCCATGTAAATAGGTTGAGAAATTTTTTAAAAATTCAACATAATGGTCAAATTATAACCTGTATTATCTATCAACAGGGGCCACACTTGAGGACCTAGCTTATGTGGGAGCTTGCTGAATTCTAGAATTGCACACTCATTGCCACCCAGCCTCAGTTAGCATCCAGCTGGGGTGGGCCCAGTTGGTCTGTTCCCCAGGCAAAGAAGGATAGAGATCAGCTGAGCATGCAGTTACTCCACAAAGTGACCAATCAGAGGTGTTACTCCTTTACCTGACAGCAGAATGCTGAAGAGGTGGTTGTAGGCTCATGACTTGCTTTCTTGACAGGAATAAAATGGGTCCCCTAGCAATCCCCATTTGTTTAGATCACATTTAATAAACTTCATCTTAAAAAACTGAGACTTAAAGTTATTACTAAATGGAGAGACTCTTTATCAGCTTAGAGAGCTGAGTAAAAGATATTGTCATATATCTTATGTCATAAATCAAGGCTAAGCAAGATAATAAGAGATGATATGAGAGATCTGTTACAAATAAATTATGCATGGTGTGTAGTCAAAGGAAAGGCATTGGCACTTCTTAGCTAAAAATCTGAAGTTAATCATCCAGTGCAAAGAAAAGAGTGGCAGTTATGCCTTTGGAAAATACAGAAATTTGTGAGCAGTCTGCCAAATGATGTCTGGGAGGAAGACCAGCCTCATGCTGAACAAACATTGTATGATCCTGTTAAGACCTTCGTCTCTGTTGGGCTGCCAGGGAGGTACCAGATTCTTCCTCAGGGCCTGGCCCCAGAACCTTCCATATCACAGAACACCTTCCATGTCTACACTTCTGGAGAATAGCACCATCTGCCTCCATCCCTCCAACCAGTCCTCTTCCCCAGGATAGGTTCCAGAATTTCTGTATAGGAAGGGCCTAAGACAGTAGTCTGGATGGAAGGAAGGGCCATTCTCTGCTTTTTATTTTTCTTATACTGCAGGTTTATTTGGCATAACTGGAATTGGAAATGAGTGTGAGATATGGAAAGGCTCAGATCCCTTAAGCTACTCTTAGCACCACCTCTCTTTCTCTCCCAACAGTACAATTTAGGTTCAGAGATTCAAGAAAGTTCTATACCACATAGCAATGCATCTCTCTTCTCTTAAAATAATAACAATAGTAATTAGTCAGAGTTTGTATTAACTCACACTCTGAATGGTTGATTGTGGAACCCAATCCATGTGGTTTCTTCATGCCATCTCAGAACTACCATGTTGCTGAATCAGCCTGTGGCAGATTCTCCCACAATTCGAAGGGACAGTGGTGTGTTCTAAGGATGGTAGAGGCCTGCTGTGAATTAGAAGGCCCATAGCTGACATCTGCTGCAGGCCAGAGGACATCTAAAATCAAAGTGGCATTAAAAAAATAAAATAAAATAAAAGTGGTATTTAGAAAAGCTTTCTATTTCTTGGCTCACAGACTTCAGAGGAAAACTCATTTGGGGTGCCCAAGAACCAGTCCTGGGGATAGACCAGAGCTACCCCTCTGCAAGTTCATATTTAACTGGGAATTAGGCCACATTCACCTCAGGGTGATGGGCTCAGAGTTCCTCTATTCACTGGGAGGGAGAAATATTCACAAGCATGAAAAAGTAAATTAAATGGTGACAGTTTCCATTAGAGACAGTAAAGCACATAGAAGGCTGGAGGAAGTTTACAAATCATTAGACTTGTTTACTCTACAAGCTTATGCAATCAATTCAGAGTAATTAATCTAAAAGACAATATTAGTTAGAAAATATTAGTGATATGAAGAAAGTCAAGCAGCTTGAAAGTACCTCCTAAAGGAAAAGAAAATAGATTTGAGATAAACAAATACATATATTCTGTGGATTTAATACACTTATAAGCAGAACCAGCTACATAATTTGTGGAGCTCATGCAAAAAATGAAAATGTCAGCCACTGTTCGGAAGACAGGGAAAAAGTGAAGTTGAAAGTACTAAGAAATAGACCTTTTTTATTTACAAATATTTTATTATTAATGAAATATAATAGGAGTAATTTAATACATGAGTAACAACTCAAACTTAAAAATTGCAAAACCTAGTCTAGTGCAGTAATTTTATATAATAAATAAATAATAATAATGCTTCATGAATGCAATATCTTGATTAAGCAGAGGATTTCTATGGCTCACTTTTCTGAAAATTCATATCCTAAATCATTGAAATGTGAACCCACAGCAACTTCATCTTCTATTGATATGATCAAAAGTAACATCAGTTGCTCTTGGCAAATGTAAGATCACAAGTAACTTTCGATAAATTTTAATTTGGAGTAGAATGTTTCTACTTTCTAATGAAGAGTGCTATATATACTGTGACAACATTAGGGTACATTTCTGCTAAATGATGTTGAAGTATAAACTGTACTACATCTAAAAGTAGTGATTCTTGTAGAACAACTTTTCTAAAAGTGTTTAACTCTTCATACAAATGAACTTTGTGTCTGAATTTGATACATTTTTAAAGAAGATTTTATTTATTTATTTGGCAGAGAAAGAGAGACAGAAGCAGAGAGAGAGAGAGAGAGAGAGAGAGCACAAGCAGACAGAAGGAGAGGAAAAAGCATGCTCCCCATTGAGCAGAAAGCCAGATGTGGGCCTCCATCCCAGGACTCCAGGGTCATGACCTAAGCCAAAGGTAGATGCTTAACCAACTGAGCCACTCATGTACTCCTTGCTACTTTTTAAAAATAGACATTAAATATGATAGCGATTATATTTTTACAGCAAAATTGAGCAGAATGCTCCCATATACCCCTGTCCCCGCACATGCTCAGTCTCCCCTACCATCGTTACACATCACAGTAGTGTGTTCATTACTATCAGTGAACCTGCATTAACACCTCATAAGTACACCCAAAGTCTGTACTTAACAATAGGGCTCACTATTGTATTTTCTATGGGTTTGGACAAATGTATAATGATGTGTTTCCACCATTATAGTATTATACAGAGTTGTTTCACTGCCCCAAACATTTTCTATGCTCCACCTGTTTATCTGCTTCTTCCTCTGACCCCTGAACTACTGACCTTTTTACTGTATCTATGGTTTCGCCTTTTCCAGAATGTCATAGTGTTGAAATCCTATGGTGTGTAGCATTTTCAGATTGGCTTCTCCCACTTAGTCATATGCATTTAAGGCTCCTCCATGTCTTTCAATGATTGATGGTTCATTTCTTTTTAGTGTCTACATTTCACTGTCTGGATGGACCACAGTTCATTTATTCATTCACCTACTGAAGGACATCTTGGTTGCTGCTAAGTCTTGGCAGAATAAAACTGCTATAAACATCCATGTACAAGTTCTTGTGTGGACTGATTTAGTTTTAAAGGTAAATGTTCATCATCCTGTTTTAACATCTCCTCTGGCATTTCCTATAACTCGTGGATATAATACAAGAACTCAAAAAGTGGATTCATGATTTGTACACAATTCAAAAAAACTGCTTTTGTGGTCAATCACAGTATCTTTGATAACTTGGCAATTAATTTAAAAAATCCTCTTCCCCATTAATAATAGATTCATCCAAAGCTTCATGTGAATATAATGTTCTCTGCCATCAAATGTGATGATCTTCAAATTTAATTTCTATTTGTAGGCCTGTGGGTATTCTCTTTGAAGATTTGTAAGAATTCCCTGATATGCTTTATCGTGATGTCCATATGAATGCCTTTATTTTATAATAATTTACTGACGATCTCTCCTGCCTGAGCTCCAGCAGTTCCAATTTTAGGCTGGAGAGCTAATACTTGTGCAGATGCTGCAGGCAGCAGCTCCCAGCAAGTTCCAGCCCTGGGCCCTTGGCTCTCCCGCAGTCGTCACCTCTGCCACCAGAGCTACTGCTTCCACTGCCACCTCATAGGCACTTGCAGTATGTTGTCTGTTCTTGCCTCTTTGCTCAGTTAAATGTCACTCTCTTCCCTGTCTTCTCTTCCCAGGCAGTGTGGATTTTGAAGAACCCTCTCTGCATGACTCTGTTCAAGGGTCCCCAAGGGAAAGCTGGATTCTTATCCTCTCAAAGGGGGAAATTGGGTGTCACTCCACTTTGCTGCCTTTGTCTTCATAGAAGTTCAGTCCATACCTGCACCCCGATGTTTCTAGCAGCAATGTCCACAATAGCCAAACTGTGGAAGGAGCCTCAGTGTCCATCAAAAGATGAATGGATAAAAAAGATGTGGTCTATATACACAGTGGAATATTCCTCAGCCATTAGAAACAACAAATACTCACCATTTGCTTCGACATGGATGGAACTGGAGGTTATTATGCTGAGTGAGATAAGTCAATCAGAAAAGGACAAACATTATATGGTCTCATTCATTTGGGGAATATAAAAATTGGTGAAAGGGAAAAAAAGGAAAGGAGAGATAATGAGTGAAAATATTAGTGAGGGTGACAAAACATGAGAGACACCTAACTGGGAAATGAACAAGGGGTAGTGGAAGGGGAAGTGGGCAGAGGGGGGGTGGGGGTGACTGAGTGATGGGCACTGAGGTGGGCACTTGGTGGGATGAGCACTGGGTGTTATGCTAAATGTTGGTAAATTGAACTCCAATAAAAAAAATTTAAAAAGGAAAAAAAAAAGGAGTTCAGTCCATTAGCCCATTTCCTGGCGTGCTCCTCTAAAATTCCAGTGGTCTGTGCACCCCTGCTTAAACTATGCTGTCCTCAGTTTCTCTCCCCACTCCGGATCAGCAGCAGTTCTACTCAGTGAAGACAGGTGTGTGAACCCCAATCTCCCCATCTCTCCAGTGCATGCCCCCCATGCTCCTGCCACACAAATTGGATAATGAAAGTTATTTAAACTTTTAAAAAGGAGAGGAAAGGAAAAGAGACATGTGTGCATGTGTCTCTGTGTGTGTTTGTGTGCATGTGTAAATTAACCAGATTGACTCACAAAGGTAATAACAATTGTTTTCTAGGTCCTTTTTCTTCTTACTTCTTTTTACCTTAACAATAAGAGGGAAGGCGAAGTTAAAACACCAGATTACCAGTTTTGTGACAAGGTTTGGTTTACAAAGAAGTGAAAACCACAGAGTAAGGAGAAAATGCTGTGTCTTGCATGTTCACCATTCCCAAACCTTCAACTCATTATTGGTGGTCTTTCCTGAGATATGTAAGAAATCCTGAATCTTTTCATTCTTACATGTTTCATGTAAAATCACCACAGACCCAAGATGATTTGTGGGGAATATTAGCTACAAATCACAAATCTAGCCATTGCCAGACTCTAATTCTCTTTATCAAGTGAAATTAGGAGAAATTGATGATGTTGATAATTATCTTAGGAGTCTAGTTTAGCTTCTTGGAAATTTAGAAGTCTGAGGAAATTTGAGGCCAATTTGCAAGGCTATTTTAATCAACTAACAATCTCTCTCTCTCTCTCTCTCTCTCTCTCTTTGTGGTTGACATTTTTATTACTTGGGAGGTGGTGAGGGAATGCTCGAGGCATGAATCACCAAAGGGCAATATTGTTGGCCTTCAGCAAAAACTAATAAAAAAGTGTGATAAAAGGATGAGAGAAGGGGCACCTGGGTGGTTTAGTCAGTTTAGCATCTAACTCTTGGTTCTAGCTCAGATCATGATCTCAGAGTTCTGAGTTTGAGCCCTGTGTTGGGCTCTGCACTTAGCACAGAGTCTGCTTGGATTGCTCTCTCTCCCATGTTCTCTCTCTCTCTCTCTTTTTCTTTCTCTAAGGTAAATAGATCCTTTAAAAAAAGGATGAGGGAGACAGAAATCCCAGCAATAAGATATCTAAGATATTATGACAGTTACAAATTAAGGTAAAGCAAAGATGCCTTTATGTCTACTTTTAAAAGTGGAGACAGAATGCTGCTGAGGCCAGCAAGTGGTGTGCTTGAGGAGACAGGAGGTGGAAGGAAGGCTTGCTGTATCAGAATTATGGCTGGAGAATAGTTGTCAGTATCTTGGCTTCTCTGGCTTTTCTGCAGCTCTGACTCCTGTTAGTCTGGAAACCAGTGAAGAATGGGGCATAGCAAATATAGTAAATCCTGACTTCCCTCATGTGGCAGATGGTTTTCACAAAGGGACCACAATGATACCTCTCATCATATATGTCTTTTTGCAAGTTTGTTGTCTCTCCCAACCCCCATCAAAGAGGGGGGGGCATTTATTTCCCTTCCCTGGGAAGTTGGACTTGCCCTCAAGTGCTCTAAACAACAGAGGGTGGCAATTGTGATGTTCTGGGACTTGCAAGCTTAGGCATTAAGAATATCTGGCAACTTTCATTCTTGTGCTCTAGGGTGAGTCAGCTACCAGGCAAGACTTTCAGTTTCCTGGGGATCCCTGGGTGGCTTAGCGGTTCGGTGACTGCCTTTGGCCCAGGGCGTGATCCTAGAGTCCTGGGATCAAGTTCCATGTCGGGCTCCCAGCATGGAGCCTGCTTCTCCCTCTGCCTGTGCCTTTGCCTCTCTCTCTATGTCTATCATGAATAAATAAATAAATAAATAAAATCTTTAAAAAGAAAACATATAGTATAAAAAAAAACAAAAAAAATAAAAAGAAAACATATTAAAAAAAGACTTTCAGTTTCCTTAAGATTGCCATGATGTCTTCAAAGGGGAGAGGCATGCAGAGGAAAACCAAGACTCCATCAATATCAGAAGCCAAAAGCCAAAACCAACTCTTTAGCCATGTGAATAAGACCATCTTGGAAGCACATACCAAAGCAAAGACCAGTCAATGCACAGAGCAGAGAACTGTTTTCCCCTCTAAGCCCTATCTACATTGCAGAATCATTTGTAAATAAGTAATGTTTTAAACCATTAAGGTTTTGTTTTGTTTTGTGTGGTTTGTTTTTTCTTGTTTCTTTGAGGAATGGGGGTGAGGGACAGAGGGAGAGAGAGAGAGAATCTCAAGGAGGCTCCATGCCCAGGGCAGAGCCCCACACGGGGCCTGATCTCACAACCCTGAGATCATGACCTGAGCTGAAATCAAGAGTCGGATGCTTAACCAACTGAGCCAGGCAGGTGCTCCTTAAACCATTACATTTTAAGAGGGTTTTCTAACAAAATAGATAATCAAACCCTGATCTCATATGATTTGAGGTTCCCTAAACTCATTATACTATCTGTACCAGTGGAAGCACATTCCTAATAAGTGTCAAAATTCCACTGGCTCTGACCCCCACTTGATTAATGAGTCCTCAATAGAGCACCTTGTACCAGTAAGAACCCCAACACTTGACCATAAACTACTCCAGTTACTCTAAATTGAAGGAGTTCAATACAAGGATTTGTTGCTTATGTGATGGAAGGTTCCATAGTATATAGTTTAGTGTGGCAATTTTAACTGCATGAAGGAGCTACCTTTGCGACCTTTGGAAGGAGTACTGTTTGTAGTAACCAAAAGCAAGGAGCACCTTAATGAGCTAGACCTATGGTGGGACAACCTAGGGGAATGTGAAGCCATGGTGCCAAGCTGGAGTTAGAGCAGTAAAGAAGATGAGCCCAGGGCCAGAGACATCTAAGGCAGAAATGGGGTTGGAGGACATAAATACTCTGGTATCTCCATTTCGTCTCTTGTTCTGACCCTGGCAGCTCCTTCCATTGGCGAAACTGAAACAGAAGCCAGATGACACGAGAACCCAGTAAACAGGATTGTTATCAGCCTCCACCTTGTGACAAGTAGAGCAAGAGAAGAGGAGCTGTGGAAGCAAAAGTCTGTGCAACCAGCACAGCCCCTCAGGCATCTGTCTGCATCCCTAGAGAAGCACAGCATCCTTGTGACACAAGGAAGTCTGCTTCTCTTTTACTATACCATTCATCAAATTGATACGTTATCAGCTCAAAAGCTTCACAATATTTTGAGGGAAAGAACTTTGTTATGGGCTGAACTGTATCTCCCTGCAAGGTTCAGATATTGAAGTCTTAACTCCCAAGGCCTTGGAATGCAACAGCCTTTGAGATAATATCTTTAAAGAGGTGATTACGTTAAAATGGGGTCATTAGGGTGGGCCCTAACCCACTTAATGATTAGTGATCTCATAGGAAGAGAGGATTTGGACACAGGCATGCACCCAGGGGAGGCTGTGAACGTACAAGGAGAAGACAGCTATCAACAAGCTAAGGAGAGAGGCCTCAGAAGGAACCAACCCTGCTGACACCTTGATCTTGGCCTTCTAGCCTCCAGAACTGTGGGCAAATAAATTTCTGTGGCTTAAATTACCCAGTTGCTAATACCCTGTTGTAGCAACACTATCAAAATAATAGACTCTTTTTAAATTCTGTTTTATTTTATTTTAATTTTTTAAAGATTTTATTTATTCATGAGAGACAGAGAGAGAGAGAGGCAGAGACATAGGCAGAGAGAAAAAGGCTCCCTGTGGGAAGCCGGATGCAGGGCTGGATCCCAGGACCCAGGGATCTTGACCTGAGTCTAAGGCAGATGCTCAACCACTGAACCATCCAGGCATTCCTGATTCTCTATTTTAAATTGATTTCTTTTTCCTTACAGCTACACTGCTCTCCCAGGGACTGAGACAGCTCTGCAGTGATCATTATGTGGACAGACACACATGAGCAGCAAATATATTGTGCCCAGCATCATCCTTCCTGGAGATAAACCAGAGCTTGGCCTCTCATAGTCCCTGCAAATGCACGTTGTGAGGAAGTGCTCAGAACATCCAAAATGCAGATTAAATTGGCTAACCCTGTCAGGCTAGAGCTTCGGCGGGGGGCCAGGGTGAGCAGACCCTGAGAAGGAGGCCCTGTGACTAGATTTACAGATTCCTCATTGAGGACATTTGAGCCAAGTCAGTTCCCAGAGCGGAGCTTTCATCCTTTTGTTCCTCATGCCTCATTTCTCTGTTGTCACATGCTCTCTCTGACTGTCCCTTTTAAACTCCCTACCTCAACTTAACTTCAAAGAATATTCCTCAAAAACTACCTTTTCCATCCAGTTCATAAAATATTTCACGTTGATTCCAAGGGCATGGATATATGTCTTGGCTGGTAAGCCAGCAGATGGAGAAGAAAGGTAGTGTAATTTTACTCCAAGAGTAATTTCACAGGGTCCTGGCAGGGAAATAGCGTCTTTGCCACATTCAGGGTTTCATGATCTCAGCTAAGACTGTACAGGGAATGAGGAACATGCCCAGGGCAGACCTTGTAAACCTTGGCTCCCTTAACTGAGGTTAGTAAAATATGCTTCCCCCTGTAGATTACTGAAGCTTGTATGCCCCGCCCCCATGTGCACACCAACAGAAATATAGGTCACTCACTGAGAAGAGCCTTCCAAACAATTAAGTTTACTAGGCTGAAGTCAGTTGAGATATCGGGTTCTTTAAGAGCACATATTTCATTGTTGGCTTGTATTGGTAAGGAGAAATAGGAGAAGTTATGAATCTAGAATCTAGAAATATAACATGACAAACAATGGGCTCGATGACCTTATTAAGATGGAGTGAGCTGATTTAAGGCAACTTCTGCATCAGCCTGTTTTCTCTTTTGGTGAGAAAATGACATCATGTAAAGAATTGTAGTTTTTTCAAGATTTTGTTATAAAATTTTTCAAGAACTCAGAAAATTGAAAGACATTTGTGAGGAATGCCCAAATAGCTGCCACCTAGATTTTACTATGATCATTTTATTAGATCTGCTTTATCACATCTCCATACATCCATCTCTCTGTATATTCATTACTTAATCTGTTTCTGAAGCATGTCAAATAAATTGCAGACATCACTAAACAACCTTTTAAATGCTTAGGTGTATAGCTATTAATTAGATATATGTATTTGTTTAAAGGTACTACATAAAATTTATACATGATGGAAGGCACAGATAAGAAGTGTACAACTGATGCTTTTCCAAATGTATACACTGTAACCCAAAGCCCTATCAAAATGTGAAGTATTAATCTTACCATGAGGAGTTCGCCAAATCCCTCCCTGTCTGTATTCACTTTTCCTTCACCCAAACTGGCAACCACTGTTTAGATTTGTTTTCCCAGATCAGTTCTGCTTGGATAGAATTTCATGTAAATAGAATGAAACCAAATATTCTATTGTGTGTAGAGCTTTTTGCTCAGCAGTTTTTGTGATTCCTCCATGTTCTTGCTTGTATCACACATTTGTTCCTGTTTATTGCAGTGTTCCATTGTAGGAATACACCAAAGTTTGTTTATCCATTCATCTATTGAATGATACCAGGGATGTTTTTTTAGTTTTTAACTATTATAAATAAAGCAGCAATGGGCATTCTTGGGCAAGTCTTTTTGTGAACATGTTTTTATTTATCTTGAATAAATAAATAGGAGTAGAATTCTGGGTCATAGAAAAGATATGTGTTGGACTTTTTAAGAAACTGTCCACATGTTTTCGATGCCAGAACATTTCAAAGTGATTGTACCACATTGCATTCCTACTGAAATTGCATGAGAATTCCAGCTATCCCATTCCTCACCAACAGTTGGTACTGGAAGTCTTTTGAATTTTAGCCATCTTGGTGGTCATCTTAGGGTGTGAGATTGTACTAAATTATGGATTTCCCTGATGACAAATGAGGTTGATCATTTTTAATGTGTTTGTTGACCATTCATAGGGATTGCTTTGTAACATGTCTATAATGTCTATTCAAATCTTTGGTCCATTTTTTAATTTATTGTGTAAGAGAAGTAAGAACTCTATCTTGTTTTGTGTCTGATCATAGTGAGAAAGCATTCAATAATGATTATTAAGTGTAATGTTAGTTGTGAGATTTTTTTTATATATGCCCTTTGTCAGGTTGAGAAAGTTCTCTTCCACTCCAATTTTGCTGAGAGATTTTATGGTAAATGGGTGTTGGGTTTTGTCAAATTATTTTAAGCATACATGATAAGTTTATTTTATTCTCATAAAATGTATTAATTGATTTTTAAGTCAGCTTTAGTTTTTAAAGCAGTTTTAGTTTATAGAAAGTTTGAGAACATATTAGAGACCTTCCATATACCCTCCTGTCAGTTGCTCCTGTTAAGACCTTACATAAGTACAGTTTGTTACAATTAATGAATCAATATTGACATTTTATTTTTAGTTAAAACCTATATTTTATTTAGATTTTTAAAGTTTTTAACCTTTGTCTTTTTGTTCTTGTTGTTCTAGGATTCCATCCAGGATTGCACAACGCATTAAGTTGCCATTTCTCCTTAGGCTCCTCTTGGCTATAAGAATTTCTCAGATTTTCCTTGATTTTGGTGACTTTGACCATTTTGAAAAGTACTGGTGAGGTATTTAATAGATATTCCTGTATTTGAACTTTCTGGTATTCTTCTAATGATTAAACTGGGGTTATGGATTTGGAGGAGGCAAACTACAGAGGTTGTCATTTTAATGACATCATATCAACATGGGCACATACTACCAACATGACTTCTCACTATTGACTTTGCCCTTGATCACTGGTGGAGGTCATGTTTGTCAGGTTTCTCCTCTGTAAAGTAACTCTACTCTTCACTTTCCATAATGTACTCTTTGGCAGGAAGTCACTATGCACAGCTCATATGTAAGGAAGGAAGGTCATTTTCCCCATCCTGGAGGATGGAAAATCTATGTAAATTATTCAGTGTTCTTCTGCATGTAAAATTGGTCCCTTGTCTCTCATTTATTAATTCAGTCATCTATTTATATTAGTATGGACTCTTGAATATTTATTTCATACTTGGGGTTACAGTTTAATGTAATAGATCTATGTTTAATATAGTACATAATATACATAGATATGTACATAATATATATAACAATATAATTCAGATAATCTGTTTGATCTTGGGCAAGCTTTGCTATTCATGGAATTGGTCCATTTTGTGTCAGTTGTCTAATTTATGTGCATAGAGCTGTTTGTAGTATTGATATCTTTTTAAGATCTGTGAGATTAGGCATAATAGTCTCTTTGTTCCAAGTATTTGTAACTTGGGTGCTTTCTCTTTTCCTTGTCAGTTTTGCTAGATGTGGATCAGTGTCACTGATCCTTCAAAGGACTGGTTCCAGTTCACTGATTTCTCTCTACTTCTCATTTTCATTGATTTCTGCTCTTATCTTTTTATTTACTTTCATCTTGCTTTTGGCTATTTTGTTCTCATTCCTTTTTTTTTTTTTTTCCTTCGTAGGGTAGATCACTAACTTCACACTCCTCTGCATTTCTATGGGCTTTAACTTTCCCTTCCAGCACAACTTAACTGACTTTCCATATATTTTGATATGTTGTGTTTTCATCTTCATTCCATTCAATATGCTTTTCAAATTTCCCTTAAGACTTTCCCTTTGGCACACAGATTATTAGGTGTATGTTGCTTGTTTTTTGAGCATATGCTGAGTTTCCTCTCATCTTTCTAGTACTGATAACTGATCCAATCACAGTATAGTTAGAGAACATATTTTTATGATTTTTAATAATTACAACCTGTTTAGATTTGTCTTATAATCCAGAATAAAATGTATCTTGGTGAAAATCTCTTGGGCACAAGGAAGAAATGTGTAGTTTGCTCTTTTTAATTGGAGCGTTTTTTAAATGTCATTTTGATTCCATTTGTCAGTGCTGGTGTTCAGTTCTTCCACATGCTTTCTGATATTCAGTCTAATAGTAATGTACATCAGGTATAGAGAGGGGATTCTTTATGTGCCCAAATATAATTGTGAATTTTAAGTTCTGTTAGTTTTTTCTTCATGTCTTTTCAAACTAATCATTTGATGCATACCCTTTAAAGATGGTGACATCTCCTTAGTGAAGAGCACTTTTATTGTCCTTTTTTTTATTTAAATTCAATTTGCCAACATATAGTATAACACACAGTGCTCATCACTAATGTATTTTCCTTCTTGGAACATTTTTTTTTTCCTCAAAAGTCTAATTGGTCTGAATCTCAGCTTTTGTTTGATTTGCTTTTGTATGATATTTCAAAAAAATTCTTTTCTCTTTTTCCTACATGCATCTTTATATTTGAAGTGAGTTTCTTATAGAAAGCATCCATTTGGGCATTTGTTTAATTCATTCTGACAATGTCTGTGTGTCTAGACAATTTACTTTTAATGTCATTATCAGCAGGCTAGCATTTAGGTCTATTATTTTATTATTTGTTTGGATCATTGACTTTTAATTAGATTTTGCTGGTATATCTAGAACCTATACTAATAGAACTAACAGATAATATCTTCTTTCATGGATCTTAAAATACATATTTTAGTAATGGGATAAGTGCTTGCAGTAATGAGTCCAGTTGGAATAAAATATTAAGAGAACCTGGTAGACTACTAATAAGTACAGAGCTTCTTTTGAGTTGATGAAAATATTTTAAAGTTCAGGACGCATGGGTAGCGTTGAGCTTCTGATGCTTAGACCGTTGAGCGTCTGCCTTCAGCTCAGGGAGTGATCCCGGAATCCCTGGGATTGAGTCCCACATTGGACTCCCTGCAGGAAGCCTGCTTCTCCCTCTGTCTATGTTTCTTCTTCTCTTTCTGCATCTCTTATGAATAAATAAATAAAATCTTAACAAGTAATTCTAAAGTTCAGTGTTAGTGAGGGCTGCACAACACTGTGAGCATATTAAAAACCGTTTAATTGTATATTTTAAATGAGTGAATTGTATAATATATGTAAATTGCATCTTAATTATGCTGTTAAAATCCAAAGGTAAAGATAAACAAAAAAGCTGGTAAGTAATTTTGGTGGTCCTGTTTTAGTAGTTTTATTATTGGAAAATTGACCCTGGCACACACAAAGTCTCACCCTATATTTGAAAACAGATGAACAGATATGAAAGAACTTTCATAAAATGCCAAGTTCCCTTTCAACTTCCACAAATTAATTTCACAACAGTAGCTCCAGGCGGTATTCAGCCTCAATAAGATCTTCTTAATGGATCTTTTGTTTTGGGTGTTTTAGAAACATCCCCACTTGAATTTCTCCTCTGTGTAAATAATAGTGAAAGAACAAAGAGAATTTGATAATACAGTAAGGTAAAGATATAAAGAATATGCAAACACCTACAGAGCTGAATTGTATTAGACTCCCCACTGAAATATTCCACAGGCAACTTAGATGTAGTTGTCCAAAATATACTCTAAAGCAATTGGCCACTTCTACGACTACTCCATCCTTCATTTGCTAGTTTTTTTTTTAAAGATTTTATTTATTTATTCATAGAGACAGAGAGAGAGAGGCAGAGACACAGGCAGAGGGAGAAGCAGGCTCCATGCAGGGAGCCTGACGTGGGACTCAATCCAGGGACTCCAGGATCATGCCCTGGGCTGCAGGCGGCGCTAATCCGCTGCGCCACAAGGGCTGCCCCTTCATCTGCTAGTTGCACCCACTTGCTCAAGCCAAAAGCTAGCATCATCCCTGAGTCCTCTCTCACCCCAACAATGGACTGTGTTTCTGAATTTTCTCTTTGTCCCAAGTTCATGACTCCATTCACCATAACTACTGACCACTCTCTAGTTTGCAAAACCTTATGTCCTTCATGCTGAGATCCACTCACATTGCCACTCGGCACTTTAAGCCATGCCATGGTCATACCATGCATTTTCCACAAACAGCATTTTCTTCTTGGCACATGTGTCCCTATCTTCCTTGCAGACTTTATTCACATTTATAAGCCCGGAAAAAAAAAATTCACCTTCTATCTGAAACCTTAGTTGATCAGCTTGGTTTATGCAGCTTTTTGCCACTTACATATTTAATATTATATTGCAGTGAACCCAGCTTTCTCTCCTCTCCTCTCCTCTCCTCTCCTCTCCTCTCCTCTCCTCTCCTCTCCTCTCCTCTTCTCTCTTCTCTCTTCTCTCTTCTCTCTTCTCTCTTCTCTCTTCTCTTCTTCTCTTCTCTTCTCTTCTCTTCTCTTCTCTTCTCTTCTCTTCTCTCCTCTCCTCTCCTCTCCTCTCCTCTCTTTTTTCTCTTTTCTTTTCTTCCCTTCTCCTTCCTCATTTCTTTCCACTCCCCTCCTTCTCCTCCTTCCTCCTTCTTCTTTTCTTTTCTTTTTTCTTTTCTTTTCTTTTCTTTTCTTTTCTTTTCTTTTCTTTTCTTTTCTTTCTTTTTTTCTTTTCTTTCTTCCTTCTTTTTAAATTTTCCATCTCTTCCACTAAATTGTGAGGTCCTTAATGGCATGCTTCATGTCTTGTCCATCTCTGAATCCCCATTTAGTCCAGTTTCCATCAGCTGTTGCCCTTAGTAAATGTGTGTCAAATTTGATTTCATTTACTTTTGCATCCATATGTCCTTCTTGGCCATAGAATCCTCGAGGGGGGAACTTTTCCCCAACATTGTGAATTTCTAAGATTGATATATAGCGCCTGATAGACAACAATTTCCTGAAGAAATGTTTAATGTATATTAATATATGAATCGATTTAAAAAGACCAACAAAGTACCTAAATCAGTAGAAGGAGCACTAAAAAGGAATAGGGACTTGGACTCAAGCACCATACAAGCTACTTTTCTTCTTAGGTAGTCCAATGCATGTTAGATGCCTAGATTCCAGAATCTGAATGCCTGGGTTTAAATCCTGGTTCTGCCACTTAACAGACACGTGATCTCAGAAAGTAGCTTAATATAGTAGACATTACTGCAGTTTGATGATTTCTAGTGTTTTTTATTTGGAGCACACCGAAGGCCACAATTCTTAGCCTAAGGCAATTAGGTAGGGACTTGAGACAAGTTCTGGCCAAAGGACTTGAGTATAGAAGTTCATATGTTTGCATCCAAAATATTTAAGAATTGGTGCATGACATTTCACTCTCTCTTTATTTCCACTGTGATAAGAGAGACATGAAAAAAATAGAGAAATTTACACAAATCATAAATGTACAAGTTTTTGAATTATCACAAAATAAACACAACTGTATAAACCACAAAGCAGATCAATACAACATTACTAGCATCTGAAAAAATTTATGCAAGTTTCCAACCTTATCCCCATTCTCTGGTCTGACCTATTATCCCAGCTTCTAACACCATGGATTCACTTTGCTTCTTGCCTCAACAGTCCATGTGTGCTCTTTCATATCTGGTTTCTTTCACCCAGAATCACATCTGTGAGATGCACCTACATTTCTGTACATAGCAGTAACTCACTCATTTCCACTGATATGGGGTATGCTGTTGTACAGAACATCAGCATTTTTAGGGATGCCTGGGTGGCTCAGCGGTTGAGTGTCTCCCATTAGCTAAGGGTGTTGTCCCAGGATTTGGGATAGAGTCCCACATCGGGCTCCTTGCAGGGAGTCTGTTTCTCCCTCTGCCTATGTCTCTGCCTCTCTCTCTGGGTCATAAATAAATAAATAAATAAATAAATAAATAAATAAATAAAATCTTAAAAAAATAAAGGAGAACATTTTAGATCCATTCAGTAATTGGTGGACATATAGATATTTCTAATATGAGAGATGCAGCTATCCTCTAAAATTATTATGCTGGGGATCCCTGGGTGGCTCAGTGGTTTAGCACCTGCCTTTGGCCCAGGGCGCGATCCTGGAGTCCTGGGATCGAGTCCCACATCAGGCTCCCTGCATGGAGTCTGCTTCTCCCTCTGCCTGTGTCTCTGCCTCTCTCTCTCTCTCTCTTATGAATAAATAAATAAATAAATCTTAAAAAAAATAAAATAAAATAAATTATTATGCTCTTCAGGCTTCAGATGTATTCAGGCCAGAGGCCGCTCAGTTCCTCACCAGGCTGTCTTTTCCCTCAGTGCGAAAATGCAAGAGCAGCTAGACTGAGAATGCCAACAAGATAGAGGTCACAGTCTTTTATAACCTAATCTTGGAAGTGATACCCTATGGCTTTTGCAGTTCTGCAAGTCCTCAGCCCAGCCCACATTCAAGGGGACTGAATTACCTGGTGCATGGCTAGCAGAAGGTGAGGATCGTTGAGAACTATGCCAAAAAAAGCTTGTAAGTCAAAGAATTTAAGAAGCCATTAAGTATGAGATGTGCTGTTATTTTATGTACCACTAAGAAAGCAAAACTGAAAAAAAAATTTAAAAAAAAGAAAGCAAAACTGCCAACAACCGTATTTTAATATATAATTGATTGTAAGATGACCTTCATTTTGAAATTTAAAATGTGAGAAAATATACATTTTAGATTCAGTAAAGCATGACATCGGAGTTTTTTCAGTGATAATCTTGGCAGCTCAGTATGAAACTAAAGCTTAATTTCCCTATACTATCAATGTGGCTCCTTAATCATATAAGTCGGGGGGTCAATATGAAATCCCTAGGATGTGGTGATAAGTTCAAAGAATTATTTATTAAGGCACTGCCTCATGCAACTGCACAACAGTAGTAATATTAATGCTTTTTAAAAAACCACTGTGCAAGGAAACTAAGCTAGCATTTTCCCGATTGATCCCAAAATTGGCCAAACAAAGCATTCAAAGGTCTTGAATTTCCTGTGGCACCAAACTTGATCCCATTGGCATAGAATGAAGCATAGAATTATTGTAATAATTTGAGAATGGGAAATTGAGATGGTATCCAGAGAATATTATAGAAAGAAGTAGGAATGAAAACATATTCTAGATGAGGCAGTCATGAATGACTTTTAGTATTAGCGTTATTTTTTCAGCAAGGAATGTGGATATAATTTTTGTCTTTATTTCATATCTCTGAAAGTAGAGATCCAAATATGAGAAATGTGTATAGAAAAGTGAGGAACTGCTTAATTAAATTGTCCTATATAATGGACATGCTATGCAGCCATTTAAATTATAGTTGCAAAATAATGTTTGATGGTGTAGAAAAAAATTTTCATCATATTATATGGAGTGGAAAAATGTGGCATAATAGTCTGCACAAATATTCATATTTAAAATATAACATGTTTATATATACATAAAAAGGAATAAAAATATCTATAAAATATTAATGCCAATTTTCCTAGTTTGGGAGATTATTATTAAATTTTCTTTTCTACTATGAATACAGTAAAAATTTAATATTCATTTTATGATTATAAATTTAAAAAATGAATTAGCTTACTAACAAGACTCATTAGCAATATCTTATGAATGATGAAGACATAGCTGATAAGATTAAGATGTAAAAAGTAAATCAATGTTATCACCCACTTGCTGTTTTCATTTTAAAAAAGGAAAGGATTCTTTTTTATTTTTTAAGATTTTATTTATTTATTCATGAGAGACACAGAGAGAGAGAGAGAGAGAGAGAGAGAGAGGCAGAGACACAGGCAGAGGAGAAGCAGGCTCCATGCAGGGAGCCTGACATGGGACTCGATCCCAGGTCTCCAGGATTACTCATTGGGCTCAAGGTGGTGCTAAACCTCTGAGCCACCCGGGCTGCCCCAGAAAGGATTCTTTCTTTAGAATAATGAAGTGAGATAGAAATTATTATGAATATGTTTTATTTAAATATATCACTCATATCCAGATATTTCTTATTAATAGCAAAATGTCATATGCACAAATCACATGTTTTCTGTGCTGGTCAGATTGGTTTTGTTTCCATATTTTGAGGTATGCATTTTGTCATATCCAGAAATTCAATTTTATTGAGAACTCATGGACAAATAGATAATTCATAGATGAGGAAACCTTCATGTCTAGTTAATATATGTGAAGATCTCCAACTTTAATGGATATTGAAGACTTACAAATTTGGCTGAGGAACAGTTTCTCACCTGTCATATTGGTCGTATTTTAGAGATTTGACAGGATCAGGCATTAACAAGATGTTGGGAAATGCAAATAAAGGCGTAAATCAGTATGGCCAGGAAGACAAACAATAACGTCTCACTTACATGTGTGTTTTCTGTGCCCCAATTGTGGTCTACACACAGAAAGTATTCACATGGGTCCAAGAGCCCAGGCACAAAGATATTCACTGCATTGCTTACAAACTCTCAAAAGAGAAACAGTCTGCGTATCTATTAACATATTAAATTCAGACATATCTATATAGTTCAATGTTAAACTGTAGTTAAGATGCATTGACCAGTTCTAAAGGTAGCCCCAAAATAGATCTCAAAAACATTATTAGGAATGAAACAGAATTGTAGATTTTCAATTAACGATGGCTGAATGAACAGAAAGAAAAAAGAAAACAGAAAAGGGGCCCCTGGGTGGCTCAGTCAGTTAAGCATCTACCTTCGGCTCAGATCATGATCTCAGGGTCCTAGGATGGAGGGCTGCATTGGGCTCCCTGCTCAGCAGGAGTCTGCTTCTCTCTTTCACTCTCCCTCTGTGTTCACTCTCTTAAATAAATACAATCTTTTGGAAAAAAGAGAAAAAAGAAAAAAAAAGGAGAAAATTAGCAATAAGACACTTTTTAAAAATTGCTCAGACTTGAAATACAAGTCTCCAAATTTAGATGCACCACTACTTGCTGAGCACAATGGCTGAAAATAGAACCATAACAGGGATAACATTGTGAGTCTTCAGAACCCTGAGTATAACAAAGAGTTCAACAAGCTTCCAAGGAGGAAAACATCATCGTTTTGTTTTTATAAAGAATTAAGCAAAAAAACTAAAAAATATGAAAAGAATGCTTTCCAGATGGTGAAGAAAAGTTATTTTCTTCTTAGAATTTTTTTTTAAAGTAGGCTCTATACCCAGCATGGAGCCCAGCATGGGGCTTGAACTCACAACCTTGAACTCATAACCTTGAGCTCACAACTTTGAGCTCAAGACCTGAGCTGAGATCAAGAGTAAGTTGCTTAACTACCTGAGCCACCCACGTGCTCCACATCTTAGAATTCTGCAGCAAGTCAAACTGTGTATCAAGTGCAAGTGTGGAATAAAGATACTTTGGATAGGGAAGTTCTCAAAGATTTTACGCCCCTTGCACTTTGTCCTAGCAAGCTACTAGAAAACGTGGTTTACAAAATTGAGGCAGTAATCCAAGAAAATAGAAGAATGGACAAGGAAATTCAGGAAACAGTGTGTCCACTTTTAGGAAGAGGTGAAGAGGGTCCCAGGATGGGGGCCTGGGTAGCATGTCTGGAGAGGAAGCAGGCCAGATGGGCTGGAACCAGTCAGAAGTCTGGGGGATGATGCTGATAGTGGCTCAGAATATACTGACAGCACATTTATACAATGGGAGAAGAATCTGGGGTTGAAATAGTGATAAACACATAAGGAAGAAAGGAAAACTAAATCATATGAAGAAAAAAATAATTGTACTGTACAAACACTTGTGAATAGCAAGCACGTAATGTGGTGGAAATATTAAATATGTTTATAAGCAAAATTATGACAAAAGCATACTTGGAAGATTAAATCAAGAAGAATATGTGCACGTAGGAATGGAAGGGTCAGTGGAAGGATGTGTGCAGGACAGCCTACCTCATCTATCACAGTGGGCATCAACAGATGTTCTAAAACCAAAGCATAAAGAGGAACCATTTCAGCATGATTCTCAGTGACATGGAAACCAACACCAAAACAACCAGCTAAAAGTGCTGAATGAGGACACCTGGGTGGCTCAGTGGTTGAGCGTCTGACTTCAGCTCAGGGCATGATGCTGGTCCTGGGATCGAGTCCCACTCGGGGTCCCCACAGGGAGCCTGCTTCTCCTTCTGCCTGTGTCTCTGCCTCTTTCTGTGTGTGTCTCATGAATAAATAAATAAAATCTTAAAAAAATTAAAAAGTGCTGAATGTGTCTGCCTTTGGGGAAGTGGGTTTGGGGTATCCATTGTGGTAAGAAGCTCCTAATGTCTGCAATCAACTTTATAAGAATTATTGGTCTCAGGGATCCCTGGGTGGCTCAGTGGTTTGGCGCCTGCCTTCAGCCTAGGGCATGATCCTGGAGTCCTGGGATCAAGTCCCACATCGGGCTCCCTGCGTGGAGCCTGCTTCTCCCTCTGCCTGTGTCTCCGCCTCTCTCTCTTTCTGTCTCTCATGAATAAATAAATAAAATCTTTAAATAAGATACAAAATAAAAATAAAAGAATTATTGGTCTCTTTAAGCGTTGTGCAGTGTGACTATTTTAAATGTTGCAAATAATTTATGTTAAAATAAACTTCATTAAATATAAATAAAATAAACTTTTTTAAATTGAATGTTTTAAGCAGATTTTAATTATTTAAACACATTTTAATATTCTAAGTATTAAAATTCACTTAAGATCAATATAGGTAAAAATAGAAGTAAAGGTTTTATGTGTAATTTTTGATGGTTAATAATCGATTATAGATATAATCGTGCTCACACAGGCACACACAGTGCGTGCAAGTGCGTGCTCACACAGGCAAGTGCGTGCTCACACAGGCACACACAGAGGTGTGACAAAAGGTGTACAATGAGGTAAAGACACAGCACAAAAAGCAAGATGCACACAAGAGTGACGGCTTCTGGGTAGGAGGGAGAGCCCTGGGATGAGGAAGAAGGCACATGCTATGTCTTTTTCACATGAGTTGCTTTTTAAAGCAATTTTATAACTCATACCCTCAGTCAGAGAGTGGATAAATCATGGTGGGGTTGGTTGAGGAGGATCCACTACTGTCTCTAGAACAGATATCTCTTTACTACCCAAATCTAGCATTTTCACAGATGCCTTTCCACCGGACTCATGTCATTTCTATAGAGTCCTTTGAGCTCTGTGTAGGAGAAGTCAGTGGTCACTGGACAAACTTAAGAGTATCTGTCTTTAGCAGTAATGACCTGCACTAGACCTTAGGCCCTCCCCCTTCAGGATTGCCAGGGGTACCATAGCTCAGATGTTTATTTTCTCTCTACCACTGCTACTCTGAAATAAGGCAGTTTCCCAAACACCTCTTTTTTAAATCAGAGTCTTCACCCAAAGTATAACATGAAAATGTATGAAAAATGTCCAAACTGAATGCCTGTGAGCAAGCCTCTATTAACTTATAAATAAAAGTATAGGATGTGTAGCCAAAATGTTAAGTGTCCCTTTCTATGTTTAGCTAATGGCCACAGACATCCAGAAGGTCCATCCTTTCTCAGAATGTTTTCTAGAACATTCCCTGGCCTCTTACACCTACACTGCAAGGATAAGAATATTAGCTCTTACAGATTGAAATTCTTGAAACTGTTCACATCAGTATTCCTATCAGAATAGTTCTGCCTGCCAGCCCAGGCCCAATCAATAACAATCCTCATACTCTCAGGTTCTAGTCTACTTACTGGGGATGTCAACATTGGTGGCTATGGCTGAATCATTCACCTCCCAGATGATGGTGATTAAATATATCCTTTTGGTGGGGGGGGACAGGACAAGTTTAGACTAGATGACTTTTAGTATCCATCAACAAATAGGATCTTGTGAGAAAAATTCACCCTAAATGTCTGGCTCAATTTTGAATCTGCTGATAGTTCTCAAGCCCCACCTTCTTGCTTTCCTTCTTTCTCTAAATCTGGGTAAGTCAATGAAAAGCCCATGACACCCATGTTGGGATGCCAGGAAGTTCATGCTACACCAGACTTAGCTGCCCTGGCCCCAGCCCATAACTACTGTTCATCCCAGGGCTACACTCTCTGCTTTGTCAAGCTATTTCAGACCCGCTTGATAGCCTGTCCTGCGCTTCCCAGGAAACATCATTACTGTGGATAATAAGTCCTTGCACAGCCTCTTAGTGCATGTATAAAATCATCCGTCTTGGCATCTTAACCAAATTTTCTTGGGGAGGAGGGTTTGCTAGGCCTTACACGGGTGAGCACAAAACAATCTCCTGCACTGGATGAGACTAGCATTGAAGAAAAATATTTTCTGGAGCAAGCATATTTTTTAAAGATTTTATTTATTTATTCATGAGAGACACACACACACACACAGAGAGAGAGAGAGAGAGAGAGAGGCAGAGACACATGAAGAGGGAGAAGCAGGCTCCATGCAGAGAGCCCAACATGGGACTCGATCCCAGGACTCCAGGATTACACCCTGGGCTGAAGGCAGCGCTAAACCACTGAGCCACCTGGCTTGCCCGGAACAAGCATATCTTTTTTTTTTTTAATTTATTTTTTATTGGTGTTCAATTTACTAACATACAGAATAACCCCCAGTGCCCGTCACCCATTCACTCCCACCCCCCGCCCTCCTCCCCTTCCACCACCCCTAGTTCGTTTCCCAGAGTTAGCAGTCTTTACGTTCTGTCTCCCTTTCTGATATTTCCCACACATTTCTTCCCCCTTCCCTTATATTCCCTTTCACTATTATTTATATTCCCCAAATGAATGAGAACATATAATGTTTGTCCTTCTCCGACTGGCTTACTTCACTCAGCATAATACCCTCCAGTTCCATCCACGTTGAAGCAAATGGTGGGTATTGGTCGTTTCTAATGGCTGAGGAATATTCCATTGTATACATAAACCACATCTTCTTTATCCATTCATCTTTCGTTGGACACCGAGGCTCCTTCCACAGTTTGGCTATCGTGGCCATTGCTGCTATAAACATCGGGGTGCACATGTCCCGGCGTTTCATTGCATTTGTATCTTTGGGGTAAATCCCCAACAGTGCAATTGCTGGGTCGTAGGGCAGGTATATTTTTAACTGATTGAGGAACCTCCACACAGTTTTCCAGAGTGGCTGCACCAGTTCACATTCCCACCAACAGTGTAAGAGGGTTCCCCTTTCTCCACATCCTCTCCAACATTTGTTGTTTCCTGCCTTGTTAATTTTCCCCATTCTCACTGGTGTGAGGTGGGATCTCATTGTGGTTTTGATTTGTATTTCCCTGATGGCAAGTGATGCAGAGCATTTTCTCGTGTGCACGTGGCCATGTCTATGTCTTCCTCTGTGAGATTTCTGTTCATGTCTTTTGCCCATTTCATGATTGGATTGTTTGTTTCTTTGCTGTTGAGTTTAAGAAGTTCTTTATAGATCAAGCATATCTTTAGAAGAACACAAGGAAATACTCATGTTTATTTGGATTGATAGAGCTATAGTAAGTAAAAATACAGTTTTATTTCCCAGACCCCTATTCACCTGCTCTCCAGCAGGGCAGGAATGATGCTCTTCACCTCCATCCAGAACACAGGCCATGTAGCGGGGAGGCAGGTCTCCCCCCTGGTCAGGTGAGGAGGCACAGGGCTGGCATGTCCATCACCTGACAAGCCATACGTGGGGACAAAGGGTTCTCAGGGATCCACAGTCTAACTGAACCTGACTTTTGGGAATAAAGGGGCATATAAGCACTGGAGACATTTTAGATGAAGGATCTCTACTCAACTAAGCACATCTGTATTCCTTCATTTACTGACCAGAAAAGAGCAATCAGACAGTAGATGTTCTGAGAAACTGTCACCCTGGACTGAATCAAATGGACACCTTGCAGAGGTGAAATCCACATCCCTTCCTGAGCTGAGTGGGATTCCTTAGCACCACCACTTTTCTTTTGCTTAAAGCACAAATTCAACTTCAAAGGGGGCATATTGAAGTTTTACTGAAATCTAAGCAAGGAACATTCACTTTGGCAACACCAGTGCCGTTGGTATTTCTCTGAGCTTTTTGAATTTCCAGTTCAGGTCAAAGAAAACTAGAAGAGTATTTACAGCAAGCACTTTCCCTCAATTTCTAAATAAAAAGAAAGGCAAATCTATAAATATACTTATATAAGAAAGCGTATTCCCTAAACTCTGTGTGCATGTGTACACACTCACACACACCCCAAAATCAAAAAAGAAAAGTCATGAAAAAATTCTGAAAACTGGAAACACCTAGAATGAGTCCATTGTTTATTCAGAGAATATACTGACAATTGTAAATCCCAGAAAAGACATAGGTAAGTCTTCCATTCTGGGTGGGGGTTATATTCATGGATAGGAGTCAGATTTTCTGGATTTTATTTGTTTTTAGAAAGCATCTTTCTTTTTTTTCTCTTTCTTTCTTTCTTTCTTTCTTTCTTTCTTTCTTTCTTTCTTTCTTTTCTTTCTTCTTTCTTCTTTTCTTTCTCTCTCTTTTTTCTTTCTTCCTTTTTTTTTACTTTCAGAGGTAGAATTTATGATTCATCAGTTGCATACAACACCCAGTGTTCATTACCATAATTCCTTAATGCCCATCACCCAGTTACTCCACCCCCTCCATCTCCCTAAATTCATATCTTTCAATAATTATTCTGAATGTAAATGGACTAAATGCTCCAATCAGATTGGATAAAAAAAGAAAAATACCTATCAATATGCCATTTATGAGAGACTCATTTTATTTTTTTTAAAGATTTTATTTATTTATTCATAGAGATACACACAGAGAGAGAGGCAGAGACACAGGCAGAGGGAGAAGCAGGCTCCATGCAGGGAGCCCGCAGTGGGACTCTATCCTGGGTCTCCAGGATCACACCCTGGACTGAAGGTGGTGCTAAACCACTGAGCCAGTCGGGCTACCAGAGAGACTCATTTTAGACCCAAAGACACCTCCAGATTGAAAATGAGGGGGTGGAAAACAGTTTATTTTGCTAATGGACATCAAAAGAAGGCTGGAGTAGCTATCCTTATATCAGACAAACTATATTTTAAACCAAAGATTATAAGAGATGAAGAAGGACACTATATCATAATAAAAGGGCCTATCCAACAAGAAGATTTAACAATTGTAAATATTTATGCCCCAAACTTGAAAGCAATTACCAAATATATAAACCAATTAATAACAAAATTAAAGAAACACACCAATAATACAATAATAGTAGGGGACTTTAACACCCCACTCACAGAAATGAACAGATAAATCTAAGCAGAAGATCAACAGGGTAACAAGGGCTTTGACTGACACACTGGACCAGATGGACTTCACAGATATATTCAGAGCATTCCACCCTAAAGCAACAGAATACACATTCTTCTCAAGTGCACATGGAACATTCTCAAAAATAGATCACATACTGGGTCACAAATCAGGTCTCAACAGGTACAAAAAAGAATGAGATTATACCATGCATATTGCCAGACCACGATACTTTAAAACTTGAACCAATTACAAGGTTTTCTGAATTGTAGGAATGATTTTATCTCCTTAGATTCACCCATTGGAGGTCAAGATCAATCAAAGACTGGTTATAGTCCTTCCTCACCTAAATGTCTAGAATGTCATATATTTTGCCTTCAATTTAGATTACACTCTCCTATTTTGCCAATACAAAACTTCCCTATTGATATCAATAAATTTGGCTTTCTGCTGATCATAAAACAATATGAGAGTATTTAAAATATAACAAGAATGGAAAAACAACACTTAAATAGTTTTTGACAATTAACAAAAAAAAAGTATATTAAAAAGACAATGGAGCTCAACAAATGAAAAAGAATTAAAAAAAAATCACCCATGCCAGAATTGATATGAATGGAATTATATGATTTAGCAAGCCAGGAAAGTTTAATTAAATAAAAGATAAAAGTGACAGGAAGCTGCATTCCTTTTAAATTCTATTTTTATTGAAGCTTATTAAAGAAACATATGGACAATCCAAATGTATAATATGAATTTTTAAAATTTCATAATAAGGTTGCAAATCAAAATGATGTATTTAATAAAATTTCCCATTAAATTTTCAGTCTTCCAAAGAACTCCTTACTTTTGTAATACAGTTATTGTCAGTTCAATTAATTAAACTGCAGCAGAACATCAAAATAACTTTTTCACGATTAGTGTTGAAATGCCATGATGCCCCCATAGGGTGTTGCACAGGGACTCAGCCTTGTCCATTTTGGTATCCAACACAGGCACACCCCTGGCTGGCTGGACCCTGAGTCTGACCTGCTGGGACATTTCCAATGTTCAATAAATAACTGAATTTCTCAAATGCACTCAGGCTTTTTTTTTTTTAATTTTATTTATTCATGAGAGACACAGAGAGAGAGAGAAGTGCTGAGACACAGGCAGAGGGAGAAGCAGGCTCCATGCAGGGAGCCCAACGTGGGACTCTATCCTGGGTCTCCAGGATCACGCCCTGGGCTGAAGGTGGCGTTAAACTGCTGAGCCACCCAGGCTGCCCACACTCAGGCTTTTATATAGGCATTCAGTGGAGAATCTGAGATTGTCTGTAGTGGTAAAAAGGTGTAAAAAGGTGTGGTTCTTTCCTCAAATGTAGTGGATTTTAAAACTTAAGAAATATGTTGGAGTGAAAGCCCCTGACATAATACATTAAAAATGGCACAAAACTGCACAAAGTATCACAGAATATTTTACAATGGTCATAGAGCACACCTTCACTTCGAGACTGCCCTGTGAAAAAGCCACTTAGTTCCAATACAAAGCCCCAGAATCCCTTGGGATACTCAGGATATTAGCATTTTGGACTACCTTTAAACCTATTAAAAATTATATTTTTAATATATACATAAAATGTTTCTCATAAATATGAATTAAAATTTTAAAATAAAAATCATACATATTATAGTGTATAGCATGATAGTTTGATACACATATACTCAGTGAAATGTTGATTGCAGTCAAGCTCATTAACATATCCACCTCCTGGCATGGTTACAGTGTGTGTGTGTGTGTGTGTGTGTGTGTGTGGTGAAAGTACACAACCAAAGTCTACTCTTAACAGTGGATTAAGACCAGGGGTTCTTTGAGGATGTATGGCAACTCCCACATAATTGAACATCATGATATGTGGTGGCATTGTGTTTCTCTCTCACATTTTCACCAATCTTTCCAAAATTTTAGTTTTTCCAAATGTCATTTAGCAAGCGTTATTGATTACATCAACTAGCCATGGTTCCTACAAACATCCTACAGATATAAGCCATTTTGCATAGATCACAGAGGAATGGTCATGTATTTGGATTGGCTACAACTGACCATCTAACTTCTCGCTTCATATTTATGTTCATCCCCTGTGTCATAGGATTGGGTACATTCTGAATGGAAAGAAAGTTAATCGTACCGTATTGTGCCATGGGGCACAATAGTCTCACCTGTTGAGACTAAATAAAACATTATATTCAAAAATCAAAGTGCTAGTCTAGTAGCTGTAGCAAAGAAAAAGTTTTTAAAACAAATAGTGTTAGAACACACGAAAACCTGTCACAGCACCTACCAGAGTCACAACTCACAGAAGGCTAGAGCATAAGACTGAGCCCAAATATGACATGTGAACTTCAGTGCTGATTGAATATTCCAGATTTTATGGTGGATTCCAAGACATGCAAAATGATGTGAGTAATATTACAGTTAATGTTTCCTTCTGTCATAAAGCTAAAAGTTAAAATATGTCTCACATGGACTTTCAGTGGCTAAATCACTCACAAATCTCATCATATCCATTTTTAAAAAAAGATGTATAACAATGACACCTCTACAGTTTTATATTTAAATCTCTTATTGCCAGGGCCTCAATCCTAAAATTTTCAAAATAGAATTGTTTTTCATCTGAAATTTGATGACTCATGAATGATGTTAATAAAGACATTTATTTTCAAAATTGTATTTAAATTATATTTTCTTCCTTGTGAGTTCATAAAAACTTGGGAAGTTTAGAGCTATGGGGAAATATTTTTCTTGAGTCAATCTTTTTGCCTTCTAAACAAAATTGAACTTATATATTGAATATTAGTTTCTTGGATTAAGAGAGAAAAATGTGAATTCATCATTCCTGTCTTTTGTCATAGAGCATCAGTAATTATACCTCCATTGTTTGGGTAGAGAAGAAGTCAATCAGCAGAAATAAGAGGGGGAGACTCTAAGGGAACTTTAGGATCTGTGTGCATTTCCTGGAAGTAATGCTGAAGTCCCTGCTGACTAGCCCCTGGGTGCCCCACAAAGAAAGTCATGCCTCATTGCCGCCCACCAACCAGTATAGGACACAGAACATGGTAGAAGCGCCATAACATCTAATGGAAGCATGAATAAATAAGTTAGTGGGCACATAAATGAATGAACATTAATGATAATTCTTGCATATCAAATGAATAACTTTCAATTAGGTCTTAGAAAAAGACTCCTCTTCTAAACCAAAATTCACAAAAGAAAATGCATCTTCAAACAGAATTTTAATCAATCAGGTCCTAAAAATGTGAACTTGGGGTCATTTATCACATCTGGCACTTATGTTAGGCTCTCAATAAATGTATTTAATTTGTAATTTCCCTAAGTCTCTCACATATGCTATTTTCAGAAGTCTCTCATGCATGCTATTTTCAGTCTTATCAAGTTGGAAACCCAGTAAAAGGCTATTTTCCATATATATATATATATATATTGAAGTCAAGCTCATTAACATATCCACCTCCTGGCATGGTTACAGTGTGTGTGTGTGTGTGTGTGTGGTGAAATTATATATATATATATATATATATATATATATATATATATATATATATAATCCTGCTGCTGTTCAGACAATTGCCATCAGTGCTGTCACAGTGGAAACCCCTTTGAAACTCTCTTCTGATTGGCTGTAGAGGGACGCAGGCCCCGGTGGCCTCAGGGTGTCTGAGCTGGGCAGATTAGCAAGCTGGTTTGCTGTTCCCTGAGAGAGGCCCAGGCTATGATGCAGGGTTCTGGTGTCTCTAACACAGCAGTGCTCAGGCACTCCACGTGGTTTTGGAACTCATGCTCCTCATGCTGAGGATCCTGGCTGGCCCTCAGCAACCCGGGCGCTCTTTGACATCTGGGGTGACCTTGCAGCTTGGTGTATGGATCGACAACTCGAAGCAATCGCTGTTACTTATGCCTCCAAGGCCAAGACAGCAGGTTGGCCATGGTTTGTATCTCTCTCTATTCATTTGTATTGATATCAACACCCCCTCGATCTGTGTTTTATCAAAATGGATCCCCCACCCTTCAGCTTCTCAAGGGGATGTATTGGACAGAATCTGGCTGCTCAGCCTCCAGGAGGGCTGGACAAATGCTCCGAAGTCTTGACTTTGCGGTGCTCCTTGAGTGATTGCCTCATCTGGATTCAGAGAAGTCCCACATCAATTAAGCAGGATCAAAGCTCGCAGCCATTTGGTCAGAAGAGACTTGGCAGGATCACAGATATTAACTCCAAGAGAGGGAAGCCTGGATTCTGGATCTGCAGGTCTGCTTTCCAGAAGGATGTGGGCTGTGTGTAGTGGGTGGGTGGGCAGAAAGTCCAGAGCTGTGAATGGTCTCCCTTCCTCTTGCTGTGGAGCCAGCTCCAGCCTCAGCATTTCGCCATATGCCTTGGTTCCTTGGTGGCTTTCCTGTCTCATAGATAATAACTAGGTGATAATCAACATCTGGAAGAAGGTGGGAAGTTTGGGGTCTCTTTATTTTTTCCTCTTGTTTCTCTGAAGCTGAGAAGATTGGCGTTTCTCTAAATCCTTGAGGCCCTGTATCAAAAGAAGGCTGACAAATCATGCTGAACAGGTTACGTCACCATACTGAAATTTCTACATCCACATACCACAGGGAATAAGAAGCAAAGTATAACTCGATTATTATCTAGGTGATGGTGTTGTGCTTTTTGGATGTACTCACTGCTCCTAGTGAGTTTGCACCCCAGGTGCTGTCAGGATGGACCCAGATTCACTCCACTCTGTGTTTCACAGAGAAACTACTACATTCCCCAGTTCTACAACTAGATGGTGGTGAGGCTGGCATAGATTTTGAGTGGAATAAAATCCACCAAACTGGACACTTTAGAAGGGCAATTTTATGATATATGAACTGTATCTCAGTCTAAAAGGATATTAAATTGTTCTCACAAAGTGCAAAAAACCCACCCTTTTAAAAATTTTTAAATAAATCAAAATATATTAGGACATGATGGGGGCATAGAGGGAGAAGAGCAGGAAAGCTCCAGAAATACCAAACCATAACAGATAGACCATTAGGGGGAATATCATTAAAAGTCATTAATAAGAAATAGCCTAGTGAATATATATGATGTCGCCATGTTAAACATAGGTCCATGTGCTACCCTCTGATCCCAGTCTTGTCAACCAGAGGGCTAAAATCTTTGAATTCATGTCCCTTTCTTCTGTGTTGGATTAAAACGATCTCTTTCATGCCCCACTTCTCAGTGGAGAGGTGATTCCCCAGAGAAAGGTCCTGCAAACTCATCGTATTTTTTGAACAATGCGACAATTTTCAATAAATTACTCCCTCTTGCTCTTCATACCCATTTTCTTTATGCCTTGAAATGTTTCCCAGGGCATCACAGTGCAGATAGTAATATTCCTGTCGTGAAGAAGGTGTCAGCATGGCCCTGGGCTTTATAGTAGCAGACAAATCAGAATAGCAAAAAGCCCTTAGAAGTGTGAATTATAAATGCATCAGGTCCGGTTCTATGATATTTTCCTTCTTACATAAATGGCTTGAAAATGGAAAGGCTTGAAAATGGAATATGGACATTATGTAGGGCCGTGCTTCTCTGGCTTGAGCAGGTGTCAGCAACACCGGGGGCTTGTTAACACAGATTCCTGAGAGGCTATCCGGAGCTTCTCATTCAAATGGCCTGGGACAGGGGCACAGAGTTGGCACTTTGCCCAAGTTCTCACGTGATGATGTTGATCTGGAGACCGCACAGTGGAAGCATTAATTTAGCGAATGAAAGGCATAAAATTGTATTCCATTCCTTTCAAGATACATGGAGGAAGAGAATGTGCTATTCAGTAAATAAAGGACAGTGTCATGCTTTGCTCTGTAGACTTGTTTCTTGCGTTCAGGGTTTACGGAGATGATGAAAGCATCCCTAACGATCCGGGTACCATTTGCTTGCTAATCTGGACAGCAGCTAGGAAGGAAATAGCACTTAGGGGTCCCTGTCTCACTTCTCTTTTGGAATTGCTTCATCTTTATCTTTCAGTAAAACTGCTAAATTACCATTTGGAGGTTGCGTTATTCCTATTCTATTACTATTATAGAAGAGGGAAAAATCAATGTCTTGTTTTTTCTTTCCCTTTTATTTTTTTCTGCAACCATCTGCTGTGTGCCGGTCTCGGCCTATCAATAACCAGTGCTGTGTTTGGACTAGCCACTGTGGGTCCCACTATGATGGCAAGCTGCCCCCAGCAACAACCACCAGGAAACTGTGACAAAATCGAGGTTTCTTACTTATAAGACCTGGAAGTTATCTGGCACAGTTGGGGCCACACAGTGAGGTCACAGGTAGAGAGAAGGGGGCATGGGCCTGGGGTTCTGCATCTATTGGGATCTAGAGTGGGGGCCAAGGGTCTCACGGGCTCACTTTTTATTAGTGAATTTAAAACAGAAGAGCAGGGATGTAATGTGCAGGAAGAGAAAAAAAGCACGCAGTCTGAATGGTCAGTTATTAAAATCAACCAAGATCCCTCAGAGGGGCCGCAGGCGGGAGGCTCTTTGTCTAGTGTGTGGCTGGCTGTGTGTTTACTGGGGACAGTTGGGGACAGCCCTGTTTGAAACGATTGCCTTAGGCATCAAAGCTTAAGTCAGGCACTGCCATTACAAAAAGCAAACACAAAACAAAACAAAACAAAAACTGTGAGGGCTGACACCACACCATCCAAGTGCTCCTATTAGGAGAATGCAGCAGCCTACCTCAAATTCTTCCTAACGTCCAGCAGGGCAGCATTTAGTTTCCTTCTTTAGTGGCCAATTTGTGATGTATTCTCTGCCCAGAGTAGCGCTCCCCACCCCACCCCTCGAATTTTATTTGCTCTGAGTTGCTTTATCCAATTCACCAGGCCTTTTCCACGGGCAGAAAGGAGTTCCAGAGCAAAGGTTGGAACATGTGCAAAGTCAGCTATGGAAAGGAATGCTCACGGATTTATCTAGGTCTTTGGGGGAGGCTGCTCCTGGTGCTCAAGGAGATAATAGCACCTTATAAATGTATATACGGTATCCACTTCTGCATAAACCACAGATGACTGCCTGCAAATACACAGCCGGCCCCATTTATATCAGGCCAATGATAGTTGGATGCCAATGAAAAATCTTGAGAGACATAATGGACAACTGTGATCATTTAGGGTCTGAGAAGGCTCTGTGAGGTGAGAATGGAGATGGAAATGAGCGGAAGTCTGCCCCCTGCTGGGCGGCCGCAGAGAAGCACCCAGGGAAGACCACCTGCTTTGTACCCCTTAATTAGGTTGGACATGGACTCGTCTCCATCTCACTGGTCTTTTAATTCACACTTCCTCTCCTTTTCCTCTTGCTTTGATCTGCTTTCTCTGCTTCCACATTCCTTTTTTTCCCTTCTCCCCATGGCTATCAGTTCATATGCTCTTGAACTTATTATCGTCTTTCTCCGTATGTGAATTCTACACTTTTTTAAGGCCTTTTTTTTAGAGCATTTAAAAATTTTAAATTCCAGTATAGTTAACATACAGTGTTATATTAGTTTCAGGTGCACAGTATGATGATTCAACGATGTCATTCATCCCCATCACCTCTTTCCCCCATCTCCTCACCGCCCCCACCCCCCGTTGGTGACTGTCAGTGTGTTCTCCACAGTTAAGAGTCTGTTTCTTGGTTTCTTTCTCTCTATTTTTCTTTCCTTTGCTCATCTTTAAAAAGATTTTATTTATTTATTCATGAAAGACACAGAGAGAGGCAGAGGGAGAAGCAGGCTCCATGCGGGGAGCCCGATGCAGGACTCCATCCCAGCACCCTGGGATCATGACCTCAGCCAAAGACAGATGCTCAACCACTGAGTCACCCAGGTGCCCCATCCTTTGCTCTTTTTTGTTTGTTTCTTAAATTCCACATATGAGTGAAATCATATGGTATTTGTCTTTCTCTGACTTATTTCAACTAGCATTATACTCTCTAGCTCTCTCCATGTTGTTGCAAATGGCAAGGTGGCATTCTTTTATATGGCTGAGTAATGTTTGAAAATATATATATATATATATATATATATATATATATCACATCATCTTTATCCATTCATATATAAATGGACACTTGGGCTGCTTCCATAATTTGGCTGTTGTAGATAATGCTGCTATAAACATGAGGAGGCATGTAACCCTTTGAATTCTTGTTTTTATATTTAGGTAAATACCCAAGAGTGAGATTCCTGGATCATTTAGGTTCACAGGAACATTGAGAGGAAAGTACAGAAATTTCCCATATACCCATGGTCCTCACATGTGTACAGCTTCCCACATTGTCAGCATCCCACACCAGACTACCCTAGGTACACTTGTCACAACTGATGAATCTACATTGACACATTGTAATCCCCAGAATCCATGCTTTACATTAGAATTCACTCTTGTGTTGTACATTCTATGGGTTTGGACAAACGTATAATGACTCATTATTGTGATACTGGACAGAGTAGTTTCACTGCCCTAAGAATCTTCTTGCCTTTGACTATTCATCCCTTGTCCCTCACCCAAACCCCTGGCAAACCACTGGTATTTTTACTGTCTCTATAGATTTCTCTCTTCCAGAATGTCGCAGTTGGAAATCATGGTATGTAGCCTTTTCAGATTGCTTCTTTGACTCAGTGATGGGTATTTAAGTTTTCTCCATGTGCTTCGTGGCTTAATAGCTTATTTCTCTTTGGTGCTGGACAATATTCCCTTGTATGGATATATTAGTTTATCCAGCCACTTACTGAAGGACATCTTGGTGGATTCTGAGTTTTGGCAACAATGAGCAAAGCTGTTGTGCACGTCTCTGTGCAGGGTTTTGTGTGGTGAATCCTAATGCCACATACAGTTCTCTACACTAGCAAAGATAACAAACTTGCTTCGTGTATATCCTGAAAATGTGACATAAATATATACCTTTAACAACTACATCCATTCCCATGGGTTTAGAGTAGTTTTCAACTTCACTGTGTGTTAGAAACCTAGTTTAAGAAAAACTGGAGACACTAGGACTCCAAGCCCTGATAATTTGATTTGAAAGGCTTGGAGTGAGAAATTTGCCTGTTTATCAAGAACTTTAGATATTTCTGATGATGGTTTAAAGGAAGGCTCTCTCTCTCCTTGAATTGCATTCTATATTCAATAAAAATTGCAATCCTTTTTCTAAATAGACAGAAAAATCCCTATCAACACTTTAAAATTCATGATATCTATAAAACAATTTCTACCTACAATAAATTTTCCATGGATTGTGATAACAAGAAAATATGAAGATCTCCCATGTCATTCTCTTTGAAAGGCTGTGTGGGGCAGCCCTGGTGGCAGTGGTTTAGCGCCTCCTGCTGCCCGGGGCGTGATCCTGGCGACCTAGGATCAAGTCCCACGTCGGGCTCCCTGCATGGAGCCTGCTTCTCCCTCTGCCTGTGTCTCTGCCTCTCTCTCTCTCTCTCTCTCTGTCTGTCTCTCATGATTAAATAAATAAATAAATCTTAAAAATAAAATAAAAAAATAAAATAAAATAAAATAAAATAAAATAAAATAAAATAAATAAAATAAAATAAAAGGCTGTGTGGTCCAGAAGGGAGAAAGGTGCATGGTACACCAGAAACTTCAGACAGTGGTTAGGCACCTGGGTTGCTCAGCGGTTGAGCGTCTGCCTTTGGCTCAGGTCATGATCCTGGGGTTCTGAGATCAAGTCCCACATGAAGCTCCCCGCAGGAAGCCTGCTTCTCCCTCTGCCTGTGTCTCTGCCCCTCTCTCTCTCTGTGTCTCTCATGAATAAATAAATAAAATACTTAAAAAAAAGAATCCCATCAAATACAATAAAACCGAACAATGAAGTATTTCTGAGAATATTTAAAAAGAGAAAAATATTATGTTTAGATAGAAAATCCAAGGAAACCAACTATAAAAATCAAAAGAAGCAACTACCTTTTCCTCACCAGAATCACATCCAGAGGCACCTTCTTGCCTGTTCAGAATCATTTCCAGGCTCAAGGTTGCTCTCAACATCCTCCTGTGACCAGCCCTTACTTGGTCAGGGAATGAAATCTGATTTGATAATATAGGAACAATTTTCTAGTTATACAGATAGAATAAAGAACACATTCTTATTTGCACTCCTCTTTTCCCCCTGAGTGTGCCTTTGCATTTAGAAAATAGGCTCAGTGGTTCTGTGGAGGAGTCAGGTAAGCTTTCGCCCCACCTCCCCACCACCCACACGCCCCAAAGTTACTTCATCAACTTGTGATGCTTGCCCTGCACTTTCTCCAAACCCACAAACACAGGGAATATATTCTACTCACCTGTGAATAAGATTACAATGAAAGAATGAGTGTCAGTTTACAAATCCTATGCCTGGGAATAAGAAGATGCCCAGACTACATGGTGGCCTGGGTGGCTCACCTCCTGTCCACCTACTCTATCTTACTGCTCTGGTATGTTAGGTCTTTTTACCCCCATGTCCTCACTGTTCCTTATGACCCACCTTTTGATGCTCCCTATGCTGTTGGAAGAACTCTGTAAATAGTGCTCTTCAATGGAAGGTATCCCATCCAGGTTAAGAGGTTTAAAAGCAGTCTATTCTCTCCATGCTCTCTTTTCTGACCCCTATCTGGATGACAGTACCAGTGGGGCCTTAGAAACCATGCATTAGAGAAGCAGAGCCTCCAACAGCCTGTGTCCACAAACTTCCACCTCCCGTCCCAATGACCACTTATTCTATGCGTGAAATGTGGGCACTATGTGTTGTCTGTCACAGCCAGCACCACCTTAGATTTGAACTCCAGTCCTAATTAATTGTGACATACATCCTTGAATGCTCTACTCAGTGATTTTAGGACTCACTGAGTAGATGAAAGAGGAGTTACAGGAGAGAGAACTACAAAGGAGAGAGAAGGTCCATCCATGCTTCTGGACTTATCTCTGCTCCTCCCACAGGAAATGTGCTGCTTTTCACAGATGGTTTTGCAGTTCCAGTTTTGGTCTTTATCAGGAAGTGGTGGGCAAGTTATCCAATTGAGTCCTTCTTTTCTTTCCTCCCTATTCATGTGCATTCTGGAGGATAGAGGGAGGGGGCAGTTTGATGGAGAAATTTGGAAGTAGAGGTCTGGGATTTGTAAATCTTCTCCTATTGAAGGCTATATCATGGCCAAAATGATACAGAGGCACACTGTGTTTTCCCAGGCTACGTATGCCTCAGAGGAATGTATTTCCATCCTGAGGACATAAAGTAAATTGTGTGGATGTATCTTGATACAGAATCAAATTCCGATTCACTCCAAGGCTCACCAGGAGGATGTAATAGGTCTCTCACACATGGCATATTGCTTTCTGACTGGCTACTCCCTCTTTACTGATGTCTATATCATCCTATCATCACTCACGACAAACTTTCAATAAAACTCATGGAAAACACGGTCTGTATCACCTACAGCATGTTCTGAGGATTCTCAAGATCATATATCCCCCTAGAACCTCTCCCCATAGCCCCAGATTTGCAAATATAACTGCTTGCATGACTCCTCCTGGGTGGGTGAGACATAAAAAGTTCAAAATAGAACTCTCAGTCTTCCTCAGAAAAGCTTCCCTCTCTAGTCCTCCCTTATCTGTGAATGACAATTTCACTCCTCCAGTTGTTCAGGCATCCCAAACCCTTGGTGTCATCCTAACCACTGTTTTTTCTCATATTTAACACCCAAACTGCTATGCATTCCTGTCAGCACTACCTTGCAAACACATCCAGATCCTGACGACTTCTCACCGTCTCCACTACTACCACACGGGTCCAAGCCACCAGCATCTCTCACTGGATTATAACCACACCTATTCAGGATGATTGGTGTCTCTGCTTCAATTCCTCTGCTCTGTAGACTATTTTTAAAACTAAGACTCACCAGTGGTTTCACCCCAATCTGAATAAAACAAAGCCTGATAATGGCCTCAGAGGACCCCTTCACCTTGGAAATATACTATTCTGCCTCTTGCTTTCCTAAACTAGACATACCTCTGATTCATGGCCCTGGTCCTGGCTCCTCCTTCTACCTGGAATACTTTTCTTCCAGACAGACACCCACATGTCACTCTTTTTCCTCTTCAAATCTTTGCTCCAATGCTGACTTCTCAAGTCAAACTTTTCTGACCACCTTCTTTGGGTTTCATCCTCCTACCCAAACACACACAACCCTATCCTCTTCCCCATTTTATGTTCCTCCTTAAAGCTACCATCCCACATACAACATATTGTATATTTTTATCTTTCTTTTGTTTTAATGTTTGCACAGAATCTGGCAATGCAAGTTGTGTGGTGGCAGGAATTCTTATCTGTTTGGCTGGAAACAATGCCTGGGACACAACATATGCTCAGTAACTAACTGAATAAGCATGTATTTTACCCACAAAAAAAAGATGTTAGTAGGATCCATCTCAAGCTTAGAACATTTCAAATTAACAGTAGTAATATGAGTCAGCTTTTTATACTTTATGTATAAAATATAGATCTACGTTTCCCTTCAACTGAATGACCAGCTGTTTACGCTTTTTTGATGTGGACAGCGAGTATGAGTAAGGTTATGATCACTCCAAGGTTTCAGTGCAAACTGATGGCCACTGTCACCGATCAGCACAGATTACTGCTCTGCTCCCTTTTGTGAAGAAGTCTGAAATCTTGGAGAACATATATTTTGAAGTCTTATCTATTTTCCTGTTTCTCATCTTGGATTTTTTTGGTCTTGATCACTCAGCCATTGGATTTATTGGTCCTCCTTCCACATCAGCTGCTGTGCAGAACCCAGATGGAAATAAGAGTAGATGCCAGGGCCTCTCCCTTCCCAGGAGCTTACATGCTCCCAATGAAATTTTGGTCAGAGAAATATATTATAGAGATGTCCCAGGAAGGGCAGAGGTACAGACCAAATAGATCTTTCTCTGATCATACAGATCAACAAATAGTTCCCTATACATTAGTAAGCAACCTTTCAAAACTGGGTCATGAGATGGGGGCAGACATGGGAGGAGACTCCATTTCTGCCAGCAAGACATGAACTGGCTAGATAATAAAGGGAGCCCCCTCCTGAATGTGTAATCACCAGTATGGATTTAATAAATAGATTATTTAAATATTTATCAGATTATTTAGGAAATAATTATGATCTGATGTGATGAAAACCAAAGATACATATTATCTTTTATTTATTTATTTATTTGGAAAACAACAACAACAAGGTGAAGGCAAAGAATTTGCCTAGCAGGCGAAGAATTCCTGAAACAGCAATGGGGTGACCCACCCTTACAAGTTTGAGGAAGCAGAGAGGGAATAGTACATTCAGAGAATAAAGTTACATTAAAACTAACTTATCCATGCATCCTCACCCAGGGAATTTTCATTCCCTGAATTTTCACCTTTGAATGTAACTCTTAGGAAGTAGAAAACTCAACTCTCCACCAGCACAAGGACTAATTTATAATTGTCCTCAGGTGTAATTCTAATTTCTGGGTTTTTTCCAGCTTTATTGGCGTATGATTGACAAATAAAATTGCAAGATATGTAAAGTGTACAACATGATGATGTGATATATGTATTCATTGTGAAAGAATCCCACCCAAGTTAATTAACACACTCATCACCTTGCATATTTACCATTTCAGGTGTGAAAACATTTAAGTTCTACTCTCTTAGAAAATACCAGTTATATGTTATGGTGATACCAACCATAGTCACCAAGTTTTAGATTTGATTCTCTGATCTTATTCATCTTATAACTGAAAATGCATACACTTCTACCAACCTCTCCCCAATTCCAACACTGCCAGCCTCTGGCAACCACATTTATGCTCTCTGATTCTATGAGTTTGATTTTGTCTAAGCTTCCACATATAAGTGATGCCCTGCAGAATTTGTCTTCTTCTGTCTGGCTTACCTCACTTCGCATAACACCTTCCAGGTCTACCTACATTGTCACAAATGGCAGAATTTTCTTCATTTCGAAGACTCACTAATATTTCATTACATGTATTCCACATTATCTCAATCCATCCATTCTTTGAGGAACACTTAAGTAGTTTTCATATGTTGGCCATTGTGAATAGTGTAGTTAAATTTTCCCTGAGACAGGAGAGGTCACTCATTAAGAGTAAAACAGCGACTATTGTCTGGTCGCTGTGTAAAGATGGAGGTCAAAGACACCATTTCCTCCTCTCCTCCAACTCTGGCTGTCCACAGAAAGCAAACACAGGGTCCTCCTCACTAAGGCAGCTTAGCTGAGGTTGTTGCCAACCTAGTGCATGGATATGATGTGTCCTCAGGGAATATGAAGCCTGAGAAGAATGTTCGCAATATTTACTAAATGTCTCCTGCACATGAAGTTCTGCTAATGCATACAGAGAAATCAAAGAAAAATAGTATTGATGTCATATAAATATAAAAAGTAAAGACCTTTGTCCCTATTTTTCCAATTTCAAGCCACAGAATACTCAAAACCATCTTAACAAAGAGGAATAAAGTGGGAGGAATCAGTCTCCCTGATTTGAAGACATGAAAATAGCTATAGCAATCAACAATATGGTGTTGGTGGAGGGAAGGACACATAGATCAATGGAACAGAAGAGAAAGCACAACAATAGACCCACACAAGTATGCTAACTGATCATTTAATTTTTTTAAATCATGATAAGGAAGACCACATAACATAATTTTATCATCTTAAGCATTTCTTTAAAAAAAAAGATTTATTTGAGAAAGAGAGTAAGAGAGTAGGAGGAGAGGGAAAGCAAATCTCGAGCAGACTCCCCACTGAGCATGGAGCCTGACACAGGGCTAGATCTCACAACCCTGAGGTCATGACCTGAACCAAAATTAAGAGTCAGATGCTCAATTGACTAAGCCACCCAGGCGCCCCTTCCTTAACGATTTCTAAGTGTACAGTCAGTAGTGTTAAGGATACTCAAGTTATTGCACAACAAAACTTCAGAACTTTTTCATCTTGCAAAACTGAAATTTTATACACATTAAACAAGAGCTTCCCATTTCCCCTTCCTTAACTTCTGGCAACCACTGTGCTACTTTCTATTTCTCTTGACCTCACTACTGTAGATATCTCATCTAAGTGGAATCCTACAGTATTTGTCTTTCTCTGACAGGCTTATTTCACTTAACATGCTGCCCTCAAGTTTCCATTTTTGAAATGGAAAAATTCTAGAGTAGAAAATAGATCAATGATTGTCACGGGTTAGGGACTATGGTGCAGAGATTATTAGAGGCAACCATGAGCTCCTCAGGATGATGGAACTGCTTAGAATCTTGACTGGGGTAGAATTGTATACATGATTAAATTTTACAGAAATAAAATGAGCATGTATGCAGGGGCATGTACACACACAGGAGTATGTATAAAATTAGAAAATCCAAATAAGATCACTGATTTCTATCAGTATTAAAACTTGGGTTGCAATAATTTACACTATCAAAATTACAAAATGATTACCACTGAGAGGAGTGGAGTAAAGAGTTTGGAGTATATTAATGTATTATTTCTGTCAACTGCATGCAAATCTACCATTATCTAAATAAAAATTCAATTAAAAAGTATCAATTTTCAAGACCTCTGGATATATTTTCTAAATCAGAAACATGTTTGCATCTCTTTCTCAGGGCTACTAGTACATACTGCTATACTCACTGATACTTGTCTTTGTAGGATAATAAAGCTTTTTTTCTTTTTGGAAGACTTATTATCTATTTGAGAGAGAGAGAGAGAGAGAGAGAGAGAGAGAGAGAGAGAATGAGAAGGGGGGAAGGGCAGAGGTAGAGAAACTCTGGCAGACTCCATGCTAAATGAGGAGCCTGACACAGGGCTCAATCCCATGACCCCAAGATTAAGACTTGAGCTGAGATCAAGAGTCAGCCACTTCATGGGCTAAGCCCCCCAGGCGCCCTGGGCTTTACTCATTTTTAATTCAGAAAGTACTATTGTTACTGAAGTTTGGATCATTTTTGGTTACTCTGTCTTGTAAATGGAAATACACAAGTTTCTGCTGAAAATCAAAGTGAATGGACAGATTAAAAATTAGAAACAACAGAGCTCTAATCCTCGAAAATTCCCTGTAGCTTTTTCAGTGGGTTTCCAGATTGACTTTGTTCATGTGGAGCTTCTAAAGATTGCCTCTGGGGCATAACCATCAAAAAGAATACAGTAGACACCACACATGGGCCCTTTGCAGTTCATGTAGGCGTCTGGAGGACGTCAACTGCAGTGGTCCGAACCATTTGTTTCCTCCCTGGAAGGCAAATCTTACATTCATTAGTATTGATTTCTCTGTCTAGAAAGTGCAGCCACTAATTTTAATCACTGCTTGACATGTAGCTTTTTGCAACTCCCAGCTGCCTTTCTTTGGGTCCACTGCCCTGAGAATTTCATTACCATTATGCATCAGCACACCCTGACATGCATTACTTTACCTTATGTAGAAAGAAGTGCTCTTCATTTGACTTCGATATTGGTTTATTTGCCTGATTTTCTGTGATTTTAGGTTCCGCTGGTGTAGAGGTCCTAAGTCCAAAGGGAAAAATGATTTCACCAGGGGACACAAAATATAAGTCCATTGAACTACAAGTTGAGACTGTCTTCTGGGCATTTGGAGCTCCTCTTGCCTCTGACTCAAGTGACAAAGAAGACAGTTGCACTGTGCTGGCTGGGGTGATGTCCTGACTATGAAGCAGAAGGTAGGTGGGTTGTTATTCCGTGAGGCAGGGAGGGAAGAGAATGTCTGGAATGCTGATCATCTAGGGCCTCTTTCAGTATTCTCATGGACTGTGAATAAAATCAACAGAAAACTGTGACCATTCACTCAGATGGGATTGTGGATGGCCCAGACTTCAGAAATCAGGTTGGGTCACCCCACCAGGCAGGAATCACAACAAGCAAAGGTACTCAGTAAGGAAATGCAGAATGTCCCCAAATCACTTCCAAGGGGTTCCAAAAAACTGAAATATATGTGTGTACATATATGTGAGAGAGGGAAAGAAAGAGAGAGAGGGAGAAAGATAGAGAGACAGAGAGAGAGAGAGAGAAGGGAAAGCAAAGGTGGCAAAACAAACAATTGTTGAATTTGAACTGAGGTTCCTTGCACTAAACTCGAGATTTTTCTATAAATTAGAAATTATAGCAGAATAAAAAGTCACACAAATAAAATGATAAGATCAGTGGCTTGAAATGGGTTTGAAAAGCATTTCAGACTCCTAGGAACAGAGTTGTTTTCTGTGGGAAATTACTTGATAATGTTTTTAGTAGCTATAAATGTATAATCATAAAAGCTAACTATTACTGTGCACACGCAGGTTTTTATTAAATCTAGCCTTCACGGGACGTGCTGGCTGTTACGGCCTTTCCCTCTTGATTACTGCAGAACTATTATTTCTGATCACATCTTTCACTTTATGCTTTACACTTTAGAGATCTACCCAGATGCCACTCACAAGAAGCAGCTGTAAAGCATGGAACAAGTTTCATTTACTCCCGTTAGCTAAATGCTCATTCTTCTCCACACTCCTGCTATATAACCCACGGCATGATGGCAGGCTGCATCCCTGCTCCTTCATCGGTGGTTCTCAACTTATTTTGGGGTTCTTTTCCACTCAGGTTGTGTTTGCACTGTCAGATTACACCAGCTCAGGTTCAGGGAAAAGAAAACCCCACTGGTAACTCTGAAGGAGAGGTGTGCTAGGTGTCAAATGTGTGCTAGTGAGAACCCCAGGAAAGGAAAGGAGAGATTAGTGAGAGTAGCCAGGATCTCCAAGGAGGAGATCCAGGAAAAGGGGACCAAGTGTGGGGCCTCCCACTGATGTGGGAGGAAGCTTCCAGGCAGAAGGAGCAGCAAGTGCAGCACCCTTCCCACCCGCAGTGGGAGTGCTAGGCGGAGAAAGTGCGCATGCCCAGTGCGAGTTCAGAGAGACCCCTGCACTGAGATGATGCAGAACATGTGCATTCCATCTTGGGTGCAAGGGAGGCCCTGGTGAATTTTAGGAAGGGACTGAGGGGATTGTGATACATGAACCACATTTCTCAGTGCTGTGCAGTCTGTCTGCACAGCTGGCCAGTGCTTCAAGAGAAACACTTTAGTCGACTTTATGGTGGCTTCCCATGAGGTCTGGGCATGAGAAGGTTTCCAGATTCCTCTTAGGGTCACCACCACCACTAACTCCCACCGTATGTCCTAACCGTCCCATTTGACTTAAGAAATCCGATGGAGACCCGGTCCGTTGCAACCCTAAGAAACTTTCTCATTCTCTACTTCTATCCCATAAGTGGTTTATATTCTCTACTTCTGTCCCATAAGTGGTTTAAATGTAAAAGAGACATATTTTTGAAAAAAAAATTGCAGTCTTTTGATGAATGGTTTCATTATCTACAAAATTCAATTGCAAGAGATTAGTATTTGCATTTTCTCATAGTTTCTACTAACTTGGCTGTGACTATGCCTGCTGGGGCCGTCTCATTCTCCCCATTTACATCATGGCTGTGTGGGTTCAATGCAACAGGCAGCTCCGCAGCTCCAACAAAATAACGATCTCGGGGAGACATCAGTTTGGGGGTACATCTGGCGCTCATACTCTGCCAGAACCACCTTCCCTGTTTTCCATACCTGTGGTTCATTCAGGCAGTAATGATCCCAAACTTCTGTCCCATTAGTGCTCCTTGGCTGCATCATTTTCAGAAGATACATTATTTTTCTTTGTCCTACATTAGCGATATGACAATTACTCAGCATATCTTGGTGTTGTTTGGTATGTCCACTGCGTAGATGACCCTCAGCTGCTCTCTGAATGCTCCTAGTGGCTACTGATGGCGATCAGCTGCCTATTAGTGGTTTAGTAGGAATTTCAGAATGATGGCAGGCTACTTCCACCCTTCCTCCTGTGCTCACGGAGGCCAGTCTCTTGGGTATTAGCCAATAACGTCTTCTGATAAGCTACTCTTATTCCAACTGATACTAATGTTTAGTTTCCCAAGGTTCAATTTGTGACTATGATCGCATTCAACTGCCCTCTAAAAAGTCCGAATCTATTCTGTGAAAACTACTGGAAAAGAAACATCTGGGAAGAGTGACCTACATTAGGATTCAACTTTTTTTCATGATTGGAAAGAAAACATAACGGGGACACTTTATAGGATAAGTCATTCTCTGTTATGTGTAATTTTGTTTTGAAAACTAACATGAAAAAAGAATTGTCCTGATCCTGTTAGAAGTGCATGGCTGGAAAATCATTATGATCTGGGACCCCTGGGTCAGTCAATAACTAGATTTAATTGGGCTCAACATTTTAAAAATGAGCGTGCACGTAATGTCAGACATCTGTCAGGTTTCAGTTTCTTTACTTTCTTTGCTCCTCAGTGGAATAAGGTGAAGAGTCCAGGAACAAAGCAAGCATCTTTGACATATCTTAGAAGACCCATTCCAACTACTGTGACATTGTAAGCTAAAGACAAAAAACAAAGCAAAAAACTAGAGGTTACAGGAAACATGAAGTCAATGTACTGGAGCTTTTATATTGTTGGCATTTGTTAGTTGTGTATTGATGCTGTCTTCACAATATTCGGTAAATGTTTGGCTAATACGACTACGTTTGGATTATCAGAAGTTTCTAGACTTAACTGCTTTGACTCTATATAGTATTTCCTTTGAAGTTACCAAAGCCATTTATTTAAACCACTCTCTTCTGTGAAGAGTATTATTACTACTGAGTATACCATGAACTAGAATCTCATTATTACATTTGAATATGATACTACTGAGAGCAGCATAGACAACTGGCCACACAACGGACATGGTGTGACCTTCAAGGGAAATCACTCTACAAACCACATGACATTTGAGATTCTCCTCTGTTTGCAACATTTGATATAGCTTTAAATCTAGATGATCCTCTTTTTTTTGGCAAAAATGTTTTTTGAGTTAATTGTGTATTCTTCATTATTGAAAATCTTTAGAATTTCTATTTTAAAACCTGTATTTGTTACTGTTAGTATTAGGAGTCCCACAGAAATACAGAGGCAAAACTCCAGAATCAGCTTCACTAAATATTACAGCAATTCTCTAGTTGAGAGCCAGCTTAATGTTTGAAAGCAGGAAATATTTTAAGTAATATTATTAAACTGCCTGCAAAAACATGTTATTATGTAATTTTATAAATGTATTCACAGCTAGGAGGATGATATCACAGAGTTCTGGAAAATGGTAAGCAAAGAGTTGGTGGAAGCTCCTGGGAATCTTCCTCAAAAGGCAGCATGTGCAGACCTATTTCTCTCTTATTAATCTCTTTTCTTCCCCTGCTTGTATGGAAGGTGATGTGACTATGGGTCCTCCAATGACCACCATGGGTCCTGCAATTCAGGGCAACCCCTTAGGGATAGCAGAGCATAATAACAGAAAAAATCTAGGACCCTGATAAGTCATGAAAGTGTAAGAACATCCCTGATTCCGATAACCCAATAAACTTTTCTCCTGTGTGTTTTAAGCCACTGTGAGACTTAGTTTTTATATGCATGCAGTTAAACCTAACCTCTATTAATCTGCAGATAGAGACTAGTCAGTAAAATATCTTTTTTTCCTACCTTTTAATGTAGCAGCATGAGAACTTGATCCCAAGAGAGGCACAGCCGTTTTGTAGCCATGAGGAATCATACCTGAAATAAGAAGCATCCTCAATGAAATAGGTAAATAAGACATAGCACATAAAAGAGTTACATAGCCACTGACAGCCAATGCCAGTTATCCCAGCAGCTCCTGAGAAACAATTTTATGCAATCTGTTGTAGTCTCAGAAAGTCTCTATGTATCTAACATAATGATATCTCTAAGGTTGGGGGTTACTTAAAGGACATTTATAATTCTCAGCCCTCCTTACAGTTGGATAGGGTCTTGGAACTAGCACTGGCCAATGAAATTTGAGCAGATGTGTCATACTTCCTCACTGCTTCCTGGCTACATAGCGAGGAGCCTGTGATGGGTCTAGCCTCCACTCTCTCCTTCTTCCATCATGATAAGAGGGCCACGTGGTCGGACGGCAGAGCCTCCACCGTGAGGGCCCAGATCTCCTGCCAATCCACATGGAATATGTTCCTTGAAAAAAGTGAAATACCCCCTTGAGATGTTAGTGCTCTGTCAGCATAACAAAGACCTGAATGACATAGTAAGCAACCATATTGATGTTAACAAAAAGTTACCTGTTCTAATAATTATAATTCCAAATAGTTGAAAAACTATAGTTAATTAATTAAACCCCATGTAGAATCTCTTCATAAAATTAACCACTACTGGATTTTTAATGTCTACTCCCAGAAAAATATTTCATGCAAAATCAGATCTATGTAATTGTTTTTTTTTTTTTTTTTTTGGTTTGTTTTCAAAATTGTTACAAAGGTGAACTCAAACTCCATACACTTCTCCATTTTTAAAAAAAGAATCATGTATCTTGGGCATGTGGCTCTATCTTATGCTTTTAAAAATATGTATTACACAGGTAAAAAATAGCTAGTCAGGTAGCTGTGGAAATTTTAAGAGAAGACACCAGTAACCTCCAAGCAACCCAGTGAAACAGACCCCTGAGTGCAAAGCTTTATGGCCCTTTAAAGCATATCTCACTGTGGTGATCCACCCCATGTGTCCAAGACCAATCCACACCTCAGAGCCGCAGCCAAATATCTGCCAGGGGATCTGGCCCTGAAATGAGTGTCTCTACAGGCTTTTGAATCAATTATTTTAAATTATTTTTCTTAGCTCCTGGCAAATGTTTAAACAGGTTCTTATATTAATCTCAAGCATTAAAAATTAATCACTATAAATGAAGGACTCATTACTGGAGCTGAAGTGGACTATTTTATCAGAAATCAGACAATCCGAGATGATTGTACAGAGTTGTAAATGGCAATGCAAGAACATGGGGTTTCTTTGGGAGGTGCCCATTCCATGAACCGCATTTAATGTAGGGACATGGAGATGACATGTTTCCACTTTTAATATTATGATATGAGACTTAAAAAAGGCATATACTTTGGTTCAGATTTCCTTTCCTAAACCATTGACACAATCTGGACAGTAGATGCTTCCTCGCGAGTTGATGTAAATAGGTCATTAGTAGAAACCAGGCCAGACGTGAACGCTTTCTCAAGGCCAGTGCTGAATGGGGAGCCTGTCTTGACCAAGATGCAACAGAAGAAGCAAATTAAAAATAATAATAATTTCTAGTCTCAGGTGGGATCTCCAAGGCAAGCACATCTGTCCCAGGGGATGTATGGGCCTTAGGGATACATGAGCATTTTTATAGGATGTGCCTGTGGAATGTGAGAGATTCCCAAAGTCCACAGCCACTTTTACAAACAGATGAATGGGGATGGAGAGCAGGCCCTTCCTCCCCCATCGCATACGAAAGAGACAACTTTTTACCCAGAGTTCCAGAGGAAGGAGAGACAGAAGAAGGTAACTAGAAGAAAAGAGAAACTGAGTCAAAGCAGAAGCAGCACAGAGAGGATTCCTAAATGAGCAGAGGAAGAGACACCAGTACTTTCAGAAGTCAGACCTCCTCTTCTGATTTCTCCCTAAAGTCTGTGTAGCCATCGACTCACTTGCATGTCTGCAGAGTAGCCTGGACACAGAGCATTTTATATTTATTTTAAGGAGCCCAGGGGCTCACTAACATGTGGGGAGTGGGCAGGAGGAAGAGAGACCAGGGGAGAAGGAGCCCAGTGAGGGGTGGGGACAGGCCACGCAGCGGGTACTTGCTCCTGGCCTCATCGCTTACCACTGTGGGCCGTGCATTCAAAATACTGTGGCCTTCATGCAGAACATCTGAAGTTCCAGAATTAGTCCTCACCAGTGACAGGTCTTTCCAGGCTCAGGCATCACACAGGGGAGATGTCACCACCTTAGCCTGAAAGCCCAGTCCTGAGACTCTCCCATCTGAGTATGACCCTCCCAGCTCATGCCACCCATAGGAGGTGGAAATCCAGGGAAGGCAAGACATGGGCTCCAGAGGGAAAGCCACTGAGAAACTTGAAGATTCCTGCAGAGTCAGGGTAGAAGAGATTAGGAGTAACTAACTCTAAGCTTCAGGAGCTTACCCGGGCCTGGACTCCAGGCAGAACCAGCTACAGAATCTGTGGAGCCCAGGGCAAAATGAAGATGCAGGATCCCTTCTTTAAAAACTGCTAAGGGCCTGGAGGCTCCGGGGCGGGGCCGCTGATCTGCTCAGCTCGGGGCAGGAGCGTCCTTATTCTGTATGTTAGTAAATTGAACACCAATAAAAAAATAAATTAAAAAAATTAAAAAAAAAATTAAAAACTGCTAAGACTCAAGCCAACAACGACAGAGCGTTAAACCAGCTCTGGGTCCTTCTGCACAAGGGGCCCTGGGCACCCGTGGGGTCACAGGCTTCTGAGGTCCTCCCTGACCTGGGGATGCCTCTGCAAAGATTTAAGGGAACTTGGGCACTTACTCAGACTATGCTGGTACCAGATCAGCTTTGAAGATACATAGAAACAAAACAAGAGCAAGCTTCACGAGTTGCTTGAGGGCTTTCTCTAGATCTGGCACAGGCTCATCCCCGCCAGCAGCCCTGCATTTCCTACCCTAATGTGTCAGTTGATGGAGGACAGTGACCCCACCGAGGAGAGAGAGAATTGCTCCTTACAATGCCAGTAGTCTCCAAGGGCAAAGTATCTCATTAACCTGGTTGCTTAAGGATGCTAAACTATAGGAGCCCTTAAGAAAAGGGGCAGGGAAATTAAGGAATTAAATAACTACACCTAATAACATTTGGACTTTAGTAAGCCACAGGGACACGGCCCTTTTATAGACTACGTACTCGGGAGGTAAGGGGCTCTAAATAAGCCCAACATCCCCAAGAACAGATGTGATCCCTTGAAGGATATTTAAAGCAAAAGGTACAAAACTGTAACAAATAATAATTTCCAAATGAGAAGAGTTGGATTTTATCACTGCAAATGTTATAGCTATGCCATTCTGTCATTTAGGCTTCTCCAGCATAACTGTGTCACCAACTCTCCATCCACTCTGGGCTCCTCCAGGGTTCTTGCAGAAAGGGACTCACACAGTAATATCTTGTATATAATTGACCTGCTTGTATATAATAGAACTCAGGAAAAGAAATCTCAAATTAGCAGTTGGGTTGATTTTAGTCTTTTGTGTCTAAAATGTAAGTTATTATCTTCTCTTGGCATTGTTTCTTCTCTTTAGCCTTATAAATCTTTCTGTATTTTCCAGTAGCATTGGTGAAGATGGTTGGTAGAAACATGCCTTCTCCATGAGAAGGTCAGTAAAATGGCAGTAAGCAAGCTTAAATTTGAATCTTGAACTAATGCCACTCAATTTTACATTGTAAGGTTAGCATTGCTCCTTGTTATAGGAAGACACGTGACACTGGGTTTCAGAGGCTCCTGGTGGTGACAATTCCCCAGGAGGTCTGTGGGCTGGGATTTGAAAGTAGAGGAGGAGTAAGAAGACGCTGCTCTGTCTTCTGATGATCCTCACCTTGCAAGGATGGGCCACCCATTACTCTCACGGGACTTTTAGGGAGAGGCTCCTCTTTCTTGCTATAGTCAGTTATCTTGCTGTATCCCGGATTGTCCAATGAAAACATGTGTGTTTTACCACCAATGACCATCTGGACATTGGGCCCCAAATAGGCCAGGCCCGCTACTCTTGTGGGCAAGAAATGCTCAGTGGGGCCTGATGTGTGAGTACCTGGAATGTCAAGGATCTCCAATGTCTGATTTCAAGAGACCACATCACACAAGGGAGATTGAGGTCTGAAGGTTGCATGACCTGTCACGAAGACGGTGGCCCACAGCCTTTCAAAGAAGGTTGGAGCCAGTCATGGAACAGATACTCGGTGTCTTGAAAGCAGATGGGAGACACTCTCCTCTCTCCCAAATGTTACAGCAAGTTGTAGGTCATGATGGGAAGGCAGGTCCCTTGGAATAAAAGAGACAGAGCAGCCAACTGTGGTATGGAGTTGAGAAAACAAGAGTAAAGCAGCCCCTGACAGAGAGTAAATGGATTTTGACTCATTTCATGATAGAGGTTGCTATGAAAGGCAATCTTCTCAGTAGAGGTGTTAGGAGAATTGAAAGCTTATATACTCCTTCATTCTTTAATAAGGCTTGAGCCTCTCTAGGTCCCAGGGTTCCTACCATATGTGGGGGATACAATGGTGAAAAGATCATTCATGATGAAGTCCAAGCCTAGTAGAGAGAAAGTTAATTAGACACATATTTACATGTGATTCAATCATGGTGGCACACAATCCACTCAATTCCCTGGCACCCCAACCTCAATTAGATTCAGTGCCATGTGGGGGAGACATATCAACTCAGAATGTGCCTTTGCCAATTATTTCATCATGTCTTTTTCTGTAAAGTGGATCTACTCATATTTACTTCACTGAACTCTGGTGAACATAAAGCGTATGGAAAGTCCCCAGAATGCTCTCTAACATAGGATCCACACTGAAAAAGTTATAGCCAGTAGTACTCAGAGCACTTTGGTTTTATTCCATTGTTTTACCCACTGATGTCTGGCAAGCTGACCAGGCCTGTTTTCACTGATAGACATGAAGAGATCATGAGGGGAAGGGGACAAGATATCCAGATATTTGCTGAAGTCCTTTACCACGAAGACACTGTACAAACAGAGTCTGGAGAGGTGCACTGAGGTCAGGAAGAACTGGAGAGGCTGCCTGTTTTCTGTTTGTCCATATCATCTGTTGTACTGCATGGCTATGAGTGGAAACCTTAAGGGATTCAGGCCTAATGAGTCTTTAAAGATGTTTCTAGGCTCAGGACACTCATTCAGACCTTGATCCTAGCTCACCATCTATAATGCAGGAAAGAGGCATGCGTTCCTGGCCATGTTGACTGTGTCAGGAGTGGCTCACTGACTTGAATGCATGTTTATTAAAACTATCCTCAACCTCCTTGTTGGAGAAATCTTGTCTAAGGAAGCATGGTTCTGCGTTCTTTCTTACAGACTCATGAAAGGAGCAAAAAATGACATAGGAGGCACCGATCCAAAACTGAGTAAAAATTCGAGTTTGGCCTGATAATTTATGACGAGGTGAGAATCTGCAGGGAAAAGATGGTATTTTCTTTCCCATCAAGGTGGTCTCTTTTTCTTCCCAATCTCCTTAACACTCATATACTAATATGTACTGAATTTTTAAAAACATATCAACTTACATTGAAATAGAATTTTGGATTTTTGTATGCTTTTGTAAACTGTAGGCTCTTCTAGAAGTGTTGGCAAATACATAACCCACCTAAACCTCTGGGAAACAATTATGAGAGAAATTGAAGAAAACTTAAAATACAATCTTACAAAGCTATGCACACACTTTTAAAATATTCATTTAAAATGAATTTTAAAAGTTCATTTCCTATGGGTGATACAATTTTGAGCAATGTCTCTTTTACTTATGTCCCATCATAAGCATTGTCATTTTTTATTATTTTCTAGATACACAAAGAAACACAGAAAAGCATTTTATACTTACTGGTCATGAAGCCTGTAAAAATCTGCAAGCTCTGGGAATTTTACCTGCAGGCTGAGCCCAAACCAAATGTGAATCAACCTTGACCAAGGTTCTAGAAATCCTTGGGTTCCTGAACCAAGGATACTTGATGTGATACTGGAGAGATCCTTGTGTCCCTGTGGCTGCAAAGCTGAGACTTCCCTCTACGTGGGTCAGTTTGCAAGCTCCTTGGGAGTTTTCCAAGTGTGATCTGAAACTAGGACAGGGAGAGCCCACAGACAGGCCACTCCAGGATGGCAGGTGGCGGTTTTAATAAACAAGAGGAACTGACATATGAGGCTTGTCTTGGGCAATAGCAAGAATGAGGATCCCCACATCCATCCACCAAACCCTAAAAGTTTATGAAGAGGTCTTAACTAGATTCAGTCATGTATAGTGCACAGGTCTTTTCAACACCATATCATCGTCTCAAGGCTGTGTCCTTGGAGCCACCTCTGGGAGCAGGAGAGGCAAGTGGAACCCACATTGCAAGGATGAGGAGGGGGGGCAGAGGAGCCTCTGAGCACCCAGGGTTCAGCTCACTGGTCAATCAGGGATCGTGTCTCTTCAAGGACCTTCCTGAGATGTTTTCCAGTTCAGCCAATGGAGCTACCGGGCTTTGACTGAGTTTCTCTGCTGAGCACACGATGGCCCTATATTACTTTGCCAGATGCCTTAGCCTGCCTGGTTTGATTTACCAAAATACCATTGACTGGTGGCTTAAAAACCACAGAATTTTATTTCTCACACTTCTGGAGGCTGGAAGTCCAAGGTCAAGGCGCCAGCAGATTTGGTGTCTGGTGATGAATGGATTCCTGGTTCAGGGATGGCTATCTTTTCACTGTGTCCTGACATGGCAGACAGGCAAGGGGGCTCTCTGGGGTCTGTTTTACAAGGGCATTAATCCTATTCATGATCTAATCACCTCCTAAAGGCCTCACCTCCAAATAATAGTACAATGTATATTAGGCTTCAACATATGAATTTGGGTGGAGGACACAAATGTTCAATCTATAGCCCTAGGGCTACCATGACACAGTATCAGATATGGGGTGGCTTAAACAATAGAAATTTATATCCTCACCATTTTGGAGACTGGAACTCAGATAAGGGTGTTGTTGGCAAGGTTGGTGTCTTCTGAGGCCTCTCTCCTCGGCTTACAGACACAAGTGTCCTCTTGTATTCTTTCCCTGTGTGTCTGTGTCCTAATCTCCTCTTATAAGGTTTACAGTCAGGTTGAGCCTATGACTCCTCTGGTGACCTCATTTTGCCTTAATTGCTTCTTTAAAGGCTCTACCTTCAAATGAATTATATTTGGAGGGTATTCAACATATGAATTTGAAGGGGACACAGTTCAGCCACAGCAGCCCCCATGGTGAGAAGAGGAGCCTGCCCAATGCCAGTCCCTCATTGGGACTGCTGACCCTTAGAAAGCTCTTTCCCAGTGCTTGCAGTGTAAACATCAATCACACAATGACTACCCTTTCTCCTTTGCCTCTCTCAATTAATAGTTCTCCAAACCTGTGTTTTTACCTCAGGAATTACTGGGCCCTGGACTGTGTCCTCTCTTCACATGAACACTGTGGGGGCCTAGCCCTACTTTCTCTCCCATGTGCTACTGTACCAGTGCCTCCTCAGTTCCATGAACAACATGACTGCCTGTCTTCTAAAGTGGCCCCAAAGTTGTCTTCCCTGAATAAACAAATCAAGCTCTGATTCTGAGCCAATCATGAAAACATTATTGGTAGTCTGTTAAAATAAAAACTCTCCCAGATGACAAGAAAACACCTGGCAGCTTAGTTCTAGTTTCCTTCATCACCTGCCACCAATTCAACCCTATCCCCCATGACAGTTAGGATGGGGTTCCTCTACCAGGAACAGAGAACCCAAATTAAACGGCTTTTAAGGGATCCCTGGGTGGCGCAGCGGTTTGGCGCCTGCCTTTGGCCCAGGGCGCGATCCTGGAGACCCGGGATCGAATCCCACGTCGGGCTCCCGGGGCATGGAGCCTGCTTCTCCCTCTGCCTGTGTCTCTGTCTCTGTCTCTCTCTCTCTGTGACTATCACAAATAAAAAAAAAAATTTAAACGGCTTTTAAAAGGGCAGCTATTTCTCTCACATATATAATATAAGTGCCCCAAAGCAGGTGACCTGGACTGGTAGAGCAATTGTACCTTATAACGTCCTTGGGCTCCTTCACATTCGATGTCCTACAGCCCAAAGATTTGATTCCAAGCCACCTAGTTCAAGATGGCGGCAATAACACCAGCCTTGACGTCTGCCTTTCACACAGTGGGGTGGTTGGGAAACCATTGTTTTGGAGAGAAGGGGTTGTCTTCCTAACAGTAACATCAGAACCACTTCTCAGGATATAAATGGGCACATACAGGGCTAGGCACCAGGATGACAAGATGAATAACAGGCTCTCTGCTCATAAGAGATCTCAGCTTGTTGACACAGAATTTGATAATCTGCAGAAGAACAGACAAGCACTGAAGACTCATCAGAGAAGTCACTCACATTGAAGCAATGTGGAGTGTGGCTCTAGGATCTCAGGCACCTTCCTTAAGTTCTTTGTGCTTGAGTTTTGACATCTGTAAAATGATGATGACAGCCCTCACTTTATGGGCATGCTGCAGCCATGATACCAAGCTCTTGTCAAAAGAATACAAGTGAAAGTATGTCTGGCAGCTTCTAGTAGCCTGATTTTGGTTCCTGTCTGCTTTTCCCTGGATCCCAAACCTCTTCTTCTCCTATGCATGTCACTCCTCTGGCCCCACTCCTTTACATGTACATGAGGGCAGCGGAATGCTGGATCCCAAAGATAACCAGATGAATCTGTGAGTATAACCTTACAGATTAAACAGAGCTTGGCAGGTATGATTAAGTGAAGAGATAGATTCATTGTGATTCTCCTGGTGGGCTCAATGTAATCACAAGACTCCTTGTCAAAGGAAGCCAAGTAGGTCAATAAAGAAAGAAGGAGACTTGGTGACTGAACAAGAAGTTGGAGTGAGGGGAAGAAGGGATCTTAAGACAGAATGCAGTCACTGAAGCCGAGGAGTCAGGGAAATGGTTTTATCCTAGAGCCTCTAGAAGAAATCAGCCCCATTGACACACTGACTTTAGCCCACAGAAGCTGATCTCCAACTTCTGGCCTCAGCACCATAATGTGTGTTTTAAGCCACCAAGTTTGGTAATTCATTCTAGCAGCCATGGACATGCACATGCATACTTTGTCAAGGCATGGCACATTCAGGAAATAAATAAGCTTGTGAAGAAATGTATCAAAACACAAGACTCTTGGCAAAAGCTGTCCTTATTCATCCTTCTGTCACGAGCTCCAGAGCACCAATGGTGGTGACCAGATGCCATGGCTCAGAAGCAACTAAAATGTGGTTTCCATCCTCAACAGACACACAACACATCCTTGCCAGAAAACATGAATAAAGTGTACCAGTAAGTGCCACAATGAGAAGCAAAAGTAGCCACACAAAGAAAAACCATGCAGAGTGGGAAGATATGCATGTTTGTCCAGAGCAGTAAGGGAAGCACTCCAAGAGGTGACCCAGGACTCGGCCTGTGACACAGAGGATCAGAGCCTTTGCTTGCATGAAACGAAAGGCTCCTCTAGGTAATAAATATGACAAACAGAAGGTGAGGTATGGGAAGTGGGTGAGGCAGCTCAGAGAATAAACCACCAGGAGGTGGCCAAGGGCTGGGCTGAAAGGAAAATCAGCAGAGTTACATGAGGGAGCTGCCACTGGGACGGTCCACCTCAGTGAGGGAACATGGTTTGTCCAAGGTGCCACCTGTTGAACAGACACTGGGGAGGGTCCCCAAGTGAGCCTTGGGCCCTAGACCACCTGTTGCCAGGGTAGTGACCTCACCGTGATTGATCATAACCCCAATGGTAAATAACTGAGCATTCTCCAAACCACAATTAGGTATTATTCTCTGAAAAATAGAAATGCATATTGGACATAGAAAAATGACAGTCTCCTACTCAGGATGGGAAGAATTTTTCTGTACTCATGGTGGATACTCTTCCAGGAACCAGGACAAAGGAATAGATGGACAAGGGGACAGAATGGGGATGGTGGGACCAGGTGGCCTGGAGCTTGATGGGATATAAGGCTAAACTGCATATTGGAGCCAAATTGTGGACAAGAATATCAATGCCAGGAAAGAAGTTACGATTTCATCTTGTAGACATGGAAAGCCATTGAAGGTATTTGATCATCTTCACTCTTGTGTTATTTTGGTAGATTTTTGCAGTATCATGTGCAGGCAGGAAGGATGAGTGAGAGTGATCTCTGAAGAGACTGTGACAATTATCTCAGGAAGAGATAGTGAAGTCATGGAAGTGAAGGTACTAAAAATGAATTTCCTCACTATGAGGAAAGTAAAAGTTTTCTCCTCCCAAGTGAATTGGGGCATCTAATCTGTTGCCCCGATTCATGGCCAGACCAGCCAGCCAGCTGGGCTTTGCACACCCAGAACTGGGCCTCCAGTGGCCTTCCCTGGGCATGCTGAGTGGGAAGAGATGTAGTCCCTATTACACGAGACCTCAGACATATAACAGCAAGTTTCTCCAACAAGCATTCAAGGAAACCTGGATGTATTGGAGCCCAACAAAATCATCAAGTACCCTTCAAAAGAAGGATTGTATCCTCTGAGAAGGATTGTATACTCTAAGGGTGACGGATCAGGAGGTACCAACAGGGGGAGAGATGCTCGTTAGAAGCAGCTGCAGAAAAAGGGAATCATGGGACATGTTTAACTGAACAGTTTTGCTAATCCAGTTACTGTTTTCATTCACACCATGGTGGTGTGTCCCACTGTTCTCCAGAGCATACTTCTTTCCAGAAGGCTCCATAGCACACGTTGTAGGAATGGCTGACACCAGGCTCCCCCACTCCCTCCTGGCCAGCCAACCTCCAGCCACCGAGGCCAGGGAGCCTCACATTCCATCCTAATCAAGAGGAGAATCTCTTACAGCCTGCCTGTGCTGCCTCCTGACATGCATGTGCATGTGAGAAATGATGCTTAACAGGGGAGACAGCCGTCTTGGAAGCCTGACAGGGAAGGGAATCACGGAGACGTTGGCCACCGATGACAGTCCTGTCACAAGAGTTAATACCATAGGGACAACATGCCTTCAGCTTCTCCTGAGATTAACAATGTATCCTTAGGATCAAGCCACTGTTTGTTAGGTTTGATGTTATCTGCAATTGACTGTACCCTAATTGTTATAGTCCCATTGGAAGAGTATTAAATGTGTATTGTTTTAGCACTTGAATCTGAACTTGTCTTCCAGCCTCTGGAGGCTGTAAGGGATTATCATTGAAATAGTCAGGGATTATCATTGACGGTGTCCTTCTGTACCATTACTGCCAAAAGAAGGGGAGACCACGTGTAGAATTAGTAATGGGTATTATACTTTAATTTCCGACATCTTAATCAAAATCCTCTTCTTCCCCTTGATTTCAAATAGTTACTCAAATAAAATTGCATTTTAAAGAATTTTTTATTCAAATTCAATTAGCCAACATATAGTACATCGTTAGTTTCAGATTTACCCGTTGCATATAACATCACATCATGTGCCCTCCATAGTGCCCATCACCCAGTTATCCCACCCACCCACCTACTTCCCCTCCAGCAACCCTCAGTTTGTTTCCTAGAGTTAGAGTCTCAAGGTGTTTCTTCCTTTTTAAAAAGTCCACACAAATTTATCAATGGCAGGTTATTTATCAATCTGCTCAGTAGTAGCTGTATTGTCCTGCAGATTTTTTTTATTTTTGAAATGAATTAAAGAGTTTACTCAGAGTTGACATGACCAAGATGATGTATTTTAAACAATAAGAAATAAGTAGTTATAATAAAGCTTTGGGAAGAACAAGGTTTTTTATTTTTATTTTTAATTATTCACAAACCTCTATGTCTCTAACTCATTTCAGGCTATCCATTAAAGGGAAGTCTAATGATAAGAGACGAAAAATTTCAAAACAAGACATTGAAATAAATGAATCTTGTTGAATGCAATGTAGTTTTGTGGCTCAAGTGTAAATTTACTGTGAATTCCATTGATCCAATATCCTGTAAGTCAGTGTGCAAGCTATTGCCTCCCAGGACTTTGAAATTTTCCTTTAGGTCTTGGCATAAGCAAATGATAATTCAAGAGTTCCATCTGCCAGGGGTGTTGTTGTTGTTGTTGTTGTTGTTGTTGTTGTTGTCGTTGTTTTTTCTAAAAAAAAAAAAAAAAAAGATGATACAGGCAAGAAATGATAAATAGTAGAGCTTGAGATTAAATTTGCTAACTAGTGTCTCAAAACTGCAATATTTCTATTCCCAGAACATTATTTTCAAAAAAAGTAAACCATTATTTTACTTTTTATCTCTTGCTTTAGATACTATATTAAAATCCCCCCAGCCGATTCAAGTGGGCAGCCAGGGCTCGACATCACTGCATGGTCCTGCCTCTGAGTGGGGTCAGCCATCGGATATTGTCTAGGAAAAGCCCTTGTGTTGCCAGGGAAGCACAAGCCAGACTCAAAGACCTACTCTGAGTCGCTTTACTGAAGTGTGGCTCAACGCACTATTAAACAAAAAGCAGGAGTTGTAGGACGCCTGGGTGGCTCAGTCAGTTGAGTGAGCCTTGGCTCAGGTCATGATCTCGGTGTCCTGAAATCGAGCTCTGCATTGGGCTCCTTGCTCAGCGGAGAGCCTGCTTCTCCCTCTCCTTCTGCTGCTCCACCTGTTTGTGCGCGCTCTCTCTGTCTCTCTCTCTCTCTCTCTGTGTCAAATAAATAAAATCTTAAAGAAAAAAAGCAGTAGTTGTGAAGGTGGACTTGAGTAGAGTCAGAAGCCCTCAGATGAAATGCGTGACATTGCCCAATCATGACTCAGCCTCATACTATGCTTTTTCAAAAAGTCAAAAGCAAAAAAGAATTCTATCTTTTCAAATATGCAAAAAGCAAGTTTCTTACATCTGGTTTAAACAAAAAGGAAAAAAAGAAATTTATGTTCATTTAGTGTTTACAAGATTTATTTCTCTGTACATCATTAAAGCAAATATAAATACATATGTATGTAAACTGACTTTGCACTAGTATGAGCTGTGAGGACTAAATCATAAATATGTATATAATATACACACATAGTATCTTAAAACATTTAAAAGATTGTACTATCACTATTCATTATCAGCTGTGAAGAGGGCATATTACTAAAGTTAATACACTTATTCACATAACACCTATAAAACAAAGCATCATCTGGACATAGGGGTTTGGATGTCGCATCATGTTTTTCTGGCCTGGGCTTTGCCTACTTGAGACTGACTGCCGGAACCTTACACAGCCCCTGTACTCTCAGAGGAGGCCACCTTCTCTTTGCCGAATGTGGCAAGTTCCTTCTCTATGGAATACCTTGCACCTCCCCTTCCACCTCTAATCTCCTCTGCTTGACAGGGGCCCTATATCCTTATTACCTGTTTATTCTACTTGACCCCATGCAGCTTCTCCCAGGTACCCTTCCTTTGGGCCTCAAACTCCTGTGCTTTTTCTGTGCTTCCCTCAACTATCAAGGTCATCCATCCATACTGCATCTCTGAATCCTCACCCCCTGGACTTGTATGGGACATGGGACCCCATTCCTCGCTGACTTGTGGAATGGACAAATGACTTCACAACTTTAACTGAGGGGTATGTTGCTCTTCAAATACAATGGGGTTTCCATCATACTAGCTCTGGCCCTTGAAAGAAGAAGAGTCAGGTGTATCAGCACTTTATTCCCCCATCTTTTCATTAGAACAGAACACAATCAAGACCCTGGTAACAAAACCGGTTTTGAACTTGTTACCGCAAGGTCTAAATTAAACCTCATCATTTTACCAGAAATAATCCCCAATATATTTATTACAACGTGAAATCACAACACTAAATCAGGGCTTCAGTAAAGACAGATTTATATGCAACATTTCTGAGAAGAAGTTAGTGTTGAGCTGGAACGGGCAGGTAACCATCTTCCTATTATTTGTAAGGCACAGAAGCCCTTGATAACGTTTCTCAGATGCTTGAGTTCAGAGCTCCTCAGATTTGATACAACATTCAGACTTCTTTTTCTATTGAGATTCTATGGGAAAATCAGAACCAGATGATTCTATTATGGTAAGAGAGTTCCAGCCTTCTTCTCCTAAGAGTATGTACACTAGGATTTATTATGACCCTGGTATTTTGAAAGCCAAATGATAGATAATTGGATTCCCTGGATAAAGTATTTCTTCCTAAATGTTCCTAGCTGACTACACATTTCAGAACAACTCTCATCTGTGAATTGATGATATGTGAAACTTAAACCTATGAGAAACAGATGATTTTTATTTAATATTTTAATAGTGCACATTAGCGGCTAGTGCCAGACATCGTTCCAGAAATTTCTATCTCTGGAGGAATTGGGCTCACCATGGGGTGAGTAGTATTTCTTTAAGCAGTTTCCATCTGACAGTCTCAGAGTGGTCAGCATCTGCTTTAATAATTGAGCCTGACTTAAAATGCTTCAAAGCAGACACAAGTTCTTTAAAATTGGATCCAAAAGAGGAGCTATCAAGCTATTGACTTCTGTGAAAAGAAACAGAAAGAAAACAAATCTATTTGGGTACAGAATAAAGGAAAATTGTCCCTCCCTGGGCTTAATGACTGTGCTGGCATTTCCAAGACTTCCTAAAATAATGACTTGTAAGATTTTCCTCCCTCCCACTCTTGGTGAGACAGACCCCCTAGCTAACACATCCTAACACAGCCAGCGTATCTGGCAAAGGGACATTGTTATTTCCGCTTCATTATCAGGGATCGCCCTCATCCTGAAGGCGCACACAGAATACCTCTGCTGGGATTTCACCTGAAACAGAAAACGGGATACATGTGCCAAAATAACTGTGGAGGGGGAAAAAAAAGTTGGGCTTCTCTGTTTTGTCTTTTTGATTATGACAAAATCTCCTCCCAACTCACACAAAACCCCTCTCCATAAAGGTCATAGAAAGAAAAGTTTTATTACTGAATTAGCACTAAACCAGAATGTGTTGTACATCACAGGCAATCTGCTCCGAGATTGCAAAGAATCTTACCCTTTTACGTCGCCAAGCAGATACAACCCATTACATACTTGTTCTCAAGATAAACAATAAGTAGTCCTTAAGTGAACTGTACTATTTGTCACACGTAATTCATCCTAAATACACTTGGTATGGGGGTGACCATCTAGTTGGCTTTATTCAGAGAGAAAATAAATTCATCATTTCTTTATGACAGGAAGCAATTTTGTAACTCGGAGTCAGGTGCCCACCAGTTAGGTTTCCTACCCTAGACCTGAAACTGGGAGGTAGGCACATACCATCATAGATGATTGTATCCAAGAGGTGGCTCCCAGGTCCTTGAGAAAGACAGTCCAGAGTTGGAAAGCTACTAAGAAAGTTACCCAGCTTTTAAAAAGATTTGCATACATTTCAAAGAGACAGAGAAAGGACTTGGAGCTAGGTTATCTTAAGTAAATGATCAAAGAAATGAGGGGATGTCTCTTTCCTTACTTCCAACAAGGAGAATTAAACCTTTTGCTTTTTATTTCTATCATCCTTGCACTGAGGAAGGGGTAGGAATAACAATTCAACAAAGATATTTCAAAGATATTTAAATGTTAAGCTGGAATTATTTTTTATACATGTAACATATTTAAAATATAACGTTTGCTTTTGTAGAAGCTTCAAAAAAAAAAAAAAAAAAAAACAAAAGCATAGAATTTACTTGTTTCCAGAGTCTAAAAATAATTATAATGGGTAGCACCAGAGTAAAGTAGAACCTAAATGGTCTCGACCATTTTTGTTGGAGCCATTCTCTGAACCAGCCATTTATATACATGACCGATATAAAATATTACACTATAAAAAGCATTTAAAAGAACACTTAAACCATTCTCCTGTTAAGCAGAAACAAAATCTAGCTATGATTCAAGCTCAAAACCATGAAGCAGAATTCAGTTAGGGTTAGGGTTAGGGTCAGGGTTAGATAAACCTCCAAGTTTAGGTGATACATGAAAGTGTCTGAATAGCAGAGAACGCACTAAGGACCATGCTTACTCTTCAGTTTCTACTGTGAATACTTATTCCCTCCTGGCCTTTTGAAATGAACCACTGGAAAGTTGGATTAATTATTCAGAAAGCCAGAAATGCCCTTTGCCTGTTATCTTTATGAAATGCAAATTACAGATTCCGAAAAAGTAAATGGTGACTCAAAATACAGTATAGAACAATGGTTGCTGTTAATGGAAATGCTTTAAAAGTCAAGACAACCAGGAAGAATAGGGATGGGGAGGATTTTTCCTTTTAAAATTAAACTTTCTCACTGGTAAGCCCCTGATGGAACTTTTTTTCCCTTCATTTAAAGGAATAATTTCTTAATCAATAGTACTTGCATGAAAGCAGCTTTGAGCTTTCCGAAGAGAAGAGAACTGTTTCAAAGCAGGGCCTGCTGCTCAGAAATACAATATTGCCTCATTAAAACGAGAATCTCCAGCTGGGCAGGGGCGGTAGCCAAGGTCAGAAAGAAGAGTGAGCATTCATTAAGATTTTCTCACTAAATACCCATTTTTAAATCATTCTCTTCAAAACCTTATCTAAATTGGAAACCTACAATTGTCTGCTCTTGCAAAACTGAAGGCCCACTTTATCTTGTCTGGGTCTGAAGTAAACGCCAAAACTTTTTTTTTTTTCCAAAGGTGGGGTGGGTGGGGGCTTTCAGAGAGCAGGTTTTGAGGTTTTGAGGTTGCAGAGGGTCTGGGTGGCAAACCTATGGAGTTCGATTTATATGTCACAACAAAGGGGTTTTGTTTTGTTTTGTTTTGTTTTGAATTTCAAATCTCAGTGTAGGTAATTAAGAAAATTTCATGGAACAGAATTCATGTATTGTAACTTTTGTACTATTTATACGTAAAGAACATGTGTTTAACAGCAGAAAGCAAGAGATATTTTTTCCAGAATTAAAGTGCATTTTAAAATATGATTTTTATCTATTCACTTCCGTGCGTATCAGTACAGATTTATTAGCTTTAACAAAACAAAACGTTTCCATGCCCTGTGCCAGAATAAGTAATGACCAGAATAGCTGCTATGCAGTCTAGGCTACCATCTGTTAATTCCACTGAACAGAGCACAAACACCACTTTCTTCTGAAATGCTTTGAAAATACTCACGATTATTTGTCAAAACCATACAAAATGCTTAAAAATTTGTCTATTCATTCAAAGCAATAAGAAAAGTGAGTGTCGAATTGGATTTTGTTTCCCCAGAGCTGAAGACAAGTTCTCTCGTTTTCTGCCTTATATCTTTATAAAAATAAATGAATGTTTTAAAATGTCTTTATTAACAGAGGGTAGAACAGCACCTAGCATGTAGTAAGAGCTCAGTTAACATGCAGTAACACCTGAGGAAGTAAAGATTTTGTGGAACATCTTTGCTAGGTGGGCATGCAGAGAATGTTAGCATCTTCGGTGTTAGCTGTGGTGTTATCATGCTTCTTAGCTGAAATACAAAATAAAGTTCAAATAAATATTGAATAAATGCAAGTTTCAATGCTGAGAGGCTCAATACATCTTATTCAATTTTCTAGTCTTCCTTCTGGCTATTACATTACTCATTAATCTTTCTTTCTACTGTAAAGTAGTAAAGGAAAACAAAAAAATCTAATGATTTTTTTCTATCTTTAGGGCTCTGATAAAGTTTTCTTTTTTTCAATCACTATAGCCATAGAACAGAGCATAACAGAGGTCCCCCCCCCACTCAAGTCACTTTCCCTATTTATAATTTTGTTTTCTATTTATTTGAAATAATTGGTAGTCTATTTATAAGGACAAAACTGATCAAGTTTGTGGGGTGGGTGCAGTGAAAAATCTCCCTTCCACTCTTACCTTCCAGTGTTGACATTCTTCTCTCTGAAGAGGACCCATGGTATTAATTTCATGTACCTTTCAAAGATGTTCTCAAATAATCTGTGGAAGGAGGTGGGTGTGATTGTAACTGGACTCTTGAGTCACCAAGTGAGGAAGCATCATCTTGAGGAAAAGCTGACCACTGAGTTTGTGGTGCTGGAAGAAAGGTTAGGGATTCATTTCATAATCAAGGATGCTGAAATCTGCAGAATTGAAAGAAAAAAAAATAGTCCCTGTCCAATGTCACAGAAGGGTGAGCCAGGATTCAAATATAGGTCATATGATTCCAAGTATGAAGCTCTCTCTTCCCACAGCATGAAACTGAAATAAGTTATTGTAAAGTTATTGAGATCTGAAACTTAGTCACTATTAATACCTCTATCATTTGCCATTATCCTGAGTTATCAAGGTCGCTTAGGTAAAGGAAGTGGAATTGAGTCTAACTTAAATGCAACAATTTACTGGATAAGAAGATTCTGTGCCTGTGCATACATACCTGTCTATCCACACTAACTGAATTTACTGTTTGCTCAAACAACTCTACGAAGTCAGCAGAGAAAATGAGAAGCCCATCCTGCAACATCAATAAAAGAAGACACTGTTGTTTATGAGGCAGGCCAGTTATGTATCTATGTGGCCACTTAAAAATGATAGTAAGGATGGCCATGATGATAAAAAAATATATCCTCCCAAATGCAAACATGGATAAAAAAAGAAATATTTTTTAAAAATTTTAAAGGTGAAACAAGCTGAGCTATCACAAAGCTGAATGAGACCATAACTGTCAGAAATTAAAGAAATTTGAAGAAAAATGAACCAGCCTTAAGGAAATTAAAAAAAAAAAAGTCTTTGCTAAGAAGGTAATCCATATGAAAACAGAATGCTGATATTTTATCCCTGGATGTAATCCTCTGGAAGACACCAGCACCACAAGGCTGATTTCCTGGGAAGGATGCCTTTTTCTATGCCTCTTGTGCTATAGAAGGATCTGGAAAGCTGTATTTGCCCAGGTCTCCTTTATGCTACCATTGTGCGCTGTGTTAAATTTGGCATCCTCAATACACTAATTCTTCTGGGCAGACAGCTTCCCTCTGTCTACCCTAAGAATGGTGCAGATAAGTACTAATTTTGCCAAAATACTGTCTTCCTAAACCAAAATCTTTCCTAAGCATGTCTGGTCCACATCAGTCTAAAATACATCCATAACAGATGTGCCAGCTGTCCCTGAGGTCCGTGGAGCAGGCGTGAACACTGAAAGAAAAAAAGCCAAAGACTGGAGATGCCTTTTAGTCACCGCTACATGGCTGGAGTCCGGTGTGGTGGGGACAGGAAATAGCCAACTCTAAAAGAGTTTTCATTCTAGATGCATCAGAGGGTGTTGGCAAGGAATAAGGAAGTTAATTCACAAAAACTGTTTCACAGAGGACCTAGAATTTTAAGCAAAAATTGTGTGGATGTGCATTTTCCTTCTGGCATCAGTTACATACTTGGAATTAGAAGAAGCAGAGAATGTTCAAATCATGCCTGAGACAGAAAGACAATCTTTTCCAAGAGCCATGGCAGCCTGTAGAACTTCGTCCGGCCGTCACAGATGCGCTGGGTTGGCGAGAACTGTGTGCCATAGCCAGCCGCATCAGAGAGGATAGATAATATATAGTAGATGGTATATATCAGAGTATATAGTAATAGTATATGCGGGGATAAAGGTCTCTGTAATTGTGAATCGCATCTGCTGCTAAGAAGCACACAGTACAGCACAGAGAATCTCCGTAATGCTCCGCCTTAAGGTCCTGAAAAGGCTCTGTGCTCATATGACATCTACTCAGTGTTTCCTGACAATACTATGTAACATAAACTCCAGGGGTGCCTGGTGTCTCAGTGGTTGAGTTTCTGCCTTGGGCTCAGGGCCTGATCCCAGGGTCCTGGAATTGAGTCCCCGCATCGAGTTCTCCACAGGGAGCCTGCTCTCCCCCTGCCTGTGTCTCTGCCTCTCACTGTGTCTCTCATGAATAAGTAAATAAAATCTTAAATAAAATAAAATAAACTCCAAATATATTACCATCCTCAGACACTCTCTCGACACTTTCTATATTATCCACACAAATTGTTTACTTGTGAACACATATTTTTCTGACTAAAATGTAAATTTCAGGAAGATGGGGACTTTGTGTTCTTACTCCCCCTTCTCTTTCCATGGCATATACATGGCAGGCAGCATCTCCATGGGTGTGTGTTGCTTGAATGAATGAATCAGTGGATATAGAAAAAAAAATCATGGTTACTAGTGCTGTCCTTGAAAGTAACGTAGGTTTACATCCTATCTGCCACTTACTGCTATGTTAGCCAAGGCAGTGGGATAAGATTCGTGCCAATCTCAAAGAGTTGCTTTGGAGAGAAGTTCAATCCATGAAATGTCTTTAGCACAGTGCCTGGTACATGGTAAATATCCTTCAAATGATAGTTACTATGTCGTAGGCAAGAACTGATTTCTAAATCAGTCTCTGGCCAGGGTTGAATTACTGACACTGAAGCATACTAATCACAATTCACTCTGTTGTGAGAATCCAGGTATTTTGAAGCATTTTGGATGATGGCTGTTAAGACCAAAGACAGCATCTAACACCTGGTTAGTGCACTGGTTGGTGGTCAATAGCAGAAACATACTGTGCCCATGTTCTGTGTTATTTTTAATTTTCTGCATATGTAATTGTGTAAATTATTAACACTTGATTACATCATTTGATGTGTCGGTTAAGGCCTTTCCAACTAACCTTTTGTTATGTTAGTGAAAGAGCATACATCATTGTAGGAAGCAGGATGAGGTAATACAAAGTTTTTTTTCTGCTCCTGGCAGATACTACGAAATCTCCTTCCTTGCTAAAATACCTGCACCCTAGATAAAATACATTTTTTAAAATATTTTATTTATTTGAGAGGGAGAGAGAGAGAGAGAGAGAGAGAGAGAGAGAGTGCATGAGCAGGGACAGAGGGAGAGAGAGAAGCAGACTCCCTGCTGAGCAAGGACCCTGATATGGGGCTTGATCCCAGGGCCCTGGGGTCATGACCTAAGCTAAAAGCAGATGCTTCACCAACTGAGCCACCCAGGCACTTGTATAAAATACATTTTTAATGATTTGCTGGGTATATTAGCCAGGTATGTGCCCAATTGCACTATTTAACAAACCATCCCAATTTCAATGGCTTAAAAGAATTCTTTATTCTTCTGTTCATGGATCCATGAGTTGGCTTCACCTTGGCCAGTGAAGATCAGACTCCAGGTTCTGGGTTCTAAGATTTAGGCTGAGGAAAGGGTCAACTTTACTGCACATCTCTCTCATCTTCCTTGAACCAGCTTCTGCTCACAGCAACTGGTCTAAGACATAACTCATTCTGGGGTCTAGGCTGAAGGGACAATGGCTGCTGAGGTGTGTATACTTCTCATGACAGATCACCGGAGCTCAGGAGGGCAAGCTTGACCACACAAGTGTCATCCAACCTCCATTGTATCGGAGCTACTACTATCCCATTGACCAAAGCAAGTCACATGGGCAAGCCCAAAGTCAAGGAGTGTGCAAGTGCACTCTGACTATTGTAAGTAAGGCCATTCTCCATAGCAAATATTTAGAACCAAAAATCCAATCTACCACACTAAACTTGCCCTAAGCAGGTTCCCTGTCACCACCATCCCCACATCCTTTCAGGAAAGGAAGAAGGAAAAGTGAGCCTAAACTTAAGAAGAGTGTCTGGGGGGACGGGGATAAACATGCCAAATGCAGTGTTTCCCCATGGTCCAATCCCTTGGTATCAGTGACGCTCTTGGGAGATAAAGTTCTGGACTCAGACAACTACAGAGATTTAAAACAATATACTATTACAGTGGGAAATAGAACATGGATTTTAATAATTTATAGGTTAAGTACTCCAAAATTTAGACAAACTACAGATTTCAATAACATAATTAATGTTTGACTCAATAGGTATATACAGAACTGTCCCCTAATAGTGAGTACTCATAAACATGCTTGAAGCTTAAAATAAAAGGATTGACAATAAATTAGATTACAGAAAATCTCAGAGAACTGGTATTATATATGCTTAGTCTCTAAAAGTTTTGTAACTTAAATCAGAGTTTAGGGATCCCTGGGTGGCGCAGCGGTTTGGCGCCTGCCTTTGGCCCAGGGCGCGATCCTGGAGACCCGGGATCAAATCCCACATCGGGCTCCCGGTGCATGGAGCCTGCTTCTCCCTCTGCCTATGTCTCTGCCTCTCTCTCTCTCTCTCTCTGTGTGCGACTATCATAAATAAATAAAAATAAAAAAAATCAAAATAAATAAATAAATAAATAAATAAATCAGAGTTTAATTACATAAAATGTACAAAAATATCTCATATATGTAGACATTTAAACATACACTTCTAAATATTTACTGGGCCCAGGAAGAAATAAGGATACAAACTTTAATAACTCAACAGTAATAAAAAAAAATCACAAATCAGAACTGGTGGAAAATATTAAAAGGAGTACTTAGAGGCAAATGTATAGTTTAAAATATTCATGTCAGAAAAGAAAAATCTGACAATTAATGAACTAAGTGTCTTTAAGCTAGATGTTAAAAAACAGAAGAATAAGGCCAAAGAAAAGGGAAGGAAATGGAAAATACAAGCAAACAGCAATGAAATAGGAGACAAAGACACCATAGAGAGGACCAACAAAACTCAAAGAAGTTTCTTTAAAGAGACTGAAGAAAATGAATAAACTGTGTAGAAGCATTAGGAAACAAACCAAACAAAAAACAAAAAACAAATGGAATTATACTAAATATGAAACATTTAATACAAAAGGAACATTTATATACAAAAATTAAAAAGATCATATATGTGTGTTATGAACACTCATACAGCAGTAAATGAGAAACTGTAGATTAAATGGAAAAGTGTCTAAGAAGATATTACTGATCTGAGGGTCCCAAGATCCCCGTCGGCGTTGACGGTTTGCTAGAAGGACTTGCAGGACTCAGCATACAGCCATACTCCTGGCTAGAATTTATTTTAGCAAAATCAGCAGAAGGTGAAGTCAGGAGGCAGCCAGACACAAACTTCCAGAGTCTTCTCCCAGTGGAGCCACACAGGAAGTGGTTCATTCCTCTAGAGTGGAGATGTGACAACACAGGTGAATTGCTGCCCATCAGAGGAGCTTAGGAGAGACCCAACGCCCAAGGTTTGCAATTGCTGCTTGTCACATTGGCACTCTACCTGGCACAAACCAAAATTCCAGACTCCCTGAAGGAGGGCAGGTGTGCAACTGAACCCACACCGTTTCTACAAACAGCTTGGGTACAATCAGCCACTCTGAACAGTTTGTAGAATGAGGGAAATCCTCCCCAAATCCTTGTTTCTGATGACAACCAATGATTAATCTTCCAAGCAAGCTTTTCTTTGTTAGGATAGCAATCTCAGGCCTGCTACAGTAACTTTTCCACACAATTATGTACCGAAACTAACTCAAAAAGAAACAGAAAGCCTGAATGGTTATGTAACCATTAAAAACAAAACAAAGCAAAACTAGATAAGTGGTTCCAAGTATTTCCATAAGTAAAATAATTCCAGGCAGAGATAGTTTTTAGTTCTACCAAACTTTCAAAGAATAGATCATTAAAATAGATCAGTCAAATATCATGCAAACCCCTCCGAAAATTTAAGTTAACAGGTTGCACTCCCTGAATCAGCTCATATGAGGCAATAAACTTGATACTAGGCAGGAACAGAATGAGAAAAAAAATTCAGGTCAGTCTCATTCTTGAATAAAGTTGTAAACATTCAATACAAAACTTACAAAATAACTCCCAGAATCTATTACAAAAAAAAAAGAAAAGAAAAAAAAAAAGAACTGGGATCCCTGGGTGGCGCAGCGGTTTGGCGCCTGCCTTTGGCCCAGGGCGCGATCCTGGAGACCCGGGATGGAATCCCACGTCGGGCTCCAGGTGCATGGAGCCTGCTTCTCCCTCTGCCTGTGTCTCTGCCTCTCTCTCTCTCTCTCTCTCTGAGTGACTATCATAAATAAAAAAAAAAGAAAAAAGAAAAAAAAAAGAAAAAAAAAGAACTGATTTTTTTTTTACTTGGAATGCAAATTTATAACCAGAAATATCTATAAATGACATTTATAGATGAACTGATTAAAAGGAGAAAAAACATGATTATTTCAACAGATTGAAAAATAGTATTTGGTACCTATTCATGACTTTGCTAAAATATGTGATCCTAGAAGTCCAGGGATTAGAATCTACTTATCTGATAAAATCTATCAAGTATTTATTGAAAACATCATTCTTGATGGTATAACATCAGAAATATTTCAAATCAGAAATTAGATATACATACTTACCATTACCATTTATATTCATTGTTACTGGAGCTATACACAATGCTGTAACATCACAAACAAAAATTAGAGAAATATAATGTATGTGAATATTGGTAAGCAAGAAATATAACTCATTTACATGCAATGTTTTTCTATGGGTTAAGCATAAATAATCTGTAGATGAAGTATTAGAACTGATGAGCAAGTTTGCTAGATATATAAGATTAATTCAGAAAAGTCCATCATATTTATATATACCAGTAATTATGATTTATAAAACATAACTCTTCAAAATATACAATTTTAAAAGATTTATTTATTTATTTGAGAGAGAGAGAGAGCCCACGAGTGGAAGGAAGAGCAGAGACAGAGTAAGAGAGAGGCAGACAGTACAATATAGTAATCATTTTATGACATTCCCATCAAAGATACATAACTGGAACTTAATCTATAGGAAACATCCAATTTAACTTGAGAAAAGGTTCACAAAATAACAGGCCTGCAATCTTCAAAACTGTCCTCATGAAAGTCAAGGAAAGGTCATGGAAATATTCTAGACCAAAGGAGCCTAAAGAGCCATGACAACCAAAGGTAATGTAAGATTCTGAACTGATTCCTTTCACTATGAAGGACATTACTAGAACAATCTGTAAAGATTGAATGGAGATTGAGGATTCGAAGGTAGTAAAGCATCAACATTAATTTCATGAGGTTCATGGTTGCATTGCAGTTAAGCAGGAGAGTGTTCTTGTTTATAGGAAATGCACACTAATGGAGGATCTGGTTGGTAACATTCTCAAATGATTCAGAAGAAAGTTCTTTGTGTTGTACCTGAAATTTTTCCATAAATCCTTAAAAAAAATTAAGAAAAAAAGAAAAGAAGAAAGGTAATGAGAAACATAATACTCAGGTTACTGGTTTCTGTGGTGATGAAAGAAGGGGATGGGATAAGAAGGAGCCTCCAAGTAGCTGCAGTGATAGATCTCATGATCCTCTGTTCTGAAGTTGGGAAGTGACCTCATGGGTGTTCATTTTATTACGTGCCATAATTTACAAATATGTAGCATTTAATATTTGTGTTTATAAAATATTATATATTATAATGATTTTAAGATCTTATGTTTTAAAGGCCATCGGATCCGGAGCACAGCAGATCTGACTTTGAAATCTGCTGTGTCATTTACTACTACCCACACCAACTTGATCAAGATACTTAAGCTTGCTGAGCTTAGGCTTCCTTATCTGGAGAACGAGAATAATTAACCACAGAACTGCTGTAAAGATTCAGTTATAATATACACTATTAGTGTCCTTTAGCAAAAGCCTACTGGAAATACACTTGTATGTAAACAGGCTTAATTACTCCATGAAACAAGGCAGAATGTACATCATAATGAGCCACGGGGTGCTCCCAGCAGGGGGTGTAAGAAAGAACTTACTAGAGAATTGGATCTTTGGTTGCAGCATTTGGTGGAAGATCTAAGGAAGTGGAGTTTGCCCTAGATTGGATGGTGTCATGAAGCTGGGGTGATACTATAACTGGGTATCTTGACAAATCCTACTTACAGGGAGGAACACCAGTGTGAGGAAAAGCTGTAGATGGCAGAGTCCTTAACACCCTTTCAGTGAGTGAGAGCCATGTTTGGTGGTTCATGTCACACAGTGACCTCGTCAATACTCTGTGATCATCGATGTCCAAGTGGAGAGAACCACCGTCTAGATGTGGGCCTCAGACTATCTTGTAACAACACTGAGGTCTAATTATGATCTTCAGATCAGTTGCCAATATGAGGGGCTGTTATTGTTAGTTTTCAACATAAACATTTGGCACAGTGTTTTATCTCCCTTGATCAGGGGCGTTGAACTGGGTAGACCAGGCAAACAGCAGCCGCTGCACCCCCTTCCAGAATCTCAGGTGGGTCTTTTCTTCTCTGGCTTTGCCACTAATCATACTAAAGTGATCACACTGTTGCAATGCAAAAGATAGATTGGTCAGACTTAAGTTCATCTACTTTAACATTGTCTTGCTCTATCAAATCCTTTTAAAATATTTCCTGTCCTGAGAAAACCCATCAAATCCTATAGTCGAGGATATCTGCGGGATGTCAAAGATACCCATTATTTGGATAATGGCCACATTAGATAAATATAGATGAAAATCTGGAATTGATTTAATATCAGTATGTATTTGCAACAGGACTTTTAGAACCAATTGTGTTAATGTTCCTATTCGAGTGGGGACTTTACCATATTGGCTAAAGTATTTCAAATATATTTATAGTATTTACTTTTATGGTTCTGAGGTAATAAGCTATTTTGATGTGTATGTCCACATGCTCCAGAGCCTTCGAGCAGCCATAGCTCCTAAATTTTCTGACTCCAGACCTCAGGATTTTTTCTGTATATCACCGAGATGTAGAAATGGGGCCAATAAATCATATCAAGCAATGTATATTCTTCTAGATATAAACAAAATTCTTGGATCTCCAGTTACATCTTCTATTTTGATCATGCTTATTGCTTCTCTTTTTTTTTTTTTCATGTCTTCATTAATCATTTCAAAGAACACAGATTTGGGTTGTATTGATTAACCTCAAATTGTTTTCTACTTTCATTGCCTAATTTTTCCTCATTATCCTCTTCCTTCTACTTGCTATATTCATTATTCTTTTATCAAGCTCTGTTTATTGACTTTCAGGGTCTTGACCTTGACCTCCAGCACTCAAGCCTACAGTAGTGACCTACAGTAACGAGGACACCCATTCTCACCACATCCCTTTTAAAACCACTCTAGGGCAGCCCGGGTGGCTCACCGGTTTAGTGCCGCCTTCGGCTCAGGGCATGATCGTAGAGACCCAGGACCTTGTCCCACATAGGGCTCCCTGCATGGAGCCTGCTTCTGTCTCTGCCTCTGCCTCTGCGTGTGTGTGTGTGTGTGTGTGTGTGTGTGTGTGTCATGAATAAATAAATAAAATCTTTAAAAGAAACAAACAACACTCTAGTCGGGCTCTGTGCCTGCCACTCCACGGAAGCTGCTCCTCAGCCCCCGTGACCTGCATTTTGTTAACTCCCACAGATAACCTGCCTCTTACCTTATGTATGGATAGGGATGGATCCATTGCCACCTGCATTCCCCTTGAAACACTGTTCTCCAGCACATCCCTTTCCTCAATCTAACTGGCCATCTCCTCAAACTCACTTGTTACTTTGAAGTAACAAACCTCTCATCCCCCAAACCTCCTGACCAAAAATCTGGCAGATCTGGTCCACAGAGCATGACAATCAACACTCTCTCAATATATAATGAGAGTATGTAATAGGTAATAATCATGTATATAATCATTATTTTCTTGATTCATTCGTGCTTAAAACAACAAAAAGATTTCAATTTAAAATTTTTATTCAAATTCAGAAAAATAATTTTAGAAAAATATTTCATGTTTGAACGAAAATTTGTACTTTCCAAACAAAAATTTACAACTTGCAGTTCATAGTGTTTTAAAACTTAAATAAAAAGCTTATGTTGGCACATAGAAAGACAGCATCCAAGTACTTGCCATCTGCTCTCTTTGTCCGTAATGTGGTGCTCCCACCAGGGTCACCATTCAGAGTCAGGGAGGTTCACCCCTCTCACGACCAGTGAATCTTAGACCAGTGCCATCTGCAAAATCTCCAAATACGATGCTGTTAGGATGGCCACAGGAAGTTATAAAAATCCTAGTGCTCAGTTATCATTTAGTATCACTTACTTGGACATTTTCAAAGTAAAATGACTGTTGATTTTTGCCTTCAGTTCCTTCCCATGCATACTGGTATCCATTAATCTCTTATTCAGAAAGTCCTCGTAGAAGGGAATAGAGGTAACTTCCAGGGTTAAGAGAGGGCAAAAAATAGGCGGTGGAGTAAGTAACACCTGGAACAGCTCTGAAGCAGAAAGAGAAATCCCATTTTCACATCTCTGCACAAATCTCCTGTGGGGTCCTCAGAGTCCAGCGTAATGAAGATTACATCTGGCCAGATGACTTTTCCTGCACTACTTTCCATACCTGTTACTACGTACTTGCCGCAAACTCAAGGATGTTAAGGAAGACATTTCTGCTAAATAATACTTTGTGTTTAGCTTAAAAAATACAAAGCCAGTTTTCAAAAGTATAAACTCACCCCAACTGAGAATTGTTACAACACAGACAAAACTTGATGCAGTATTTCCTTGTCTCTAGTAAATTGCAAATAGAAGTAGCAGCTTTATTCATGCAACATGGGTTTTGGCCTGGCCAGGAGCTGAAGGTTTAGCTGGGGTGGGGAGTGGGAGGAGGTGATGCAGGAAGACAGGGGAACACCTGTCAGGTGGTGATGAGTACAACACAGGACACTACGGCAGGGTAAAGAGACCACAGGCAGGAGGGGAGTGGGGCTGCTTGTGTACTCAGAACCATGTGTTAGCTTAGGTTGGGTATGCTGTGCTGACAAATTAACCCCTGAAGCTCACTGGCTTAGCATAACAAAAGTTCATTTCTTATTCACACTCTGTCTACCACAAGTCAGCAGTGGGCTCTGCTCTACCAATTCATTCAGGGACAGAGATAAATGGAGATCATACCGCCTGGGACGGGATATCCCCATTGTCCCTCCATAGGTGCTGCAGTGGTAGACACCAACCACAGGGTCATGTGTGGCCCTTAAGTCTCCATACCCAATTGGCTGGACTAGTGTCATGCTCCCTCCTACTGCAAAAGGGGTGAGAAATTAGGGGAGCTCATTCATGGGTGTCCCATGAGTAAACAACATCTCCATCACTGGTGTTCAAGGAATCTTCTCTGACACAGTGAAATCTGACCAGAAATTTAATAAAGCAAAGAGGGAAGCCATATGGATATTTGGAGATACAAAATTTACGATTCTGACAAAATACTTCTTGCCTGCTATTTGTTTTTAGTGAACAGCTACACCAATTTTTTTACCATCCCCCATCCCCACCAAAGGACTGAGTTTTTTGTTTGTTTTGTTATACACACACACACACACACACACACACACGCACATATTTTAATGTAGGCTCCACGTTCAGCATGGAGTCCAATGTGAGGCTTGAACTCCACATTTCTTAATTAGATATTCTGATAGGAATAACTAATTATCTCAAAAATCTGCCCCTTCCTCCCTCCGTCACTCCTATCCCTATCACTGCTTGGTTCAAGTAGTAACACCTTTCCTTGACTAATAGTCCTCCATGTAACATCACTGTAATGTTGACTTTTAACATGGATTAACATCACTGCTCATGTAACACCATTGCTTTTACTTTACTCCCTTCAGTAATATGCCCCCATCAGGATAAGAATTTAGAATTCACCCTTAGAATTAAAATAAAATAATTCCAAAGGCTGACGAGCCCATTCCTGATCCATACTAACCCACATCCCCAGCTTTCTCACTCAGTGCTTTTCCACATAGACTCTATTGCTTTCTTATTACCTATTTAAAGCTTTAGCCTTGACAGATAACACACAGGGCTCTGAACATGACTTCAGGGACTCCTGGAATAAAGTTAGCAAATAGAGTGGAACAATGGGGGAAAAAAAAAAAGAGTTCATTTAAAAAATTAATGTTTACAAAATAGCTCTTTGAAATAAATCCTATAAACATTTAACAAACATTATTATTTCTGACACTTATTGGCAAGTTAGAATACTACATAGAATTGTTTTCATTTCAGGAGGAAATGGAGTGAGGGTATTTTGAATACCAGCAGGCTTGAAGACCATTTATAACCCTTAGGCCTTAAATAGAAGAACTCCCAGGTAACCTGTTCCCACAGGCAGCACAGCCCAGTAGAGTGGGACTAAACCCTAAATTTGTGTTTTCCCTTCTCCCATAACCAGCGCTGTGTATTCAGACAAGTTACTTCATTTTTTGACGCATTAGCTTCTTTGCTGGACTCATCCCAAAACACTTGTAAAGGGTGTTTTAAGTAATCAATACAAGAAAATCCATTTATTACCAAGCATATGTGCATTGTTTCATACCTGCCTTAAAACCATATAAAGTGTAAAATTTGACAATGTCAGTTTCATCAACCTAAATCCATGTTAAAAGGGAGAAGAAATGTGTGGGAAATATCAGAAAGGGAGACAGAACGTAAAGACTGCTAACTCTGGGAAACGAACTAGGGGTGGTAGAAGGGGAGGAGGGCGGGGGGTGGGAGTGAATGGGTGACGGGCACTGGGTGTTATTCTGTATGTTAGTAAATTGAACACCAATAAAAAAAAAATAAAAAATAAAAAAATAAAAAAATAAATAAATAAAAAAAAACACAACGAAATTTCAAAATACACATTTGCAGCCTCATAAAACATGAACTTTATAAGCACTTTAAAATATCAGAAACACAGCTTTGATAATAATTGTTTGAAATTTATATTAAAATGTAATCTGCTATGCTGTACATGTGCATTTAAATGCAGTAATCCAAAAATTCAATATATAATGAAGGAGACTCCTCCTAAGAATTCTAAATTATTTTTAAGTTATCAACATAATTTTGGTAGTGTAAGTTCACAGAGTTAAGTACCTACCCAGTCAATGTTGGTATCTATGTCACACCAGGAAGCCTTCACACATATAGATAGGGATACGGATTCCCTGTGAATTGGTCAAGGACCCTGCCAGGTCCTCCAGGAAGTACAGGCAGCCCCAGGGAGGTGCTGATGCAGGAGTGAGAGCTGTCTCTTAGCTCAGGGGCCTTCGAGCAGCAGGGCAGGGCGGGGCAGGGGGGTAGGGTCAGGTGGGGGCGGGGTAGGGTCAGAGATACAGGAAGGGACCTGCCTGACAGGTGCCATGTCATATCAGATCAGGGTTTCTTTTTATGTCATTCAGTGTTTACCAACCCTGCCTCCAGACAAATACATACAAAACAAAGTCTTAGCTTCAGGAAAATGGAGTTTCAGAGTTTTAGTTACAGAGTTTCTGAGCCAAAAAGCCCTCTTTTCTTCCTTTAATTTCTGGTTTTCTGACCTAATGTCCTGAAGATACCGATTCCCTTTCTTTAAGTGGTCAGCATTTTCAGTGCTTCTAGTTCTCCAGCTCCGACTTTCCATCATTTAAATCCTTGGCTATTTATCACCTAGAGAAGAAAAGAAAGGAATATTTGAGGATGCAGAGATTCTTACCACAAATCTTTTACCAAAGCCTCCTTAACTCACTAAACTGTCTCTTGCTGTCTCCAAGATCACCACTTGACTTCTTTCCAGGCCTTCTTTGGAAAAAGGACCCTTTCCTATCCAGTTTCTCCACTCCTCCTCCCCCACACCCTTAGGCCTGCAGTCACAGAGAAGGCTCGAAAATGCAAATCTGATCAAGTCCTGCCCTTACTTAAAGTCTTTCAGAAACTTCCCATTTACTGGCCCTGGGATGAAACCTCATTTATCTAATAGGAGTCTAAGGATTTTGGGGCCTGGATCGAGTTAGCCTGTCCCCTCCTCTCTGGCTCCCACTCCCTTCCCTCATCTCTCAAGGCACATTTAGGACTTACTCATCTTCAAAGTATCAAGCTTTCTTACACCTTTAATGCCTTTTCACTCTTGCCCCTCAGCTTGGAATACTTCCCGGCTTTAGCTCTCAGCTTGATGCATCGCTAGGAAAAGCCATCAGTGATTACATTTGCACACAAGCACACACTCTCTCGCAGGGAAATGAGACTCAATCCAGACTGCACAGATACAAACACTGGCTTGGCTGCTTATGAGCCCTGAGACCTTTGGCACCTAGGTCTCTATGCCTCAGTTTCATCTGTAAATGGGAGTAATGCCACAAGTGTAAAGATTTAATGACTTGAATTATGTTTAATACAGTATATGTGCCATGTAAATGTTGCTATACCTCTTAATAGACACATCGAGGACTTATATGTGCTTGACCCTTTTCATTTATTCCTTTTTCTTTTTTCTAGAGTGTGTGTGGGAGCGGTGGGCGGAGGGGCCGAGGGAGGAAGAGGGAATCCTAGGTAGATACCCTGCTAAGCATGGAGCCAAACTCAGGAGCTCAGTCTCCTAACCCTGAGATCCGGATGGACCTGAGCCAAAATCAAGTGTCAGGCACTTCGCCGACTGAGCCACCCAGACGCCCTGATGTCTTGCCCTTTTTTTAGTGGTTTCACATGTCTTGGGTCTTAAGACAGGGTAAAGGGCCTCTACTTTGAGTTCTGGCAGCCCCTCCAAAAAACACTGCCCTAAGTGTCTTGTAACTTCGCTCCTTGAGGGTAGGACACATACCATGTGTATCGTTGTATCCCACAATATCCTGATGACATGGGAGACCTTGGTTCTTGCCTCAAGGAGTCAAAGAATGAATCTCGTGGACACAGGAGAGTGAGTAAAGGGTTAGAAGTTTATTAAGCAAAGTTAGAGGAAGCTCTCAGAAGTGAGAGGGGTCCTGACAGGGTTGCCACTGAAGGCTTGTAGGGTTCATCTTTCACTGAAAGCCTAATTCAGGGAACCTAATCCTTTTTAATATCTCCATTTATATCACCATTGAGTAGGGACTAGTGATAACATCTTTAATGGCTTACTCCCTTTTTATTTTTTTTAAAGATTTCATTTATTCATGAGAGACACACACACAGAGAGAGGCAGAGACAGGCAGGGGAAGAAGCAGGCTCCTCCTGCAGGGAGCCCAATGTGGGATCCTGGACCCTGGGATCACAACCTGAGCCACTCCCTTTTTAGAGTCCCATGATTTTGTTGGTTACCTTAGGGCAGGTTGGTCTGGCTTATTCCCTGGTTTCCTTACACTTCAACATTTTTGGGATTTTTGTGAGCCTACTTCTGCGGCCCCCTACCTAGCCCCATTTTTTCCTCCTAACTCATTAACAGTGCCTGGTATTTTGTATGCATGAATAAATGGATTTGATTTTAACCTGGCACCTCTTAGCAAAGTACTTTGCAAAGTGTTTTGTATGATTCACCTTCTCCTCATCCCCTCTGATGTTTATCCCTCCTCTGCTAAAACTGGCCTTCCCAAGTCTCCAGTGCCTGAGAGTTGCCAAATCCATATCTTGGCAGCATTTAGCCCAGCTGACCACTGTCTTCCTAAGACATATTTCTCCTGGCATCCATGTTGGAGGAGTGTTGATGGGATAAGTTTTGAAGTATTGTGGGTGATTTAGTGGCTCACAGATCATCTGTGGTACACAAGTGTCTGCTGGCTGTTGGAGCCTGAAATGTCTAAAATGTATGGAAATCTAAAGACAACTGGCTCAATGTAGACCACGAAACTGATGTAGGTCCTATGTATCCGCCGGCGGTAACTTTTGCAGAGGCTTGACTGGACAGCAGTCCAGGGAAGCCACCAGAACACCACCGCAGCACGTGTACCTACACTTTCAAGCCCAGATTTACTACCACTCTCTCCTTCAGCCTATTTTCCCACTAACTCCTTTGGTAAGAAACATGTACATTCATAAGCAATCCTAGGTCCCATTCCAGTGGTCTCTCATGGGCCAGGTATCTCGTTAATAATTACTTTACGTGGGATCCCTGGGTGGCACAGCGGTTTAGCACCTGCCTTTGGCCCAGGGCGCGATCCTGGAGACCCGGGATCGAATCCCATGTTGGGCTCCCGGTGCATGGGGCCTGCTTCTCCCTCTGCCTGTGTCTCTGCCTCTCTCTCTCTCTCTCTCTCTCTCTGTGACTATCATAAATAAATAAAAATTAAAAAAATTAATTACTTTACGTGACATGCGAAATTAAGCATGGACTCAAAGTCACATGATTAGCAGGAAAGAGCAGGAGGCAAATTCCCTGCACCAACTTACAACACTGGTCCTCAACCCTAAATGCTTATCAAAATAATGCAAAGGCTTTCGGTTCCACAGTAAAGGTACTGAATTAGATTCTCTAGGAAGGTAGGACTTAGACATGTATAATTTATAAAGGCTCCCATGAAAAATTGGACGACTTGCCCTGATTAAGAACCAGGCATCGGATGAATAGTAGGAACAGACATCCAGAGACTGGAGAAACAGCTCCTCACTAGCAAAGACATAAACATGAGATCACAAGTGACCATTCCTTAAGGAAAGTTTTAAAAATTGTCATAGCATGCCAGGAGACTCTGCTTGCTATAAGCCTCATGGTAATGAAAAAAATTGGGGAGCACCTGGGTGGCTCAGCAGTTGAGCTTCTACTGGTGGCTCAGGGAGTGATCCTGGAGACCTGGGATCGAGTCCCACATTGGGCTCCCTGCAGGAGGCTGCTTCTCCCTCTGCCTGTGTCTCTGCCTCTCTCTCTGTGCCTCTCGTGAATAAGTAAAATTTTTAAACTAAGAAAAATTCAATTAAAATGCATAGGTTTCTTGATGGATCTTCCATTCTAACGCTGAACGAAGTAATCACAGTACACAAATGAGCTCGCCTCTACTCTCCAAGAGTGAGGCTATTTTTGCTGAAAAATATTTGAAACATGTCCTAACAATTCTGCTTTCCACAGCAGATAATCAAGACTGAAATAAAACTCTTTCGCAGAACTCTCCTACTCATCACAGCGCCTGGATCGTGGGGAGTGTCGGGTAAGAGTCACGAAGAAAGGTTTAGGCTGAAACTCAAAAACATAACTTAGGCTTTTCCAGGAGGAGTTGGAACTAAGTTTATGCTCCTCTGGACACCTGACTAAGAGCAGATTAAGTCTTAAAGAAAATAACTGGTACAATCATCATGGTGAACAACACATTAAAAAGAAAAAAATCACTCAATACATGGACTTGAATTCTGTTCCTGGGCGTCAGGACAGCGCCTGGAGCAGAACGAATGCGGGACACTGGAGCTTCCGCGGCCACGCGCTCCCATCACTGCCCTCCGCCGCCGACCACAGGAAGGCCCCGCCACCCCCGGGCCCCCCGCAGCCCACCGCCCGCAGCCCCCCCGCCACCCCCGGGCCCCCCGCACCGCCCCCCCGCACCCAGCAGGTGTGCGGCCCCCCGACCCCCGCAGGGCCCGCGCACGGGAGAGGCCGGGGAGCAGCTCCCCCTCCCGGCGGCCCCGCGGGCTCACAGCGACCTGCGGGGTCGGCGCCCCGGGGCCCAGGCTCCCGACACACCCGCGAGAGGACCCCCGGGCCGAGCTGAGCTGACGCCCCGCCCGGGAACGGCCCACGCGGGGCTCCCACCCGAGGGCGCCGGCCGGAGGAGCCCGGGGACAGCGCGGAGCCGGCGGGCCTCACCGCCGCGCCTGCGCACATCTCGCGGGACGCCCGCTCGGCGCGCGGGACCAATAAGAATCCGGGCCCGTGACCCGAGGGGAGCGGGAGCCAATCACCGCGCGCTCCGCGTGTGGGCGGTGCCTGGGCGGCTGCGGGGTCCGGGACGCTCGGGACACGCGGCGGCGGGGCGCGGGGGCTCCTCTCCCGGGCGCGGGCTCGGGTGCCCTTGGGTGCCGGGCCTGGGCTGGGGCCTCGCTGCCGCTCCAGGGCCGGACCGGCCGCCGCCTCGGCCCCCCGCGCCGTCCCGATCTCCTCTTTCCCCTGTTGGCTGAGGCTGAGGTTTTTCTAACTGGCGGCGACCCCCGGTTGCCGGCGTACCTGGGAGCGCCCCTCCTGCCTTCACCTGCGCGAAACCTGACGGTGCGACCCAAAGAACCATCGAGCGTCTGCAGCCACCTTTTTCCTTAAGTTCGCTCTTGAGCAACAGCGCTGGCTTGTCAACGAACGGGCAGCGCGCGCAGGCTGCGAAGACGCGCAGGGGGAGGCTGAGCTCCTCCGCCGGACCCGGGCGGGGGGGGGCCCGGGCGGGGGGGGGCCCGGCGTGGGGGGGGCCGGCGTGGGGGGAGCCCGGCGTGGGGGGCCCGGGCGGGGGGCCCGGCGTGGCCCCGCGTGCTTCCCGAGTCACGTGCAGCCCGCGGTGGGCGCAGCCTCGGCGCTGGACGACTGCACTGGTGCCTGAAGTTAGTGCCCTTACCAGGCACCAGGCATCTCTAGGCTTTAGGATGTGGGGATCGGAGTCCCTGGTGTCCTGTCCTGGCGCTTAGAACCCAGTGTGGACTCTGCTCAATTTTTAGATACAGACGCGTATTTCATAAGCACTGATCGTTTTTGTTGAATGAGGTATGTTCTTGAATTAGAATCTTTTCCAGTAGGTAACCATACTATATATATAGTTTTTCTTCTTTTTTTTTTTCCTTTAGGTACTCTTCAAGAGAAAGTGAGAACAACATGATTTGGATGACGTTGTACAGGAATCTTTTAAATGTAGCTAGTCCTGCCCCATGGGGACATCTGGCTGCTCTGAAAAATCAACCTGTGAGTCATGTTCGCAGAAAACAGCTCTGTCCGTGCTTCTTTTCTCTACACCCAACATCTTTCAGGCTCAAATTTTTCATACCTGCTGTTAAAAGTTCCCGGACAGAAAATGGAAAGGAGCTCATCGAGTTGGTGCGCTGCTGCTTTTGCAAGTACACTACTGGGGATAGAGCAAACGAGAATAAACACATGGATGAATAGATGTGTTACAGTAGACTTTAAAATAAAAAGATCACCAGAGACACTGCTGAAAATTCTGCAGTGGAAATCTTTTTACAATTTTTGGAAATGGAAGAAAAAGGGATTCTAGAGAATAACATCTTTAGTGTTTATAACTTCATTTTGAATCCCAACAACTGTTGAATGCTGCTTTGGTGACTGCTTTGTAAGCCTGACTCTGTGGCTTATGGGTCCCTATAGTAACCTGTCAGTGAGCCTCATGGCAGAGTGCCGAGATTGGCTTGAAAGAGTTCATAGATACTCACAGTCTGTATTGGAAAAAGTATGATTGAACTCCCAAAGTCCAGCTTTGCAGCCCTGGAATGCAAAGTGAAAAATTGGAGGAATTTATTACAAAGGGTATTGTGTCATTTTGTACACTTTTCTGGGCTGAAGAAGTGGATATACAGTCCATTTTTAAAAATTAGATGAGCAACATCTCTCAGTTGATAGTTTCTAACTTAAGGCCGATGTTAGTAAGCCAAGGTGCAATGTGCTGGTGCTTCTTGATCAGACACTACCTCTGATTATAGAAATGGGTAAAGGTGCTATAAAAACACCTTTTATTTTTTCTGATGAAGACCTAGATAAAATTTCCGAAATGTTCAGATTCTTGGGCACAATAATCATTTTCTTACAAAGTCCTAGAGCAACATGTACTTTGCGAGCAATTCTGTGATACTCAGTAGAAAATGGATTCCCTCAAAGCCCATTTTGGATGTAATGGCAGAAAGTTCTCTCTCCTACTTGGCAACCAAAAACTTTCTCCCAGTCAAGTTTCTGAGTTAATCAGTAAACTTAGAAAAACTTATTTGCTACTTGCTTAAATCACTTGCTACCAAGACCCACACTTTGTTTAGAAAACTAGAAAATTGGCTATTCCCTCATTCTGATTGTTTTCAGCCCAGAATACTATTGAAATTCCTTAATTCATATTGCTGATAAAATTTCATCTATTTGACTTTATGATAAACATTATTTTCTTCTCAAGGTAAGCTGGTTATAACTTCTAAGATCAGAGAAACATTTGGAAGCTTGATGTTTTAGAGTCTAGGAAGACTTTATATGAGCAGTGTTTTCCCTCTTTTCCATAATGCTCTAAAGAAGAAGTCCCGAAGAGGTGGAGTACTTGAATTATAAGAAAATGGTTAAGAATGCTAAACCTTTTCATGGAAAGGGAAGCTGGCAGTTTCTGGAAGCGCAGGCTCTTCACTGACCTGGGGGAACAGTTGCAGTATTCTGTTAGGGGTGATGGTGATGATAGCAACCACAATAAAAGATATTAGAATCACTGATGAAAGAGACAGAATTGCTTTATTTTCTTCGAGAGGATTAGTTTATTTTTCATATCAATTCAAGTGCACCTAAATATGTTGGGTGGCTAGATCTCAGTCAAAGGGAGTGAATAGGGGATCCCTGGGTGGCTCAGCAGTTTAGCACCTGCCTTTGGCCCAGGGTGTGATCCTGGTGATCCTGGAGTCCCGGGATCAAGTCTCACGTCAGGCTCCCAGCATGGAGCCTGCTTCACCCTCTTCCTGTGTCTCTGCCTCTCTCTCTCTCTATGTCTATCATAAATAAATAAATAAAAACTTTTAAAAACTTTTAAAAAAATAAAGGGAGTGAATAGTGAGAAAAAAGAAAAATAGACCATACTTTTGATATATAAATATAAATTTATGAAAATGTATAAATTAGCATTTATAATCATTGAAAGGTACAGAAAACTATTTTAACTAGTATCAAAAGAATTTCTCTACTAATATGAAATTGGGGAGGATAAAAATACAAAGAGGTAATAGGGAACCTGTGAGCTGGAATGGACTCAAGGGAAGCTTCTGATTTTTAAGTCAAAAGGAGTGAATTGCATTTAGTTAAATATACATGCATTATTGTCTAATGGTGGTCAGGTTGAGGGATGAGAAGAGACATCAAGGAAGGCAAGCTTGTGGGTATAAAAAACCCTCTGGAGTTAGGAAAATGGAGTTCTAGTCCCTCTGCCATCAAATAGTTCTATTGAGAAAGACCAAGAAAAGAAAAGAAAAAAAACCCCACCCTGTTAATTATGCACCTAACTCCTATTTATGTCAGACCCCATTATCTAGAACTTTGATCACATGCTAACCAAGTGACTTATGGCAAGTTAATTTCTTTCTCAAGCCTTAGTTTCCTTGTAGGTGGTAGTAGGGTTGTATCAGAATCAAATGATTTAATGTATATAAAAAACTTAGAAAAAAGTGTCTGGCATAAAGAAATTAAGTACAGTGTAGATATCAGTTATAATTTTTTATGTCTGATTTTTCTAACATGTCATGATTGTACTTCACTTTGTCTTTTGGGTTTGATTTTTCATCAATGAAACCTAAGTCAAAGGAAGTTATGTTAGTTGATCTCTAAGATCATTTACAAAATTTATGGTTCTTTATTTAAAGAGCAAGGCAAAAAGAGTAAAATACACTAGGTGGGAGACAGAATAGATTCTGATATGTTTAGGTATCCTGCTTACTTGGGGGCTAGGCCCCAATGATTTTAACTTCCTTTTGAAATCTTGTATTTAGTGGATTTCTAGTTGTTCACAGATCTGTATTATTATTATTTTTAATAATAAATTTTTTATTGGTGTTCAGTTTGCAAACATACAGAATAACACCCAGTGCTCATCCCGTCAAGTGCCCCCCTCAGTGCCCGTCACCCATTCACCCCACCCCCGCCCTCCTCTCCTTCCACCACCCCAGTTCGTTTCCCAGAGTTAGGAGTCTTTATGTTCTGTCTCCCTTTCTGATATTTCCCACACACTTCTCCCTTCCCTTCTATTCCCTTTCACTATTATTTATATTCCCCAAGTGAATGAGAACATATAATGTTTGTCCTTCTCCGATTGACTTACTTCACTCAGCATAATACCCTCCAGTTCCATCCACGTCGAAGCAAATGGTGGGTATTTGTCGTTTCTAATGGCTGAGGAATATTCCATTGTATACATAGACCACATCTTCTTTATCCATTCATCTTCCGATGGACACCGAGACTCCTTCCACAGTTTGGCTACTGTGGACATTGCTGCTATAAACATCGGGGTGCAGGTGTCCCGGAGTTTCATTGAATCTGTATCTTTGGGGTAAATCCCCAACAGTGCAATTGCTGGGTCGTAGGGCAGGTCTATTTTTAACTCTTTGAGGAACCTCCACACAGTTTTCCAGAGTGGCTGCACCAGTTCACATTCCCACCAACAGTGCAAGAGGGTTCCCCTTTCTCCACATCCTCTCCAACATTTGTGGTTTCCTGCCTTGTTAATTTGCCCCATTCTCACTGGTGTGAGGTGGGATCTCATTGTGGTTTTGATTTGTATTTCCCTGATGGCAAGTGATGCAGAGCATTTTCTCATGTGCATGTTGGCCATGTCTATGTCTTCCTCTGTGAGATTTCTCTTCATGTCTTTTGCCCATTTCATGATTGGATTGTTTGTTTCTTTAGTGTTGAGTTTAATAAGTTCTTTATAGATCTTGGAAACTAGCCCTTTATCTGATAGGTCATTTGCAAATATCTTCTCCCATTCTGTAGGTTGTCTTTTAGTTTTGTTGACGGTATCCTTTGCTGTGCAAAAGCTTCTTATCTTGATGAAGTCCCAATAGTTCATTTTTGCTTTTGTTTCTTTTGCCTTCGTGGATGTATCTTGCAAGAAGTTACTGTGGCCGAGTTCATAAAGGGTGTTGCCTGTGTTCTCCTCTAGGATTTTGATGGAATCTTGTCTCACATTTAGATAGTTCATCCATTTTGAGTTTATCTTTGTGTATAGTGAAAGAGAGTGGTCCAGTTTCATTCTTCCGCATGTGGATGTCCAATTTTCCCAGCACCATTTATTGAAGAGACTGTCTTTCTTCCAGTGGATAGTCTTTCCTCCTTTATCGAATATTAGTTGACCATAAGGTTGAGGGTCCACTTCTGGGTTCTCTATTCTGTTCCATTGATCTATGTGTCTGTTTTTGTGCCAGTACCACACTGTCTTGATGACCACAGCTTTGTAGTACAACCTGAAATCTGGCATTGAGATGCCCCCAGCTATGGTTTTCCTTTTTAAAATTCCCCTGGATATTCAAGGTCTTTTCTGATTCCACACAAATCTTAAAATAATTTGTTCTAACTCTCTGAAGAAAGTCCATGGTATTTTGATAGGGATTGAATTAAACGTGTAAATTGCCCTGGGTAACATTGACATTTTCACAATATTAATTCTGCCAATTCATGAGCATGGAATATTTTTCCATCTCTTTGTGTCTTCCTCAATTTCTTTCAGAAGTGTTCTATAGTTTTTAGGGTATAGATCCTTTACCTCTTTGGTTAGGTTTATTCCTAGGTATCTTATGCTTTTGGGTGCAATTGTATTTGGGATTGACTCTTTAATTTCTTTCTTCAGTCTCATTGTTAGTGTATAGAAATGCCACTGATTTCTGGGCATTGATTTTGTATCCTGCCACGCTGCCAAATTGCTGTATGAGTTCTAGCAATCTTGGGGTGGAGTCTTTTGGGTTTTCTATGTAGAGTACCATGTCATCAGTGAAGAGGGAGAGTTTGACTTCTTCTTTGCCAATTCGAATGCCTTTAATGTCTTTTTGTTGTCTGATTGCTGAGGCTAGGACTTCCAGTACTATGTTGAATAGCAGTGGTGAGAGTGGACATCCCTATCTTGTTCCTGATCTTAGGGGAAAGGCTCCCAGTGCTTCCCCATTGAGAATGATATTTGCTGTTGGCTTTTTGTAGATGGCTTTTAAGATGTTGAGGAATGTTCCCTCTATCCCTACACTCTGAAGTGTTTTGATCAGGAATGGGTGCTGTATTTTGTCAAAGGCTTTCTTTGCATCTAATGAGAGGATCATATGGTTCTTGGTTTTTCTCTTGCTGATATGATGAATCACATTGATTGTTTTACAAATGTTGAACCAGCCTTGTGTCCTGGGAATAAATCCCACTTGGTCATGGTGAATAATTTTCTTAATGTACTGTTGGATCCTATTGGCCAGTATCTTGTTGAGAATTTTTGCATCCATGTTCATCAGGGATATTGGTCTGTAATTCTCCTTTTTGGTGGGGTCTTTGTCTGGTTTTGGAATTAAGGTGATGCTGGCCTCATGGAATGAATTTGGAAGTACTCCATCTCTTTCTATCTTTCCAAACAGCTTTAGGAGAATAGGTATGGTTTCTTCTTTAAACGTTTGATAGAATTCCCCTGGGAAGCCATCTGGCCCTGGACTTTTGTGTCTTGGGAGGTTT